>NC_141876.1:502070094-502383344 GCF_056163025.1 Triticum urartu | reverse complement strand
TACAAGATTGAAGACTTCATCTAGTGTCCGGGTGGGACTTTACTTGGCGTGGAAGGCAACCTAGGTAATACGTATATGTATATCTCCTCCTTTGTAACCAACTTTGTGTAACCCCAGCCCCCTCCGGTGTCTATATAAACCAGAGGGTTTTAGTCCGTAGGGGAATAGACAATCATACCATAGGCTAGCTTCTAGGGTTTAGCCTCTCTGATCTCGTGGTAGATCTACTCTTGTAATACTCATATCATCAAGAACAATCAAGCAGGAAGTAGGGTATTACCTCCATAGAGAGGGCCCTAACCTGGGTAAACGTCGTGTCCCCTGTCTCCTGTTACCATCGACCTTAGACGCACAGTTCGGGACCCCCTACCCGAGATCCGCCGGTTTTGACACCGACATTGGTGCTTTCATTGAGAGTTCCACCGTGTCGTCACCATAAGGCTTGATGGCTCCTTCGATCATCACTAGCGATGCGGTCCAGGGTGAGGCTTTCCTCCCCAGACAGATCTTCATATTCGGCGGCTTTGCACTGCGGGCCAATTTGCTTGGCCATCTGGAGCAGATTGAGAGCTATGCCCCTGGCCATCAGGTCAGATTTGGAAACTTGATCTTTGACGGATTAGAGCCCATGTCGGACGCGCCGTACAGTCCGGACGAGCATGACGTAACTCTGTCGTCGACAGTGTTCAGGATATCGCATCCGCAGCCACTCCGTCCATCAATCCGGAGCAAGTCGCGCCATCTGAGAGCGGAGGGATGGACCCCGCCATGGAGGCAGCACTCTCAGTGGCGATAGAGCCGGACACTGAGATCGCCCCTTAAGAGAGCCGTGTTGCCAAACCATTGGATTCATCTCCGACCATGGACTACGAGCCGCTCACATCCGTGCGCATCGAGTCCGACTGGGCGCCTATTATGGAGTTCACCTCCGCGGACATCTTTCAGCACTCACCCTTCGGGGATGTGCTAAATTCATTAAGGTCTCTCTCCCTGTCAGGAGAACCTTGGCCGAACTATGTCCGGCTAGAATGGGATGCGGACGACGAAGAAATTCGCCGCCCACCCATCACCCACTTAGTAGCCACTATCGACGACTTAACCGACATGCTCGACTTCGGCTCCAAAGACTTCGACAGTATGGACGACGAAGCCAGAGACGAACAGGATCCACCGCCCCTCGGGGCACTGGACCGCCACCTCTTCATATGATATATACATGGTGGACACCCCCAAAGAAGCCAATGGCGATGAGAAAGTGGAGGATGACCCCTCCAAAAAGCAATCCAAGCGCTGACGTCAGCGGCGCCACTCTAAGTCCCGCCACAGCAAGAGCAGTGATACCGGCACAGGAGATAATAACACTCCGGATAGCGCCAAGACAACAACAATCCCCTCCAGCACGGTGCAGAGCTAGAGGACGAACAAGCTAGCCCCCCAGAGCAGGTAGCAGATGGACAACCGGAGGAGGACAATTACATGCCCCTCTCCGAAGACGAGGCGAGCCTCGGCGATGACAAGTTTATCGTGCCTGAAGACCCCGTCGAGCAAGAGCGCTTCAAGCGCCGGCTTATGGCCACAGCAAGTAGCCTAAAGAAGAAATAACAAAAGCTTCAAGCTGATCAAGACTTGCTAGCAAACAGATGGACCGAAGTCCTGGAAGCCCAGGAGCATGAATTCGAGCGCCCGTCCAAGAGTTACCCCAAACGCAGGTTGCTACCTCACCTCGAGGAGGAAGCATTGAAACCTCATTCACCAGTGTACGATGCGGCTGACCGGCCACTACGCGGCCGAGCTAGAGAGGCGTTTCAGCCTAAAGTTCAGTCTGCACCCCGTCGCCACTCAGTCAAAGATACTAAGGCCCGGGGCAACACAGAGGACCTGCAAGACATCTTGGACAGCAAGGCAAAAAATCGCAAGGTCAATGTACGGGACACAGACACGTGCGCCCACACAGGACGATGATCGTCGCGTCGGATACACCAAGAGTAAATCCGGCCTAGCCGAAATGCAGCAGACAAGACTCATACGAACTACGTCGGGATATAGCCCGGCACAGAGGCGCCGCACACCCCCTATGCTTCACCGATGAAGTTATGAATCATGAATTCCCGGAGGGTTTCAAACCCGTAAATGTCGAATCATAAGACGGCACAACAGATCCCGCTATATGGATTGAGGATTTCCTCCTTCACATCCACATGGCTCGCAGTGACGATCTACATGCCATCAAGTACCTCCCACTAAACCTCAAAGGACCAGCTCGGCATTGGCTGAATAGCTTGCCAGCAGATTCCGTCGGCAGTTGGGAGGATTTGGAAGATGCATTTCTTGACAACTTCCAGGGCACTTATGTGCGGCCACCGGATGCTGATGACTTGAGCCACATAACCCAGCAGCAAGGGGAATTGGCCAGACAATTCTGGACACTGTTCTTGACTAAGAAAAATCAAATTGTAGACTGTCCGGATGCAGAAGCCCTAGCGGCATTCAAGCATAACATCCGCGATGAGTGGCTCGCCCGCCACCTCGGCCAGGAGAAGCCGAAATCTATGGCAGCCCTCACAACACTCATGACCCGCTTTTGCGCGGGCGAGGACAGCTGGCTGGCTCGCAACAACAACACATCAGGGAATCCGGATACCTCGGATACCAAAGACGTCAACGGTAGGCAGCGTCGTAATAGACCAAAGCGCCGCAACAACGGCGATAACACCGACGATACGATAGTCAATGCCGGATTCAATGGCTCTAGATCCGGTCAGCGGAAAAAGCCATTCAAAAGAAATACTCCGGCTCCGTCCAGTCTGGATCGCATACTGGACCGCTCGTGTCAAATCCACGGCACCGCTGACAAGCCAGCCAATCACACCAACAGAGAATGCTGGGTGTTCAAGCAGGCCGACAAGTTAAATGTCGAAAACAAGGACAAGGGGCTGCACAGCGATGACGAGGAGGAGCCCCGGCCATCGAACCCAGGAGGACAGAAGGGGTTTCCCCCACAAGTGAAGACAATGAACATGATATACACAGCCCACATTCCCAAGAGGGAGCGGAAGCGTGCACTAAGGGATGTCTACGCGATGGAGCCCGTCGCCCCGAAGTTCAACCCATGGTCTGCTTGTCCGATCACCTTCAATCGCAGGGACCACCCCACTAGCATCCATCATGGCGGATCCGCCGCACTGGTCCTAGACCCCATCATTGACGGATTTCACCTCACTCGAGTCCTTATGGACGGCGGCGGCAGCCTGAACCTGCTTTATCAGGATACAGTGCGAAAATTGGGTATCGATCCCTCAAGGATCAAACCCAGCAAAACCACCTTTAAAGGCATCATCCCAGGTGTAGAGGCCCATTGCACAGGCTCAATCACACTGGAAGTGGTCTTCGGATCACCGGATAACTTCCGACGCGAAGAGTTAATCTTCGACATCGTCCCATTTCGCAGTGGCTATCATGCGCTGCTCGGACGGACATCATTTGCAAAATTCAATGCAGTGCCGCATTACGCATACCTCAAGCTCAAGATGCCAGGACCTCGCGGGGTCATCACAATAAATGGAAACACAGAATGCTCGCTCCATACGAAAGAGCATACTGCGGCCCTTGCAGCAGAGGCACAAAGCAGCCTGTTCAGATAGACCACTCATTCAGCGTTACAGCCCCCGGACACCTTCAAGCGAGTCTGGAATAATCTGCAACAGGATCGCCAGGCGCGACCTACGCTCGCCTAGCAATTCAACCCTGTCCTAGTCCTAGTGCAGCGACAAAATTCGTGCTGCGCGTACATAACTACGCATTGAAAATACCATGGACATAGGCGGGGGCACAATCAGGACACACCCCGCATTGTGGCTCAACCACACCAGGGGCTGTATACCTTTGACATTCCCTTTCTCTTTCAGGGCCTAACTCTTCGGAAGGCCTTTCCAGCAGTGCGACGGCCGGACACATTCCAGAAGCAACAACCAAGGCGGCAAGAAGCTAAGATGAACACTGGAACCGCCAAGTGGTCTCTAGTAATACTTGATATACCCGCTTTTCACTATTATTGCGTAGCTCGCCTTGGATAGGACATTTCGAATTGTCCTACTTTACGCTTATTGCAATACTTGTACCAGTACGCTTCGACGTATTATTCAAATAACAATGCATATTATTAATCTGTTATTGCATTATTTAAGTTTTCTCTTTCTCTTATATGTCCATTTACGACATTCCGCACCTGCACGCTCGGGTACGGTCAGTACGCCAAGGGCTCTTGTTTACCCCGTAATATGACGCAAGAAGTCCAAACACTTTCGACAGTGTGGCACCCCGTACTTGTAGCATTATATTCATCAGCTCTGAACCATGTCTTGGGTCAAATGTTGGGTTGCCCGGCTCCCATGCTTTGGTACCTTACGTTCCACTATATCGGCTAAGGTAGTGGTGGGAGAACTACTGCGATTGTGTCCTGGTTCTTCCGGACGAGCACCTCAGTAGAGAAAGCCAAAAACTGATTGTCGTGATAAGGCGAGAGACTGGTCACTGTTCGAGAGGTCTCAAGTCCTTAAAGACTTTTTCCGCTTCGGGCGAGGAGTTGGCCTTGTCCGGCTTAGGCGTGTATAGCGCCCCAAATTTGGCCCTCCGAATACCAGGGGCTTCGCCAAAAATTTAAGAATCATAGACTTCTATGGCTAAGTGAGAGTGATAAAGCATTATAGTCCGATTGCCTGGTTCGTTGCGCTGATCACCTCCTTTGAGGGACCCAAAATTGGGGTAAAGAGTGTTCAGATTTACCCCGAACACCCCAGTACTAGCTACATGGGGGCAGAAGCCGATGACTGGCCAACTCTCAGACTTTATAAATGACCGCATAGAAGGTAATATTTTAAATTAAGAAAGCGTCACATGGCACATATGAACTCGTTTCATATTACAGGATCACATGGGCATGTTCATTCAAAAATTACATCCTTGGCACACTCATCTGCCACTAAGCGGGAACCCTTCAGGACGCTCTCATAGTAATTCTCGGGGCAGCGATGCTCCTTGCCCTCCGGCGGCCCCTCCTTCACAAGCTTCACGGCGTCCAGCTTCGCCCAATGCACCTTCGCCCGGGCAAAAGCTCTGCGTGCACCTTCAATGCAGACGGATCGCTTGATGACTTCAAGTCGTGGGCAGGCTCCCACCAGCCGCCTCACCAGACCGAAGTAGCTGCCGGACAGGGGCTCGCCAGGCCACATCCGGACTATAAGGCCCCTCATGGCCTGTTCGGCCGCCTTGTGAAGTTCGACCAACTGCTTCAGCTGGTCACTCAAGGACACGGGGTGTTCGGTCCCAGTATACTGAGACCAGAACAACTTCTCCATTGAGCTCCCCTCCTCAGCCCGGTAAAACTTTGCGGCATCCAGCACACTGCGGGGAAGATCTGCAAACGCTCCTAGAGAGCTCCGAACTCGGGTAAGAAAAAGGAAAGTCTCCTTCACATGCTTGTTTTGCATATTGAATGCCTTACCCGCTACTATCTTATTTGCCGCATCAATCTCCTGGAGGGCCTTGTGGGCTTCGGCCTTGGCGCTCCGGACGCTTTCAAGCGCCTGCGTGAGCTCGGACTCCCGCGTCTTGGAGTCAAGCTCCAAGGACTCGTGCTTCTTGGCGAGAGCCTCGAGCTCTTGCTGCACCTCGCCCACTCGGGCTTCTTGTTTCTCCCGTTCAATACGTTCTTTGGCCGCTTTGTCTTCGGCCGCGGAAAACGCCTTCCTCAGGGTCTCCACCTCGGTCGTGGCCCCTGACAAATTCATGATGATCCTATTACTTTACACCGAACTTCTTTTTAACTATATAAACTGGGGTATATCCTACCTTTGCTCTCTTCGAGCTGCCCCTTGGTAAGGTCGAGCTCGTCCTCGGACCACTTCAGGGCCTGCTTCAGCGCAGAGGCCTCCGCAGTACGTGCGGCAGCGGCCAGCAGGGAAGCCTGCACATACACATAGACATACTCTAATTAGACTCCTGAGTTATCATTTGATACTCTATTCGGCTTTTCTTCGCGAACGCCGAACAGAGCATCAGGGGCTACTATCTATGCGGTAATATTTTTATATTTTGAATGCTTACCTCAAAGCCTGTTAGGAGGCTGGCGCAAGCTTCGGTCAGTCCGTTCTTGGCAGACTGAACCTTCTTAACCACCGCACTCATGATAGTGCGGTGTTCTTCATCGATGGAAGCGCTGTGAAGCACTTCCAGCAAGTTGTCTGGTGCCTCTGGTTGGATAGAGGACACCGGCACGGATGGTTGGCCCCCCTTAATGGAGGACCGCCTGCCGGAGTCCGAACCCGTTGAAGGTTCCGGCGCAGTGTCCGGCTGGGGCCCGAACTCGAAGCCCGTAGGAGCCTCGCTCCCTTGGTACCCAGGGTCCGGGAGGTTGCCGTGAGGCGCCCCCAGGACCGCATCCCCTTGGGACGGTGCCTTTTGAGACACCACCTCGGCGTTGTCCGTAGGGCGAGGGGTGGAAGCCGTCGAAGGAGAACCGTTGTTCATATCTGACGAGCCCAAAGAGCCGCTCAACGAGGGTACGTCAAGACGAGATCGGGCCGGACTGCATAATCAGGTTCGGCATGAGCAAAGGCAGTACAATAAAGCATGCCATGAAGTACTATGGTGTCCGGACACTTAAGATTTCGCCAGGGGCTTGTCCCTGGGTAGCCACTCGTCGACGCTGTCGGCGACCATCATGGCACAGTCCGGAGGGAGGGTCTTTCCCTTCTTGGACCCTTCGGCCTCCTCGGATGGGTCGGATTTCCTTTTCTTGTCTCCCCCGGCTGGGGAGGAGAACTTTTCTCCTCCTCCTCGTTTCCATGGGAGGAGTGCGCGTTGGACTCATCGGATGATGAGTCCGACAGAACCACCTTGCGCCGGAGACCCTTTCGGGTTCCCGCGGCCTTCTTCTTGGCCGTCTTTTCCGGCACCTCGTAAGGTGCCAGAGTCAGCATCTTCCTTAGAAGAGCGTTTGCAGGATCTTCGGGCAGGGGGACTGGGCAATCAAGCTGCTCCGCTGTCTTTATCCAGTCCTGTTAATGACATGAAAGCTTAGATCCAGCACATAACCAAACCAGGGAACATAAATACCCAGAGAGGTATAAAAGCATATCGGATGGGTGCGGCGCTTTGCGCTGAGTCCGTGGTCCTCAGTGAGGGAGGGAGGCATCTCGGCACCCTTGAACAGCACCCTCCAGACGTCTTTGTACGTCGTGTCGTAGAGCTCTCGCAACATCTGGTGCTGGGCCGAGTCGAACTCCCACAAAACAAATGCCCGTCGCTGGCATGAAAGGATTCGGCGGAGGAGCATGACCTGGACCATGTTGAAGAGCTTAATCTTCTTGTTCGTCGTGTTCTGGATGTAGGTCTGGAGTCTGGTCAACTCTATCGGAGAACCCCAGGATAGGCCCTTCTTTTTCCAGGAGGTGAGCCGCATGGGGATTCCGGATTGAAATTTGGGGGCCGCCACCCAGTTGGAGTCACGCGGCTTGGTGATGTAGAACCACCCCGATTGCCATCCCTTTATGGTATCCACATAGGTACCCTCGAGCCAGGTGATGTTAGGCATCTTGCCCACCATGGCGCCTCCACACTCTGCTTGTTGGCCACCCACCACCTTCGGTTTGACATTGAAGGTTTTCAGCCATAGGCCGAAGTGGGGCCTGATGCGGAGGAAGGCCTCGCACACGACGACAAACGCCGAGATGTTGAGGATGAAGTTGGGGGCCAGATCATGAAAATCCAGCCCGTAGTAGAACATGAGCCCGCGGACAAACGGGTGGAGAGGAAATCCCAGTCCGCGAACGAAATGGGTAAGAAAAACTACCCTCTCATGGGGTTCGGGCGTGGGGACGATCTGCCCCGCATTTGGCAGCCGGTGCGCGATACTCGCAGCTAGGTATCCAGCTTCCCGTAACTTTTTGATGTTTTCCTCCGTGATGGAGGAAGCCATCCACTTGCCTCCTGCTCCAGACATGCTTGGAGTGGTTTGAGAAGAAGAACGCGAGCTTGGGCGCTAGAGCTCGAGTGTGTGGGAATGGGTAAGCGAGAAGGAATAAGGCTTAGGTGTAAAAGGTAAATCTTTGTCCCTTTATAAGGGCGGAGGAGGCGATGAGTCTCCCCACTTGCCTGGCAAAACCGCTTATTCCCCAGGCGTCGCAATTGATGGCGCAGTTGGGTTACCCACGTCCGTATTGATGAGGATCCCGTGATAAGGGGAACACGATCTCTGCTTTGACAAGACATATCAAGAAAACCGCCTCGCAATGTGTGCGGAGATGGTTGAGAAAAGCGGTTCGAATAATAATCGGGCCACGAAGTGATGTCATACTATCAAAACATGTCAGCAGATTAGATTTATGGAAGTATTATTCTCTCTACGGTGGTATGTGGAACTTATTTAACAGGGTCAGACACTATCCTTGCATTCAAACTCTTCCATGGTGTATTCGGAGGAGGAACCCGCCTTGCAATGCCGAAGACAACACTGCGCATCGGACTCATCATCATTGAAGCCTAGTTCAGGGGCTACCGAGGGAGTCCTGGATTAGGGGGCCTCCGGACAGCCGGACTATATCCTTTGGCCGAACTGTTGGACCATGAAGATACAAGATTGAAGACTTCATCTCGTGTCCGGGTGGGACTTTACTTGGCGTGGAAGTTAAGCTAGGCAATACGGATATGTATATCTCCTCCTTTGTAACCGACCTTGTGTAACCCCAGCCCCCTCCGGTGTCTATATAAACCGGAGGGTTTTAGTCCGTAGGGGAACAGATAATCATACCATAGGCTAGCTTCTAGGGTTTAGCCTCTCTGATCTCGTGGTAGATCTACTCTTGCAATACTCATATCATCAAGAACAATCAAGCATGAAGTAGGGTATTACCTCCATAGAGAGGGCCCGAACCTGGGTAAACATCATGTCCCCTGTCTCCTGTCACCATCGACCTTAGACGCACAGTTCGGGACCCCCTACCCGAGATCTGCCGGTTTTGACACCGACATCTACCTCCGCGTATCTCCAATGAAAGGTACTCGTCGCTTCGGTATCAAAGGGAAGCTTGCTACTAGATACGTGGGTCCTTTCAAGATCATTGGCAAAAGAGGCGATCTCGCCTATCAACTTGAGCTTCCATCCAACTTCACAAATTTGCATGATGTGTTTCAGGTGTCACGGCTTCGTAAGTGCTTCAAGACTCCTGAGCGCACCATCAACTTCGAAGAGATTGATCTTCAAGAACACATGTCTTATCATGGGCATCCCGTTGCTATTCTTGAAGAAACCGAGTGCAAGACTCGCAACAAATCTATCAAATTCCTGAAAGTGAAGTGGTCACACCATTCCGACCGAGAAGCCACCTGGGAACGCGAGGACCACCTCCGTTCCGAATATCCGGAGTTCTTTCAGTCCTAGATCTCGGGAAGAGATCCTTTCGTAGTGGTGGAGTGTTGTAACACCCCGGATGTAACTTACCATATTTGTACTCCGACTCTTGCCATTTCCGACTTTAAGTTATGAGATTCCCTTCGTGGTTGGGTTTTTTCTTCGTTTTGCATTTTTTTCATGGCATGCATTTCATATCATGTCATCATGTGCATCGCATTTGCATACGTGTTCGTCTCATGCATCCAAGCTTTTTCCCTGTTGTCCGTTTTGCAATCTGACACTCCTACGTCCTCCGGCGTACCCCTTTTGTCTCTTTTCGTGAGCGGGTGTTAAACGTTCTCGGAACGGATCGAGATTTGCCAAGCGGCCTTGGTACACCACCGGTAGACCGCCTGTCAAATTTCGTGCCATTTGGAGTCCGTTTGATACTCCAACGGTTAACCGGGTAACCGGAAAGGCCTCTTGTGTGTTGCAGCCCAACACCCCTCCAAAACGGCCCAATAACCCTTCCAAACCATCTCCATGTGCTCCACCGTTGGATCACGATCGCGTGGGCAAAAACTACACTCCATTTGGACACTCCTACCTCCTCCTACCTATATACATGTGATCCCCTCCAAAAATCTCGCAGTCTAACCCTAGCCCCGCTCCTCTCGCGCCGCCGGACACGTCTGCGTCCGCCGGACGCGTCGCCCTCCGCCACCCGTGCCTATCGCACGCCGCCACGTGTCCCCGCCGCCACCTCGCTGCCGCCGGTCCACTCGGCCCAGATCCGGCCCCCGCGGCCCGTATGCCGAGACCCGCCCGGAGTCGCCGCCCCGGCCTTCCCTGGCCTGCCGCTGTCCCGCGCTGTTCTTCGTCCTCGCCGGAGCTCGTTGGTCGCCTCCCTCCTTGCCGGAGCTCCACAGCAGCCGGATCCACCGCGGGGTGGATCAGATCCACCCGCACGACGAACCAAACAGCCGCCTCGTCCCGCACCACTCCGTCCCGCTGGACCGTCCGATCCTGTTTCTCGCGAGGTTGTTATTCCACTAAGTCCTTTCCCCCCTCATGTTTTAATGCCATGTTCATCATGTCATAACTCCATGACCGTAGCTCCGTTTCATGCGCATGAGATATCAAAATGTTCATTGGGAGATGCTCTTCATTTCATTCCATTGTGCCATGCTTGTTTGAGTCCATCTTGATGCCTGAATCATTGTTGGAAAAGTTCTATAAATTGTTAGGTGCTGTTACTTATCAGAGTATGAGGATTTGTCATTTTTGTCACATTTGTTGTGTACATCATATGGGCATGAGCTCTACATGTGTTTTGGTCTATGCCATGTCATCTTACAGAGGTGCTTGCCATGTATTTTTTGTGATCAAGGTGGTGACTAGCACAAGCTTGCAAAGTAGCCTTCGTGATATTGATGATTTCAGGGACTTAGGTTTTTGCTAAGTCCTTGTTCTTCTGTTATTTTTATGCCATGCAAACTTGATGCTAGAGTGACATCCATGCTTGTTTTGAGTATCTTCATTAAGGGTGTTTTGGACATATGGTTGTGCTCTATCCATCCATGCCCCTGTTTGCATTTATGGAGTGACCTAGCATGTCTTAATCTTGCTCTACTTTTGCTATAAAATGTTCCTGGCAGATTGTTTACGTGTTAATCAATTTTGCCATGGTTGTTGTTAGTGATCCTTGCATGCTATGGACTTTCTCTTGCCATGGTTAGCTTCATGAGCATGTCTTCTTGCTGATGATATGCTTGTTTTGTCATGCAATGCTTTGTGATGAGTGATTTGAGCTCGCAAAGATGCCTTCATAATTCTGTTTATGCCATGCTCTGTTTTCTGCTAAGTCTGAAATTGTTTATAAAACTTGCTATGTTTACATGAGTGCCATCATATCTTTTGTGCCTTTTTGGCTCATGATCAGTAAGGGACTTTTGTTCTATGCATTTAGTAGATTCATGCCATGCCTTGTTTTGCTATGATATGTTCCTGTAGCATGTTGTTTGCTTGCTCTAAACATGACTTCCTGATGTTATTCATGGCATGCTAGTATTTTCACTAAGTCTGTGAAGCTGATATCTTTTGCACTTTTGCCATGCTTGTTTGAACCTGTTCTTGTGTGATTTAGCCATAGCTCAGTGTTCATGTTTTTTCAAGCATATTGAGTAGATCACTGCCATGTGCTTTGTTGCTATGTTGGGGTGCAGTAGCTTAGTTTCTTGTTGCATTCTAGATGGCATCGTGCTGTTAATCGCAGAATTGTGCCATTCTTGTTTTGCTCGCCATTTACCAACCGTGCATCCGATTCCGGTGATTTTATATCGATTTCGACCGAAATCATCTCATCTTTCCAGCAGCAAACTTCGTTTGCCAAGTTGATGTCTGGTTCAGTCTTTCCCTTCCGAAGCACGCATATGCATTGCATATCACATCCCGCATAGCATGTCATGTTTTGCATCATGTTGCTTGTGCATTGCATCGTGATTGATTGTTGGTCCTTTGCTTGTGTTCTTGCTTTGGCTTGAGCCGGGAGACGAGTACGTGATCGAGGAACCTGTTGAGTGCTTACGAGGATCAAGCTTTCATCAACTGTGAGAACTTTGCAGGCAAGATGACCATACCCTCAAAATCACTTTTATCTTTGCTTGCTAGTTGTTCGCTCTATTGCTATGCTGCGATACCTACCACTTGCTATATCATGCCTCCCATATTGCTATGTCAAGCCTCTAACCCACCTTTCCTAGAAAACCGTTGTTTGGCTATGTTACCGCTTTGCTCAGCCCCTCTTATAGTGTTGCTAGTTGCAGGTGAAGTTGAAGTTTGTTCCATGTGGGAACATGGATATTGTTGGGATATCATTATTATATATTGTTTACTTTAATGCATCTATATACTTGGTAAAGGGTGGAAGGCTCGGCCTTATGCCTGGTGTTTTGTTCCACTCTTGCCGCCCTAGTTTCCGTCATACTGGTGCTATGTTCCTTGATTTTTCGTTCCTTATGCGGTTGGGTGTTATGGGAACCCCTTGACAGTTCGCTTTGAATAAAACTCCTCTAGCAAGGCCCAACCTTAGTTTTACCATTTGCCTACCTACCGCCATATACCTTCCCTTGGATTCTGCAGACTCAAGGGTCATCTTATTTTAAACCCCCACCCCCCGGGCCAGTGCTCCTCTGAGTGTTGGTCCGAACCGAGTAGACTGCGGGGCCACCTCGGGGCAACTTGAGGTTTGGTTTTACTCGTAGGATGTCTCATCTGGTGTGCCCTGACAACGAGATACGTGCGACTCCTATAGGGATTTGTCGGCACATCGGGCGGCTTTGCTGGTCTTGTTTTACAATTGTCGAAATGTCTTGTAACCAGGATTCCGAGACTGGTCGGGTCTTCCCGCAAGAAGGAATATCCTTCATTGACCATGAGAGCATGTGATGGGCTAAGTTGGGACACCCCTGCAGGGTTTTGAACTTTCAAAAGTCGTGCACGTGGTTATGGGCAGATGGGAATTTGTTAATATCCGGTTGTAGAAAATGTGTCACATAACTTAATTATAATGAATCAACCACGTGTGTAGCCGTGATGGTCTCTTTTCGGTGGAGTCCGGGAAGAGAACACGGTCTCGTGTTATGCTTGAACGTAAGTAGTTTCAGGATCACTTCTTGATCACTTTTAGCTTCTCGATCGTGCTTTACTTCTCTTTTCATTCTCTTTTGCGTAAGTTAGCCACCATATATGCTTAGTGCTTTGCTGCAGCTCCACCTCACTACCCGTTTCCTACCTTTAAGCTTAAATAGTCTTGATCGCGAGGGTGTGAGATTGCTGAGTCTCCGTGACTCACAGATACTTCCAAACAGATGCAGGTGCCGATGATGCCAGTGCAGGGGACGCTACCGAACTCAAGTGGGAGTTCAACGAGGATTCGGGATGTTACTATGTTTCTTTTCCGGATGATCAGTAGAGGATCCCAGTTGGGACGATCGGGGATCTAGCATTTGGGGTTGTCTTTCTTTATTTTGGTTTCATAGTCGGACCTTGATTGTATTCTGGATGATGTATGCTATATTTATGTATTGTGTGAAATGGCGATTGTAAGCCGACTCTTTATCCCTTTCTTATTCGGTACATGGGATGTGTAAAGATTACCCCTCTTGCGACATGCCTATCATGCGGTTACGCGTCTAAGTCGTGCCCCGACACGTGGGAGATATAGCCGCATCGTGGGTGTTACAGGCTATGTTATTTTGAGAATACATAATTGCTTGGTTAGTATTCTTAAAGTATTATTGTTTTTTATGTCAATATTAAACTTTTATCTTGAATCTTTTGGATCTGAATATTCATGCCACAATAAAGAAAATTACATTGAAAATTATGTTAGGTAGCATTCCACATCAAAAATTATGTTTTTATCATTTACCTACTCGAGGACGAGCAGGAATTAAGCTTGGGGATGCTTGATACGTCTCCAGCGTATCTATAATTTTTTATTGTTCCATGCTATTATATTATCTTATTTGGATGTTTAATGGGCTTTAATATGTATTTTTATATTATTTTTGGGACTAACCTATTAACCAAAGGCCCAGTGCAAATTGTTGTTTTTTTGCCTATTTCAGTATTTCGCAGAAAAGGAATATCAAACAGAATCCAAACGGAACGAAACCTTCGCGAGTATCTTTCTTGGAACAAACGCAACCCAGGAGACTTGGAGTACAAGTCTGGAAGTCCGCAAAGCTTCCACGAGGAAGGGGGCGCACCCAGGGGGTAGACGCGCCCCCACCCTCATGGGCCCCACGGAGCTCCACCGACGTACTTCTTTCGCCTATATATACCCATGCACCCTAAAAACATCCAAGAGAGCCACGAAACCACTTTTCCACCGCCGCAACCTTATGTACCTGTGAGATCCCATCTGGGGACCTTTTCTGGCGATCTGCCGGAGGGGGATCGATCACGGAGGGCTTCTACATCAACACCATAGCCTCTCCGATGATGTTTGAGTAGTTTACCACAGACCTTCGGGTCCATAGTTATTAGCTAGATGGCTTATTCTCTCTCTTTGGTTATCAATACAAAGTTCTCCTCGATGTTCTTGGAGATCTATTCGATGTAATACTCTTTTGCAGTGTGTTTGCCGAGATCCGATGAATTGTGGGTTTATGAATTTGATTATCTATGAATATTATTTGGTTCTTCTCTGAATTCTTATATGAATGATTTGATATCTTTGCAAGTCTCTTCGAATTATCGGTTTAGTTTGGCCTACTAGATTGATCTTTCTTGCAATGGGAGAAGTGCTTAGCTTTGGGTTCAATCTTGCGGTGTCCTTTCCCAGTGATAGCAGGGGCAGCAAGGCACGTATTGTATTGTTGCCATCGAGGATAAAAAGATGGGGTTTATATCATATTGCTTGAGTTTATCCCTCTACATCATGTCATCTTTCCTAATGCGCTACTTCGTTCTTATGAAGTTAATACTCTAGATGCATGCTAGATAGTTGTCGATGTGTGGAGTAATAGTAGTAGATGCAGAATCGTTTCGGTCTACTTGACACGGACGTGATGCCTATATTCATGATCATTGCCTTAGATATCATCATAACTATGCGCTTTTCTATCAATTGCTCGGCAGTAATTTGTTCACCCATCGTAATATATGCTATCATGAGAGAAGCCACTAGTGAAACCTATGGCCCCCGGGTCTACTTTACATCATATAAGTCTCCGATCTATAGTTCTAGTTTACTGTTTATTTTGCAGTCTTTATTTTCCAATCTATACAACAAAAATACCAAAAGTATTTATCTTATTATCTTTATCAGATCTCACTTTTGCAAGTGGCCATGAAGGGATTGACAACCCCTTTATCATGTTGGTTGCAAGGTTCTTGATTGTTTGTGCAGGTACTAGGCGACTTGCATGTAGTCTCCTACTGGATTGATACCTTGGTTCTCAAAAACTGAGGGAAATACTTACGCTACTTTGCCGCATCACCCTTTCCTCTTCAAGGGAAAACCAACGCATGCTCAAGAGGTAGCACTTACCAAGTATGTACTCACCAGTTCAATCTTACCAATACCAGTTGCAATTAATGGCTATGTTTTGTATGGTCGATGTATTAAGCATGTTCTAGTAAACATGCCTAACACATTGTTTCTACTTTCCCTACCTTTTTATAGACATATGGGCCATTCTCTGCTCTGGCAACACCTGCCTTGTGATGTTTAACTATGCCAATTGCATTTTTATCAGTACCGGTTTCCATGTCTATTAAGCCTGTTGCAATTAACAGTTGAATCCATTTTTAAACAGTTGTATTTCAATGGCCACAAACTTACAAAACATGACTTAGGATGTTGTTAATCCTGTTGCAATTCACAGTTGTATCTATTTTTCAATCTGTCCATTTGCTACCATGCTACTCTTCGCGATGAAGATATACTAGAGATGCTGCCCCGTTTGCTATTTTTGGAGGATGCTAACCCTGTTTTACTTAACATGATTGCCATGTACTTACACAACGTCATAACGGCCGATGATGTTGTTTGCCGTCAAGGTTAGCTGCATCCCATGTCTTACAGTATTTCACATCATTTGTGCAATTGCAGTTTAACTTCTACCATTTACTGGTTGCCTGTTGGTACACATGTCAGTGACACTGATCCACACTTTGACCCGGAGGAACAGCTCACCTCCGCCGCCACTGACTTTGGGCGGGCTCTGGTCAAGATGAAGTGCCCCATCAACTACCTCTCAGGAGTTACCAATTATGTACTCACCAGTTCAATCTTACCAATACCAGTGGCAATTAATGGCTATGTTATGTATTGTCGATGTATTAAGTATGTTGTAGTAAACATGCCTAACATGTTTGAGCTATTTTCCCTACCTTTTTATAGACAACTGGGCCATTATCTGCTCTGGCATCACCTGCCCTGTGATGTTTAACTCTGTCAATTGCATTTTTATCAGTGCCGGTTTCAATGGCCATTAAGCCTGTTGCAATTAACAGTTGTATCCATTTTTAAAGAGTTGTATTTCAATGGCTACAAACTTACAAAATATGAATTAGGATGTTGTTAAGCCTGTTGCAATTAATAGTTTTATCCACTTTTTAATCCGTCCTTTGCTACCGTGCTACTCTTTCAAAATGAAGATATCACTACAAATGCTGCCGTTTTATTACCATTTGCTATTTTTGGTGGATGTTAACCCTGTTGTAGTTAACATTGGCTTTCCATGTACTTACACAGGGCTAAAATGGGCGATGTTGTTGTTTGCCGTCGAGGTTAGCTGCATCCCATATCTTATACACCATCTATTCCTACATAAAAGTATTTTTAGAGATTCCAATATAGACTACATAAGGAGCAAAATGAGTGAATCTAGATTCTAATCTAAACTATATCTAGATTCCTAAATAAAAGTATTTTTAGAGATTCCAATATAGACTATATAAGGAGCAAAATGAGTATATCCGTATGTAGTTCATATTGAAATCTCAAAAAAAACAGTCGGTGCACAAAAAGGAGGGGTCCTATTTTGTACCCCTTTACTTGTGCGTGGGCAGTTGGAGCTGCGCATGCGGCCACACCTAGCGGGGTAGAGGAAGGAAGCAAAGTCACAAGACAACCAGAACAACGCCAAGCCAGAAACACGAAGAGCAGAGGGGCGAGGTGGACTCCCTCGGCAAGGCCCTTGCCGGGGCGGCCTCCGTAGCCCCGGCAAGAACCTTGCCAGGGCAACTTGCCCAACACCAACAGCGCAGCCACCCTTAAGCCTGCAGTTCCGACGCCATTGACATCATTGAAACCAAGGCTCGGGAAGTGCCTGCATGGTGGCATGAAGATCTTTGTGGAAACCAGAAGCACACGAGACTAGATGATGACCAGAAGACGACGATCCTCGGCAAGATCATTGCCAAGGATACCCACGAGACCCCCGGCAAGACCCTTGCCAAGGATGACCAAGATACCGTGGCAAGATCCTTGCCGGGGCCCCGGCAAGATTCTTCCTGAAAACATCCGCTGGGCGGCAGCCAGGCCCACATCTGCCAAGACTCCACCGTTGTTCCCATGCAGCTGCCAGCCCACCAGTTAGGAAGGTGCCTGCATGGCGACATGCGGCCTCTAGGCCGACTCGACAAGCACCTGCGTGGTGGCATGCAGATCTTCGTGAAGATTCAGCCACCGCACCAACTCAGCAGCCAGCCAACATGGCACTACATGCCTCATTAGTTCGGACGCGCGTCAAAGCCAGGCAAGGCGGCGACAGCTGGGACGAGCTTCCTTGTCGTCCTCGATAAAGCAAGAAGGGCATGTCGGCAGTGCATTAAATGCGTTTGTCCTACGGTGCCAGGAGATAGACTCGATTACTGTATACCTTTCCACCTCCCGTGTGCCACTGTGGCAGCCCCTTTTGGCTATAAAAGGAGGCCCGAGGCATATTGGAGAGGGATTTGGATTTTTTGGACGACGCACGCATCATAGCTAGTTCAATAACTCAAGAACACTCAAATATACAGCAAAGCAGGACTAGGGTATTACGCATCCTCGTGGCCCGAACCTGGGTAAATGATCCTCCTGCTGGCTTCTAGAACCGCTCTTTGCACAACCTCGCACCCGCCAACCGTAGCAAAAAGGGATCCCAGTGATCCCATAGGTGTCATTTGACCCGACATCTCTGGCGCGCCAGGTAGGGGGGCGTGGCTGTGAAAATCCGGTTTGAAGGTTAGCACACCGACTTCATCATCACCATGGACCCCAAGAGAAAGGGGATCACGGCGATCAGTTCGTCGGGGGCCGGCCCATCCGCGCCAGCGCGAGCAGACTGCCGGGTACCCATTGATGGGGACAAAGACGTGGCCCGCGAGCGTCCATGACATTCTGGCAATCGGAGACAGGCGAGCGGCGTCGTCTGAATCCAAGACGATGAGCCGCGCGCCGCTGGGTCCGGGGGCGGGGTCGTGCTGCCCACGGGCGGCGTAGCAGCCTCTACGGCACACCAGCTGGCGCCTGCACCGCGCCCTTCCCAGGACGCGTGCAATGAGCAACACCGCGATGCCGGAGCCCCCGGGCACCGCCACGGAAAGAGCGCTATGCGCCACTCGCAGAATGAACCAGGCCGGCGTGCGTGCTCAGACGCCGGTGCAGGCGGTGCGCGCCCGCGAAACCATGACCGAGCCCTTCTAACCTGGTTAGAAGTCAGAGTGCATCACGGTCTATGTAGATCTTGCCGCCGCCTACGCCAGCAGAAGCGCTAGCGCGCGTACAGCTGCTCCTCGACTCCCCCCCCCCCCCGCTGTGGAGAAGCTCGATGAGTGGAGAGCCAGCATCCGAAGCCTTGTCAGCTTCGCCAACAAAGACGAGCTGCTCCCAACGGGACCCTCGCACCAGCGTCCTGACGAGCCGGTGCACGCTGGCGGGGGGGCAGAGACGCTGCGACCACGGTGCACTCTCCCCCGCCGCGACCACAACAATAGCCACTGGCCTGTCGACCCAACGTCGGTGACAACGTTTCCACTGCGTTGTCCGACCCGCGAACCCGCCTCGACCAACGTCAAGTCCTTCAGGAATGAGCTCAGGAAGATGCTCGAACTACCATCGAACGACGATGGGAGATGCACCATCGGTGAGATCGGCGTGCGGGGCCTACTATGGACCACCCGGCATCGGGGGGCCCCGGCGACCTGCCTTACGAGGTGGGTTGTCCAGCCTTTACCCGAGAGCTACGGCAGTTCTAGTGGCCCTCCCACCGCACGTTCAAGCCCGATGTTGGCAAGAAGTACAACGGCAAGACCCACCCGTCGGAGTTCCTCAGCATCTACACCATCGTGATTCAAGCAGCTGGAGCCCGGGACGACAAGGCGCTTGTCAATTACTACCCGTTGGCACTCAAACCCAGCGTCATGTCGTGGTTGATGCACTTGCCAGTGGATTCCATTTATTCTTGGTTGGATTTGTGTCATGAGTTTGTTGGCGCCTTCACTGGAGGCCACCAAGCTCATGGCCAAGCAAGCGATTTGCACATCATCCCCTAGAAAGAAGGAGAAAACCTATGCAAGTACATACAAAGGTTCAGCTGAGTGCAGTACAACATCCCAGATGTTCATCCCGCCGCAGTTATCAGTGCATTCCATCAGAATGTGTGCAACCACAAGATGCGCGAGGAGTTGGTGATGAACAAGGTCAAGGATGTGGCCAAACTTTATGTTCTGGCTGATAGATGTGCTCGAGCTGAAGAGGGGAGGAAGTACCCCGGCGAGGACGCCGGTGCGGAAACCGACTCCACAGACGAAGACACCGCCGCTCCGACGAAGAAGGGTCGGCGCCGCAACAGGAAGCACAAGGGCAAGACTGTGCTTACCGTTGAGGGATCCGGTGAGCTCGGCGCCGCCAAAAAGGCCAAGGCTGACGACCCCGGTGAGGAGGTTGCCGGGTGCGCTACCTGCTTGGCCCTGGTGGCTGGCGGCAAGCCAGGAGGCTCCGACAAGCAGTACCGCAAGATCCACCGCACCAAGGGCCATGACCTCCAGAACTGTCGACAAGTTGAGATGCTTGTTGAAAAGCAAAAGGCTGAATACGAAAGGCGAGACAAGGACAAAGGTCGGGATGGTGCTGAGGGATCCGACAAGAAGCATGGCGGCCAAGGGGGTCGCTGCGGCAAAGATAACCAACAAGAGAGGCCCGCTCGGGGTCGCGACAAGAAAGAGGAGGATGATGATCACGACGAGGACGACGAGTCCGGCAAGCACGAGTTCCAGAAGGCTACAGAGGCCATGTGTGTCGATGGTGGCGCCTCGTTGCATACCTCACACCGCCAGCTGAAGCAGTGGGCATGTGAGGTCGTTGAGGTAGAGCCGTCGTTTGATGCCCAGAAGACCCTGAAGTGGTCCCGCACGACCATCGTTTTTGACACCGAGGATCAGCCTGATCGCACAACTGCCGTCGGGTGTTTGCCATTGTTGGTCTCGCCAACGATAAGCAACCTCAAGGTGACGAAAGTGCTGGTTGACGGTGGGGCCGGTCTGAATTTGATCTCGCCCACTATGATCAAGAAGTTGCAGATTCCTGATGAAGACCTCCAGGAGACAAGACATTTCAAGGGGTCAACCCGGGAAGGAGCCAGCCTAAAGGTAAAATCATGATGCCTGTTATGTTTGGAGGCGAGCTAAACTATAGGACGGAGAAGATCGTCTTCAATGTTGCCGAGATCCCCTTGCCATACAATAGGATCCTTGGCCGCCCAGCGCTGGCCAAGTTTATGGCGGCGTCCCACTATGCCTACAACACGTTAAAGATGCCAGGGCCACTAACCATCATCACCGTCCCCTCCGACAAGAAAGATGCGCTCATCTGCGCCGATCAACTTTACCGAGAAGCAGTTGCAGCAACTGCCGCGAAGACACTTGTCCCTGCCGCTGAAGCTCCAAGGAAGAAGAAGGCCGGTAAGACCCCTTCCGGCAAGACCTCTTCCGGCCAGACCTCTTGCACCCACTCTGGCAAGCGCATCTCTTCGGAGTGCTGCGCTCCCATTGAGGACGTGCCAGACAGCTCCGTCGGTAAGAGCAAGAAGTCCAAAGTTGCACCACCAGAAACCAAGAAGGTGTCCATCAAGTAGGACGGCACGGGCGGGGCTTTCACCATAAGCTCCGCCCTCGACAGCCAATAGGAAAGCGCGCTCGTCACCTTCCTATGGGCGAATGTCAATGTATTTGCATGGCAAGCATCCGACATCCCCAGCGTTCCCAGGGAGGTGATTGAGCACCATCTTGCTGTCTGTCCTCATGCACGACCCGTCAAGAAAAAGGTCAGGAAGCAAGCTTTGGAGCGACAAGAGTTCATCGTAGAAGAGATCAGGAAGTTGGAGGTGGCAGGCCTAGTTAGAGGAGTACTGCACCCCACGTGGTTGGCCAATACGGTGGTGGTGCGTAAGGCAAATGGGAAGTGGAGGTTGTGTATTGATTACACATATATCAATAAAGCTTGTCCGAAGGATCCTTTCCCTTTGCCACGCATTGACCAGATTGTAGACTCCACTACCGGGTGTGACCTGCTGTCATTCCTCAACGCCTATTCAAGATACCACTAGATCTTCATGATGAAAGAGGATGAAGAGAAGACTGCGTTCATCACCCCATGTGGTACGTACTGTTTTGTACAGATGCCTTTCGGTTTGAAGAGTGCCGGTTCGACGTTTTCCCGAGCGGTCCAAATTGGTTTTGAGCCCCAACTACAGAGAAATATGGAAGCCTATATGGATGATATAGTGGTCAAAACCAAGGACAGGGCCACACTCGTACAAGACCTAGAAGAAACATTTGCAAATCTGCATAAGATCAACCTCAAGCTCAACCCAGAGAAGTGCGTGTTCGGTGTCCCGTCCGGCAAACTTCTTGGGTTCTTTGTGTCTCAGCGCGGAACTGAAGCAAATCCCGACAAGATCAAGGCGATCGAGCAGATTGAGGCACCGAAGCGGGTCAAAGAAGTCCATAGGCTCGCCGGCTGCGTAGCCGCCCTGAGTAGATTCATCTCCAAATCTGCTGAGCGCACCCTCCCCATTTTCAAAGGTTTGAAAAAGGCGGGTCCAATATAGTGGACTCCGGAGGCGAGACCGCACTACAAGATTTGAAGAGGTATCTCTCCTCCACGCCGATACTAGTCGCGCCCAAGATGCGAGAGCCGTTGCTGCTATACTTGGCAGCAATGAATCAAGTGGTCAGTGTCGCGCTGGTGGCGTAGAGAGAACTTGAGGAAGAAGCAGCAGTAGCAGCGGGGCCATCGGGTGGCAGGCCGGGGCCATCCCCGGCAGGGTCTGACGCCGGCAAGACAGAACCCCCGGTGTCGGTGTCAAAACCGGCGGATCTCGGGTAGGGGGTCCCGAACTGTGCGTCTAGGCCGGATGGTAACAGGAGGCAGGGGACACAATGTTTTACCCAGGTTCGGGCCCTCTTGATGGAGGTAAAACCCTACGTCCTGCTTGATTAATATTGATGATATGGGTAGTACAAGAGTAGATCTACCACGAGATCAGAGAGGCTAACCCCTAGAAGCTAGCCTATGGTATGATTGTTGTTCGTCCTATGGACTAAAACCCTCCGGTTTATATAGACACGGGAGAGGGCTAGGGTTACACAGAGTCGGTTACAATGGGAGGATATCTACATATCCATATTGCCAAGCTTTCCTTCCACGCCAAGGAAAGTCCCATCCAGACACGGGACGAAGTCTTCAATCTTGTATCTTCATAGTCCAAGAGTCCGGCCAAAGGTTATAGTCTGGCTATCCGTAAACCCCCTAATCCAGGACTCCCTCAGTAGCCCCTGAACCAGGCTTCAATGACGACGAGTCCGGCACGCAGATTGTCTTCGGCATTGCAAGGCGGGTTCCTCCTCCGAATACTTCATAGAAGATTTTGAACACAAGGATAGTGTCCGACTCTGCAAAATAAGTTCCACATACTGCCATATAGAGAATAATATTTACACAAATCTAATCTGCTGACATATTCCGTAGCGTGTCATCACGCCACAGCCAAGCCTTTATTTGAACCGTTTTTACTGTCCCACCTCAGCCCATTTTGCGAGGCGGTTTCCTTGGCACGTCTCGTCGAAGCAGAGATCGTGTCCCCTTTATTTACGGGATTCTCATCAATACGGACGTGGGTAACCCAATCGTGCCTGTTGGTCTGTCTCCTCGATCAAAGGCGAGTCCCAAACGGTCACGAGGAGGGCTCTTGGTATTCAACCTCTTATAAAGAGACCAAGGCCTTACTCCTTTCTTTTGATCTCAATCGAATTCGCCCTTTGCCTCGAGTTCCAACACCCAAGGCCCCAGATTTCAGGCGCTCCGGATCTTCAATCATGTCCGGATCCAGCCTTCAAAGCCGATGGATGCCCTCCTCCGTCACGGAAAAGGATATCAAGAAGTTGAGGGAGGCCAGATACCTGACCGCCGAGGTTTTGCATCGGCTGCCTGCTCGAGGGCAGGTCGTCCCCACTCCCGAACCCAACGAGAACATCGTGTTCATCTCCCACTTCCTCCGAGGCCTAGGCCTCACTCTGGATCCCTTCGTCAGGGGTTTGATGTTCTATTACGGACTAGATTTCCACGATCTAGCTCTGGACTCCTTTCTCCACATCTCGACATTTATTGTCGTGTGTGAGGCCTTCCTCCGCATTACCCCTCACTTCGACCTGTGGCTCAAGACCTTTGAAGTGAAGCCGAAGATGATTGAGGGGCAACATGCAGCGTGCGAAGGCGCGTCAATAAGCAAGATGGTAGGAGCTCCGTGGCCGAAAGGTTCCTTTCCAGAGGTGTCTGGATTATGGCAACGGGAGTGGTTTTACATCACGGCTCCCAGAAGTGCCAAGTGGGCGGCTGCCCCCGCTTTCCGCTCGCCCCCCCCCCCCACCACCACAACTGATGTCATGGATTAGCAGAGGACTGAGCTGGGGTACAGCCAATGATGTGCCTATACTGCAAAGCCACATTCAAGATCTCTTCGAGGGAGATTTTAATTTGGTTATGGTAGTGCAAGTTATCCTGGTTCGTCGAGTCCAGCCCTGCAAACGCAGGCCCCTCCGCATGTGGGAGTTCAACCCAGAAGGGCCGCATACTATTCAGAATTCCCTCGGCCTGACGCACGAGGAGATGTACAAATCATTCTTCAGACCCCAAATAGAGTGTTTGGATACTACCGAGGACGTGGGCCTGAGCAGCAACCGTACCACCGACCAAGTAAGTAATCCTTTAGCCGAACACACCGTCTCTTATTTACCACGACGTCATTCTGACAAATCGCTCTTTGACCAGGACTGGATAACAAAGGCGAAGATGATTCGGTGTTCGGCCCCCTTCCTGAGGGTTTGGAAAATCCGGTACTGGAAAAGATGCTCGAGCTAGCACCTTGCCCGGAGCCCTCAAAGGAAGACAAAGGGGGGAATAATGAGGGTGAAAGCGGGCCTCCATCGCTACCTATTCCGACCGAGGGAACGAGCGCCTCCGTGAGGGAGGATAACCGAGGTGGGGAATCGGACATTCTCTCACCCCAGGGAAGGAAGAGGACTACCTCTGAAGATCCAGAAACCAAGGTTCCAAGCGGGAGAAGAAATCTCCACCAGAGGGTCCTGCCTTGGAGGGTGCTTTTGCCGCACAAAGTCCACGCGGGGATCAGCCCTCCAACGATCTGTAAGTAATCAAAAAGTACTTTAATAGTGGAGATATACTACCTTACCTCTGAGGAAAATAACCGAAGTATTTATTGCAGTTCGGATCTTAGCCCTTCTCAGCAGAGCTCGTCTTCGGGGGATCTTCTTTCGGAGATGATGGAGAGAGAAACGCCTCCCCCGGACTCCTCCACTCAAGAAGCAGGCGACCTTGAAGTGTCGTCACGGAGGGCCTCTCCGGATCCGGCGAGGCCAGAAGATAATCCTATAGTCACCCGAAGTCCCCAGCGTCCGGCTCTCGAAGAGAGCAAACAGAAGAGTCCGGCACCATCTGGTATGCGGTCGGACGTACTGAGAGAGCTGTTGGAGCGAGCGGCCATCTCAGAAGAACACCATACATTGATGGGTACGGTGATGGAAAGGATCTCATCCGCCGAAAGCGGGTTGCATGATGCTTTTATGAGTCAACTAACGGGCTTTGAGGTACGTAAAATGATATACATTTGTGATGGTACCACACATTTTTAGGTGTGCCCTGTGTAGATAGTAGCCCCTGAGACTCTGGTTGTCGCCGAAAACTACGGCAAACAGAGGATCGTAGTCCCAGGTAATAACCATACCGCTTTGATGTGCAGGTAGCGGGAGCTCTGGTGGCTAGCCGGACTCATGAATTTGCCGGACGGAAGCGGCAACTGGATGCGGCGGATGCCGACATCGAGCTTGTTAACAAGATGCTTGATGAGGCACAGGGTAAGTGTTATTTTCTAGTGAATGCCACATGGTAAGAGCAGCATGATGCCAGTATCTTTAATATGTTGTGACTGCAGATGGAGCTGCCACCGTGGAAGCCTTGCGGGCAGAACTTGCCCGAGCCAAGAAACAAGCAAGGATTAGTAATGCGGCTGCTTTGAAGGTGGCCGAAGAGTTGAAAGCCGAGAAGGCCGCACATTGCGAGAGCAAAGAGAAGATGGCCAAGATGGCCGTAGAATTAAAAGACACTGCCGACTGTTGCCGGTTCCTTGAAAAAGAAAACCGAGCGAAGGCAACGAACACTGAAAAGGCCACGATGGCGGACAAAGACATCCGCTCTGCTATGAGAGCGAAGAAGGAGGAGCTGCGGGAAGCCAGGGATATTGCGGCTGGGAAGCCCTTCATGCTACGGAGGAAGTTCGGAGATCCACGGTATGCCCCTCTGGATCGGCTATGGAGTTCGGCAGATGCATATATGGACTTGGCGGCGAGCGCTGCCGATGCGGCCAAATACTTCCAAGGTCAAACAGATCGTGAAGTGGACAAGCTGTTTTGGTCGCAATTCAACGTTCCAGAGCGTCCGCTTCCATTGACTGATCAGCTAGCCGAATGGGCCGAACTAAATAGGTTGTCCGGACTCACCATGAGGTCTGTCGTGGATCAGCTATGGCCGGAAAAGCCAAATCCGAATAGCTATTTCAGCTTAGTGCAGCAG
Organism: Triticum urartu; assembly: GCF_056163025.1. Lineage (NCBI taxonomy): Eukaryota > Viridiplantae > Streptophyta > Magnoliopsida > Poales > Poaceae > Triticum > Triticum urartu. Next base: position 502,357,311 of record NC_141876.1, on the reverse strand, counting down.
TTCCTTGGTGCGGTGCCGCGCATTAATGCGATGAAGAGGTCGGCGTGCATAGAAGGCTCGTGGATGGCCCTTGCCCGTGTTAAAGCATACTGGGCGGAGATGGACGCTACCACTATTGCGGCGCAGGGCTCGACCATAGGCCGAGTGGCTGCCGAGCACTATTTCGAAGAGGTTCTCGAGGGTGCTCGTTTGATAGAGGCCCAATGCTCGAAGAATATTATGTTTGAGTGACATGTATTCCCATTGTAAACACAATGTTTTTATGAAATTTATTAAGGCTGTGTTTATACTTTTGCCTGAAAGTAATATGATGCCTCCTGTGCGGCCCTTTATGTATATATGTATATAACCTGAAAGATTGCAGTCGTCGGCTTCAACCCTCACGCATATAATGCGGAGGTGCTCGCAAAAAACGCGTGTTCACACTTAACCCAAAGTCTTGGTCCTATTAAGGAGGTGATAGCGCAGCGAACGAGGCAACCAGACTATAAGCTTTAACACTTTCACTTAGCCATAGGAGTTTGACAGTGGGGCTACTAGATAGCCCCTGGTGGCTCCGCACTCTCCGAATCTCGGGGTGCGTACATGCCTGGCCGGAAAATGGCCCTTCGTTAAGGCAGAGGAATTCTAACATTCCGATAGGTCATCGAGTGGTTGACCAGTCTCACGCTATATCATGACAGTCAGTTTTCGGTTTTCTCTACTGAGGTGCTCGTCCAGATGAACCAGGGCACAATCGCAGTAGTTCTCCTGGTGCTGCCTTAGCCGATAAAGCGGAACGTAAGGCACCAAAACACAGGAGCCGGGCAAACCCAACATTTGACCAAAGGCAATGATTCGGAGCTGATGCATATAAGGCCAAACTCGCGACACCGAACACTCCCTAAGGTATTCGGTCTTTATGGTATAAACCGGGCCTAAATAGTGCCCTTTGTAAGAAGCCCCTTGTGTCCAGGTACGTGCATTATTCTGACGTGGACACATGCCAAGACGTCAGCATCCTTCTCAATTTTGCTGAGAATTCGAGGGATGTGTATCAACAAGAGACGGTAAAAAAGGTTTACGCAGGGTCTTAATCTAAAAAGAATCCTTGGAGCGGGTCCCTGCTGCACGTCTGCGCCTGTGTCTCTGTTGTGCCATATCCTGGATGGGTGTAGCACGATGGTCATCTGTAAAAGAGAGGAACTTAGGTGAAAGAGTTGTCGTGCAAAAAGGTGGTTTTTTAAAGAAACCATGTATGATTAAAAATGAGTGAAAAAATTGCCACTTGTCTGCGTGCGTTGAGCCCCTTGTATTTGTAATAGGGGTGTGGCCCTCAATCCTGTATGAATTACATATAGCTGCGCCGGACTCGTCTAACCGTGTCCGTGGTCTTGACGACCTATCGACTGCTTTAGTTGGTGAGGCCATTTTTAGTGTGCGGCTGCTAAGGCAATCGCATTCTTTTTGGCGCGCAAAGATCGCTCAATATTTCCGTTCACTATAATGATGCCACGTGGACCGGGCATCTTGAGCGTGAGAGAAGCGCAATGCGGTATTGCATTAAAGCGAGCAAAAGCTTCGCGTCCAAGTAGTGCTTGATAACCACTTTGGAATGGAGTAATGTGTAAGGTTAAATGTTTGCTACGGAATTTATCGGGGAAGCCGAATATAACTTTTAGTAGCAGGGAGCCCGTGCAGTGAGCCCCTGGGCCTGGCGTTACTCCTTTAAAGGTAGTGTTGCTATGGCGGATTTTCATTGGGTCTATCCCCATTTCGCGGATTGTATCCTGGTATATCAGGTTTAAACTGCTGCCACTGTCCATCAGGACTCGTATAAAGTGGTATCCGTTAATTATTGGGTCTAATACCAGGGCAGCCCATCCTGCACGCCGGATACTTGTTGAGTAATCACGATGGTCGAAAGTGATTGTTTGAGACGACCAGTGGTAGGACTTCGCTGTGATAGGCCCTTGGGCGTGTCTCTCTGGGAGTGCCGCTTTGCTTCCCTTGATCACGTGTAACACGTCGACTGTTTTGACTTCTGGTGAAAACTTCTTTTGTTCCCCAGTGTCTTGCTTGAGAGGCTCATTATCGTCTTCGCTTGGTGTATCCTCCCCCTTGTGTACGGCGTTGAGCTTGCCGGACTGCTTGAAGACCCAACATTCTTTGTGGGTATGATTAGCGGGTTTACCAGGGGTGCTATGGATCTGACATACTTGGTCCAGAATTTTGTTTAGGCTGGACAGTTCATCTCTGGCGCCTTTAGAGGGCGGCTTTTGCTGACTTGGCCGAGAGCTTTTGAATCCGGCGTTTACTGTCGTGCTCTTCGTGTTGTCTTCTTTATTCCGGTGTTTGTTATTGTTGTTGCATCGTGATTTCCTGTTTCCATCTCTAGCTTCGGATGTACTGGGGTCGCTGGTGCTACATCTGACTAGCCAGCTATCCTCACTCGCGCAAAAGCGGGTCATGAGGCTTGTTAATGCTGCCATTGTTCTCGGCTTTTCTTGGCCGAGGTGTCTGGCAAGCCATTCGTCACGGACGCTATGCTTAAAAGCTGCCAAGGCTTCGACGTCCGGACAGTCGACTATTTGGTTCCTTTTAGTAAGAAACCTGTTCCAAAGCTTTCGGGCTGACTCTCCGGGTTGTTGAGTTATATGACTCAAATCATCCGCGTCCGGAGGTCGGACATAAGTCCCTTGAAAATTTGCCCGAAAAGCGTCTTCGAGCTCTTCCCAGCTTCCGATGGAGTTTTCGAGGAGGCTTTTAAGCCAGTGCCGAGCTGGCCCTTTGAGTTTGAGGGGTAAGTATTTAATGGCGTGGAGATCGTCTCCTCAAGCCATATGGATGTGGAGGATATAGTCCTCAATCCAGACCCTAGGGTCTGTTGTTCCGTCGTATGCCTCTATGTTTACGGGTTTGAATCCCTCTGGAAATTCATGGTCCAGCACCTCATCGGTAAAACATAGGGGGTGTGCGGTGCCCCTGTATCTGGGCGTGCCGTGGTGTTCGGATGTTTGGTGTGTTGCATCGTGTGCTGGAGTGCGCTTGCGCGGTCCATAGATGGATCTAGTTGCTCCGTCCTTTTGATGCGAGCACTTGCGTGGATCGCGTATTGGCTTCTGTGTGGCGTTGCTTGCCGCTCCATGTTGGCTGTGAGGTCGTCTATCCGGCCGGGTGGCCATTTTAATTTTTGGTTGCGGGGGATCTAAGGCCTCCTCATCGAATTCAGGTAGCAACTTCCGCTTCGGGTAGCTCTTGGTGAGGCGATTACCGCCATACTTCGCTGCTGTGTTGAGTACTTTACTCCATCTGATTTGGAGTGTGTCTTGTGCCGCCTTGAGCCTTTGCTTCTGCCTTTTTAGACTCCTCGCGGTGGCAACAAGCCTTTGATGGGCATTTTGTTGCTCCGGGCGTCTGTCCGGTGTTATGTCCTCCGGACTATTATCCTTGACAGAGTTGGTTTGTTCGGTTTGATTCTCCGTGTTGCCGTGGTCCGGCAGTGGTTTGCCCTGCTCTAACGCTGGGTCTATATGATCATTATGTCTGTCAAGGCGGGGTTTGGGGCGGTGCTTACGCCGCCGCTTTGACTGCTTCTCGAGGGGACAACCCTTCGTTGCGTCCTTCTGTTCCTCGTCGTCATTTTCCTTTGGTGTGTCCACCATGTATACGTCATGTGATGAGGTGGACGTCCAGTGCCCTATGGGCAGTGGTTCCTCTTTGTCTCTCGCATCGTCGTCCATGCCGTCGATGTTTTCGGAGTCGAAGTCAAGCATGTCGGTTAAGTCATCGATAGTGGCTACTAAGTGGGTGGTGGGTGGGTCGCGAATTTCTTCGTCGTCCGCATCCCAGTCCTACTGGACATAGTTCGGACAGGATCCTCCTGATAAGGAGAGAGAGAGAGAGAGACCATAACGAGTTCAGTATGTCGCCAAAGGGCGAGTGCTGAAAAATATCCACGAAGGTAAATTCCATGATCGGCGCCCAATCAGATTCGATAGGAACGGGCGCAGGCGGTTCAGAGTCCGTGGCCGGAGAAGGATCCGGCAATTTAACAACACGACTCTCGTGCAAGGTAAGGTCGATGTTTGGCTCGGTCGCCGCTGAGGGTAAGGCCTTCGTGGCGGGGTCCATCCACCCATCCGCGGAAGGCACAATTGGCTCCGAATTGAGGGTCGGAGCGGCTGCTGGTGCGATCTCCTTAACACTGTCCGATGGGAGAGCTAAGTCATACTTATCGTGACCACGCGGCGCACAAGGTAGAGGCTCGAATCCGTCGAAGATCAAATCTCCACGGATATCGGCGATGTAGTTTAAGCTTCCAAACCTGACCTAGTGGCCAGGGGTGTAACTTTCAATCTGCTCCAGATGGCCAAGCGAATTGGCCCGCACTGCAAAGCTGCCGAACATGAAGATCTGTCCGGGGAGAAAAGTCTCACCCTGGACTTCATCGCTATCGATGATAGTAGGAGCCATCAAGCCTAATGGCGATGACGCAGAGGAACTCTCAATGAAAGCACCAATGTCGGTGTCAAAACCGGCGGATCTCGGGTAGGGGGTCCCGAACTGTGCGTCTAGGCCGGATGGTAACAGGAGGCAGGGGACACAATGTTTCACCCAGGTTCGGGCCCTCTTGATGGAGGTAAAACCCTACGTCCTGCTTGATTATTATTGATGATATGGGTAGTACAAGAGTAGATCCACCACGAGATCAGAGAGGCTAAACCCTAGAAACTAGCCTATGGTATGATTGTTGTTCGTCCTATGGACTAAAACCCTCCGGTTTATATAGACACCGGAGAGGGCTAGGGTTACACAGAGTCGGTTACAATGGGAGGAGATCTACATATCCGTATTGCCAAGCTTTCCTTCCACGCCAAGGAAAGTCCCATCCGGACACGGGACGAAGTCTTCAATCTTGTATCTTCATAGTCCAAGAGTCCGGCCAAAGGTTATAGTCCGGCTATCCGGACACCCCCTAATCCAGGACTCCCTCACCCGGCGAGACCCGCTCCTGGCAAGGTGGAGTTTGAGCAGATGAGCAAAGTAGGACAGAAGAATAAGATGGTGTAGCACCCGGTCTATTTCGTCAGTTCCCTCTTGCAGGGGGCTAGGTCAAGATATTTTGGTATGCAGAAGTTACTTTTCAGCCTCCTCATGGCCTCGAGAAAGCTGCACCACTATTTCCAAGCACATGAGATCACCGTCGCCACGCACCTCCTGTTGCAACGAATCTTGCACAACCCAGATGCGACTGGGAGGATTGTGGAGTGGGCGTTGGAGTTGTTCAGCTTTGTCCTCAAGTTTGAAAGTACTTCAACAATCAAGAGCCGAGCCCTGGCAGAGTTCATAGCAGAATGGACCACAACGCCCGACGAGGAGATTCAAGAGACCACCCTTCCCGGCAAGTAGACGAGGAGTGAGTGGATTATGTACTTTGATGGAGCTTTCTCACTCCAAGGTGCTGGTGTTGGCGTATTGCTCATCGCGCCCACTAGAGAGCGCCTCAAGTACGTAATCCAGATCCACTTTCCCAGGGAAAAATCGATGAACAACACGGTGGAGTACGAGGGGTTGTTGGCTGGTCTCAGGATCGCGGCAGACCTTGGAATCAGAAAACTCATTGTCAGAGGTGATTCGCAACTCGTCGTCAAGCAAGTAAACAAGGACTACCAGAGCCTGTTGATGGAGGCCTATGTGAACGAAGTGAGGAAGTTGGAAGAACGCTTTGACGGATTGCAAGCAGAGCATGTTCCCCGAGCAGAGAACAGCATTGCCGATGACCTGTCAAAGCGTGTTGCCCTCAAGTTGCCCGTGGAACCAGGTACCTTTGTGCTTTAGCTAACTCACCCATCCGTTGAACCATCAGCAGGACAGAACAAACGTAGGAAGGAGGGCCCCAGCAAGTACTTTCCCGCTGAGCTCCCAGGAGCCGCCGGCAAGGACGTTGCCAGGAGTCCCAAACTTCTCGGAGGGCAGCAACCCTCAGCCGGGCCTCACGCCCTGGCCATAGAAGTAGCTGCCCTTACGGCCGAAGATGAGCCTTTATTCCTTGTCGTCGAGCCCCAGGCTCCGGCATGGGCGCAGCCCACCGTCCGTTTCCTCCAAACAGGAGAGCTCCCCGGGGAGCAGGAAGAAGGAGAGAAAGTAGCCCGTCGGTCCAGCATGTACCAGTTCGTGGATGATGCCCTCTATAGGAGAAGACCGAACAGTGTGAAATTGAAGTGCGTTCCTCGAGAGGACGGGTTGAGGCTGTTGGCAGAGATACATGGAGGCATGTGTGGCTCCCACATAGGGGCAAGGGCTCTTGTCGGCAAAGTGTTCCGGCAAGGTTTCTTCTGGTCCACCGCCCTCCAGGATGCAACTGCGCTAGTAACCAAGTGTGAAGCGTGCCAGTTCCATTCAAAGAAGCTTCATTAGCCCGCCCAAGCTCTTCAGACAATCCCTCTTTCCTAGCCATTTTTGGTCTGGGGGCTTGACATACTGGTCCCCTTTCCCTGTGTTGTCGGGGGCTTTGAGTACTTGTACGTCGCGATCGACAAGTTCACAAAGTGGCCGGAAGTGGAGCCAGTGAGAAAGGTAACAACACAGTTAGCCGTCAAGTTCTTCAAGGGACTACTCTGTCGTTTCAGTGTGCCGAACAGAGTCATCACTGACAACGGCACGCAATTCACGAGCCGCACATTCATGCAGTACATTCAAGACCTCAGTAGCAAGGTCTATTTTGCTTCTGTTGCCCATCCCAGAAGTAACGGGAAAGCTGAGAGGGCGAATGCAGAAGTGCTGCGGGGCCTCAAGACCAGGACTTTTGACAAGCTGCACAAGTGCAGAAGGTGCTGGATTGATGATTTGCCAACGATTCTTTGGTCAATCAGGACGACACCAAATCGAGCCACTGGCCAGACACCCTTTGCCCTACTATACGAGGCAGAAGCAGTTCTCCCCACTGAACTCATATACGGGTCACCTCGAGTGCTCGCTTATGATGAGCTTGAGCAAGAGCAGTTGCGCCAAGATGATGCGACGCTCCTTGAGGAAGGTCGTCTCCAGGCTGCTGTGCGAGCCGCTCGATATCAGCAAGCCTTACACCGCTATCCTAGCCGCAAGGTTCACGCCCGAAGCCTTGAGTAAGGCGACCTTGTTCTTCGGTGGATCCAATCCCCCAAGAATCCAAACAAGTTGACGCCGAAGTGGGAAGGCCCTTATCGGGTAATACGAGTCACCAGGCCTGGCGCAATCCGCCTGGAGACCGAAGATGGCATTTCGGTGAGCAGCTCCTGGAATATTGAACGCCTTCGCAAGTTTTACCCCTACGGCGCGGTTGCCGGGAGCCCCGGCAACCCCCGTTTCGTACTAGCCTTGCCGCCGAGGCATGTAACCCTATGTATGGAGCCAGGCGCAGACCCTGTGCGCAGTCAGGGAAAAGAAATCCCTTAGTATGTATAATTTCCTGTCGATTTCCATGTTTATATATATATGTATATGCATGCTTGTCCAGGGTATTGTACTGCTTTTTGGTTCCAGTAAATGTTAGTGAACCACCGAGGTTCTGTTCTTTTGTCCTCACTTCTTTCTAGTCACGGCAAAGATGCGCGATCCCGCCGAGGACCCGGCTCCGGCAAGAAGTTGAGAAGACCGCCCGGCACGGCGATCCCCGGCAAACCAAACAGATAAAGTTTACGTCTTGCCCATTCGTATTCGTAACCTGTGACTTGTGCATTAGAAAACCTCGCCACTCGTCTTTAAGGACTCGGGGGCTCCCATTTCCGACTCGAACGGTGCTTCGGTCAGAATGGCCGTGGTGACCCTTGTCAAAAAGAGGTGGACGGGAGGCTGGGCCCTTTGTCTGTAACCCGGCAAATGTGATTCTCCGACAGGCGCAAGGGGCGCCGGCAAGGTAGCTTGTTGGAAGGACTCGTTTATTTACACTAAGAAGGCATTTCGCCTTCGCACGAACGTACACGTGCACGAGTTACCTGGAGGACTAGGCTTTTTCATTAATATGCTGATGCAAGTACAAAGGTTACAAGATACAAACATGGGCTCAAGAGATTACATTATATAGAAATTAAGATTTGGCAAGTGCCTACAATTTAAGGAAAAAGATAGGTTCCCCGTGATCTCCGTCCTTGCCCCTTTCCTCCCAGTGCGGCAGGTGAAAGCAAAAAGAGAACGGCGGGGAGCGCGCCGATGGAGAGCTTGACAAGGAAGACCCTCGGTAGGGCGCGGGGCCGAGGGAGGGGGCGGCGCGGTCAGTCGGAGTCGACGTCCTCCCGCCTGACGCCCTCGTCATCGCTATCGCTGTCCTCCACGTCACTCCCGCTCGAGGAGGAGGGTTCGCTGTCAGAGGAGCTCTCCGCACAACACCTCAAGCGAGTTCCCAAGAGCCCGAAGACCTTGACGAAGAGCAGGCCGTCCTCCATCAATTTAAATTGGAGGACGAGCCCCTCCGACAGGCTATGGGCACGGGCGAAGGTCTTCCACCCACGGCGGAGATACATAACATGAGGGGCTGGGAAGTCGACGTAGACCCACATGCTCCCATTCCCGCAGCCCCTCATGTGCAGCCTCAGAGCCTGAGGTGGATCACGCTCCATCTCCCGAGCAAATGGAGTGGGGAGACGAATACGGCCGCGCACTAGCCCACGCAGCCTGATGTAAAACTCACGGGGATGGTCTCCGACATGGCCCTCCATTGGAAGGGCCACAGGTGGAGGAGAAGCCGGTGCGCCGCCCCGTCCTCCTCCTCCCCGAGCGCCATGACATCCTCGGCCTCGCCCCCTCCGTCTCCCTCTCGCGGCCGGCTCCGCAGCCACGAGCTCTTGGGAAGGAAGGGCATGCTGTCGAGCGGAAGCCCTCGTCACCGCCATCGGAGCACCAGCACACCCTCTCGCCATGACGAAGGGAAGGAAGGAGTCGAGGCGGAGGATATGAACACTAAAGGATTGAAGGATGTCGTCCCCCTCCCCTCCCTCTTATAAAGGGGCGGGGCCGAGGCTCAGCCCCCCCCCCCCCGCTCGACCAATCCGGCCACCAAGAGGCAGAGGGAATCAGGACCGACCCACTGCTCCAATCAGCAACGACCCAGTTTTCCCGCTGAGGGAGTCCTAGATTAGGGGGTGTCTAGTTGGCCGGACTATACCTTCAGCCGGACTCCTGGGCTATGAAGATACAAGATTGAAGACTTCGTCCCGTGTCCGGAAGGGACTTTCCTTGGCGTGGAAGGCAAGCTTGGCGATACGGATATGTAGATCTCCTACCATTGTAACCGACTTTGTGTAACCCTAACCCTCTCCGGTGTCTATATAAACCGGAGGGTTTTAGTCCGTAGGACAACATACAGAGCAACAATCATACCATAGGCTAGCTTCTAGGGTTAGCCTCTCTGATCTCGTGGTAGATCTACTCTTGTACTACCCATATCATCAATATTAATCAAGCATGACATAGGGTTTTACCTCCATCAAGAGGGCCTGAACCTGGGTAAAACTTCGTGTCCCTTGCCTCCTGTTACCATCCAGCCTAGACACACAGTTCGGGACCCCCTACCCAAGATCCGCCGGTTTTGGCACCGACATTGGTGCTTTCATTGAGAGTTCCTCTGTGTCGTCGCCGTCAGGCTCAATGGCTCCTACGATCATCAATGGCGATGCAGTCCAGGGTGAGACCTTCCTCCCCGGACAGATCTTCGTCTTCGGCGGCTTCGCACTGCGGGCCAATTCACTTGGCCATCTGGAGCAGATCGAAAGCTACGCCCCTGGCCGTCAGGTCAGATTTGGAAGTTTAAACTACACGGCTGACATCCATCGGGACTTGATCTTCGACGGATTCGAGCCACTGCCGAGTGCGCTGCACTGTCACGACGAGCATGATCTAGCTCTACCGCCGAACAGTGCCCTGGAGGCCGCACCTGCATCGGCTTCGACCCTTAATTCGGAGCCAACTGCGCCGATCAAGGACGGGCGGTTGGACGCCTCCTCGGGGGCTGCGATCCCAACGGCGATCGAGCCGAACACCAGCCCCGCACTCTGCGAGACTCGTGACTCCAAGGAACCGGACTCCTCTCCGGACTCCGAACCCTCCGCGCCCCTGCCGATCGAATCCGATTGGGCGCCGATCATGGAGTTTACTGCCGTGGACATCTTTCAGCACTCGCCTCTCGGCGATATTCTGAAGACACTAAAGTCTCTCTCTTTATCAGGAGAGCCCTGGCTGGACTATGGTCAGCAAGGTTGGGATACGGATGATGAAGAAATTCAAAGCCCACCCACCACCCACTTTGTAGCCACTGTCGACGATTTAACTGACGTGCTCGACTTCGACTCCGAAGACATCGACAGTATGGACGCCGATGCAGGAGACGATGAAGAACCAGCGCCTATCGGGCCCTGGAAAGCCACCTCGTCATATGACATATACATGGTGGACACCCCAAAAGAAGGAGATGGCGATGGAACAGCGGAGGATGACCCCTCCAAGAAATAGCCTAAGCGCCGGCGTCAGCGGCGCCGCTCAAAATCTCGCCAAAACAAATACGGCGATTCCAGCACGGGAGATAATAATACTCCGGAGAGTGCCGAAGAAAACCCCCTCCAGCAAGATTCAGCACAGGAGGATGGAGAAACCAGCCCTCATGAGAGAGCGGCAAACAGAGAGGTCGAGGACGATAATCATATGCCTCCCTCCAAAGACGAGGCAAGCCTCGACGATGACGAATTCGTCGTGCCAGAGGATCCCATCGAGCAAGAGCGTTTTCAACACAGGATTATGGCCACGGCAAGAAGCCTCAAGAAAAAACAGCAACAGCTTAGAGCTGATCAAGATTTGCTAGTCGACAAATGGACTGAAGTCCTTGCGGCCAAAGAGCATAAACTCGAACGCCCCTCCAAGAGCTACCCAAAGCGCAGGTTGCTACCCCGATTAGAGGAAGAAGCACTTGATACGGCCGACCGGCCACCTCGTGGCCGCGACAGAGAGGCCTCTCGGTCCTCCACTCAAGCCGCACCCCGTACCAAGGCATGGGAAAATGCGCTAGACCTGCGAGATATGTTGGAGGACAAGGCAAGGCAAACAAGATCAATCTACGGATCGCGTGGGCGCCCCACGACTCGAGACAATAACCGTCACGCCGGACATAAATCCGGTAGGGCCGAACACAGTAGACAAAGCTCATTAGAGCTACGTCATGATATAGCCCAGTACAGAGGCGCCGCACACCCACTATGCTTCACAGACGAAATAATGGATCATCAAATCCCCGAGGGTTTCAAACCCGTAAACATCGAATCATATGATGGCACAACATATCCTGTGGTACGGATCGAGGATTATCTCCTCCATATCCACATGGCCCGCGGCGATGATTTCCACGCCATCAAATACCTCCCACTCAAGCTTAAAGGACCAGCTCGGCATTAGCTTAACAGCTTGCCAACAGGATCAATCAGTTGTTGGGAGGACCTGGAAGACGCATTCCTCGACAATTTCCAGGGCACTTATGTGCGACCCCCAGACGCCGATGACCTAAGTCACGTAATTCAGCAGCCAGAGGAATCGGCCAAGCAATTCTGGACACGGTTCCTAACAAAGAAAAATCAAATAGTCGACTGTCCGGACGCTGAGGCCCTAGCAGCCTTCAAGCACAATATCCGTGACGAGTGGCTTGCCCGGCACCTTGGACAGGAAAAACCGAAGTCTACGGCAGCACTCACGACACTCATGACCCGCTTTTGCGCGGGAGAAGACAGCTGGCTTGCTCGTAGCAACAATATGACCAAGAACCCTGGTAATTTGGATACCAGGGACAGTAGTGGCAGGTCGCGTCTCAACAAGCAGAAGCGCCGCATTAACGGCGACAATGCTGAGGATACGGCAGTTAATGGCGGATTTAGAGGCTCTAAATCCGGTCAGCGGAAAAAGCCATTCAAAAGGAACCCTAGGGGCCCGTCTAGTTTGGACCGAATACTCGACCGCTTGTGCCAGATACATGGCACCCCCAAAAAGCCTGCCAATCACACCAACAGGGATTGTTGGGTGTTCAAGCAGGCAGGCAAGTTAAATGCCGAAAACGAAGACAAGGGGTTGCATAGCGATGACGAAGAAGAGCCCCGGCCGCCGAACAATAGTGGACAGAAGGGTTTCCCCCCACAAGTGTGGACGGTGAACATGATATACGCAACCCACGTCCCCAAGAGGGAGCAGAAGCGCGCGTTAAGGGACGTATACGCGGTAGAGCCAGTCGCCCCAAATTTCAACCCATGGTCCTCCTGCCCGGTCACCTTTGATCGAAGGGACCACCCCACTAGCATCCGTCATGGCGGATTCGCCACATTGGTTCTAGACCCAATTATTGAACGATTTCATCTCACTAGAGTCCTCATGGACGGCGGCAGCAGCCTGAACTTGCTTTACCAGGATACAGTGCGGAAAATGGGCATAGATCCCTCGAGGATTAAGCCCACCAAAACGACCTTTAAAGGCGTAATACCAGGTGTAAAGGCCAACTGTACAGGCTCAGTCACATTTGAAGTGGTCTTCGGATCTCCGGATAATTTCCGAAGCGAGGAGTTAATCTTCGACATAGTCCCATTCCGCAGTGGTTATCACACATTGCTCGGGCGAACCGCATTCGCCAAGTTCAATGCGGTACCACACTATGCATACCTTAAGCTCAAAATGCCAGGCCCTCGAGGAGTAATTACGATCAATGGAAACACCGAACACTCCCTCCGAATGGAGGAGCACACGGCGGCCCTTGCAGCGGAAGTACAAAGCAGCCTCTCCAGGAAGTTCTCCAGTCCGGCCATTAAACGACCAGACACCGTCAAGCGCGCCCGGAGTAACCTACAACAAGACCGCCCGGCACGATCCGAGCAGGTGTAGCAATGCAGCCCCAACCCCAGCCCTCGCAAAAAGGCGACGCCAGTGCTTCGCGTACATAACTACGCTCTAGAAATACCATGGGTACAGGGGGAAGGGCACCATCACAGCACGCCCGAAACACGCCTTAAACTGCACCAGGGGCTGCCAATTTTTTAATTTTCTCTTACTTTCAGGACTCCATTCTTTGGAAGGCCTGTTCGGCAGTTCAATTGTCGCACAAACGATGCAAGAACCAGGGAAGCAGACAAGCCACGCCGCATTACGGAACTCCCAGGTGGTCTCTATCACGAGCAGTATACCTGTTTCGCATACCATTCCGCAGCCTGCCCCTGGAACGGACATGTTAAATAGTCCAACCTTTTGCTTATCGCATTATTTGTATCGTTCTGCTTTGATCGCAGCCCTTTTTAATAAACAATGCATAGCTTTTGTCTATTTTTGCATTACTCTTTTTTAAAATATATGTTCCTTAACGACATGTTGCACCCGTACACTTTGGTATGGCCAAAATACGCCAGGGGCTTTAGTACCCCTCAATATGGTGTGAGAAGTCCGAACACTTTAACAAGTGCGGCACCCCGAACTTATAGCATTATATGCATCGGCTCCGAATCATGTCTTGGGTCAATAGTTGGGTTTGCCCGGCTCCTATGTTTTGGTGCCTTACGTTCCGCTATATCGGCTAAGGTAGCACTAGGAGAACCACTGCGATTGTGCCCCAGTTGAGCTGGGTCGAGCACCTCAGTGGAGAAAGCTAAAACTGACTGTCATGATGAAGCGAGAGCTGGTCGCTGTTCGACGGGTTTTTCGAGTCCCTAAAGACTTATGCTGCTTAGAGCGAGGAGTCGGCTCTGTCCGGCCAAGGCGTGGATAGCGCCCCGAACTCAGTCTTCCGAATACCAAGGGCTTCGCTGAAATTTAAAATTATAGAATTCCATGGCTAAGTGAGAGTGTTCATGCATTATAGTCCGATTGCCTTGTTCGTTGGGCTGAGCGCCTCCCTCAAAGGACCCAAACATGGGAAAAAGAGCGCTCAGGTTTATCCCCGAACACCCCAGCACTAGCGGCACGGGGGCAGAAGCCGACGACTCGCCATCTCTCAGAATTGATAAACAGCCGCACAGAAGGTAATATTTTAAATTCCAACAGCATTGCTTAGCGCATAAGAACAAGTTTTCACCGCACAAGACAAAACGAGCAAGTTTCACTCAAAAATTACATCCCTAGAACATTCATCCGCCACAAGGTAGGCACCCTTCAGAACATCCTTATAATAATTCTCGGGCTTGCGATGCTCTTTCCCCGGCGATGGCCCGTCCTTCACAAGCTTCTCAGCATCCAGCTTGCCCCAGTGCACCTTAGCACGGGAAAGGGCCCTACGGGCACCTTCAATGCAAACGGAGCGCTTGATGACTTCGAGCCTTGGACAGGCCTCCACCAGCCGCCGCACCAGCCCGAAATAGCTCCCAGGCAGAGCCTCTCCAGGCCACAGCCGAACTATGAGGCCCTTCATGGCATGTTCGGCCGCCTTGTGGAGCTCGACCAGTTGCTTCAGCTGGTCGCTCAGGGGCACGGGGTGTCCGGCCTCAGCATATTGAGACCAGAACACCTTCTCTGTCGAGCTGCTCTCCTCGGCTCGATAGAATGCGGCAGCATCGGACACGCTCCGAGGAAGATCTGCGAACGCTCCTGGAGAGCTCCGGATTCGGGTAAGTAACATGTAACTCACGTTTATGTGTTTGCTTTGCATAAAGAATGTCTTACCCACCGCTATCTTCTTCACCTCATCCAACTCCTGGAGGGTCTTCTGGGATTCGGTCTTGGCAGACTTGGCATTTTCAATAGCCGCCGCGAGCTCGGACGCTCGCGTCTTTGAGTCAAGCTCCAAACTCTCATGTTTTTTCATGAGAACCTGGAGCTCTTGCTGCACCTTGCCAACCTGGGCCTCGTACTTCTCCCGCTCGGTGCGCTCCATGGCCGCCCTCTTCTCGGCCTCGACCAGTGCTTGCTTAAGGGTCGCCACCTCAGACGTGGCCCCTACAATAGCCATGATAATCCTGTCATTTTTTGCAATTGCACCTTTATATATATATATATATATAAACAAGGTATTTCTTACCTTCATTGTCCTCGAGCTGCTTCTTGGCACGCCCGAGCTCTTGCTCGGACCGCTCGAGATTCTGCTTTAGCATGTCCACTTCCGCAGTCAGTGCGGCGGACGCAAGCAGAGAAGCCTGCATACGCATATTGACTCCTTTTTGTTAGACTCCTGCGAATTTTATTTGATCCTCTATTCGGCTTTTCTTCCCGAACGCCAAACAGAGCATCAGGGGCTACTGTCTATGCGGTAATATTATTTACACATTCTTTACTTACCTCAAAGCCTGTTAAAAGGCTAGTACAAGCTTCAGTCAGTCCGCTCTTGGCGGACTGAACCTTCTGGACCACCGCACTCATAATGGTGCGGTGCTCCTCATCGATGGAGGCGCCTTGGAGCGCCTCCAACAGATTGTCCGGCGCCTCCGGTTGGACGGGGGTCACCGGCACGGTGGGCTTGCTCCTCTGGGAAGGAGGTCCCCCACCGGACTCTGGAACCTTTGAAGGTTCCGGAGCGGTGTTCGGCCTAGAGCCGGACTTGGAGCCCTGGGGGGTTTTATCCCCTTTACTCCTGGAGTCCAGGAGGTCGCCTTGCGGCGCCTCCAGGACCACCTCCTCCCGGCTTGGAACCTGTTGGGACAACACTTCAGTGTCGTACGTAGGGCGGGGGGAGGAAGCCGTCGGAAGCGAATTCACATCCGACGAGTCCAGTGAACCGCTCGACGACGCGTCGAGCCGTCTTTGGGTGGGCTGCATAAACATATTCTACATAAGGGAAAGCTGTGCAACAAAGGAATACTATGAATTACTCGGGTATCCGGATACTTACGATTTAGCCAGGGGCTTGGCCCTGGGCGGCCACTCCTCTCCGCCGTCGTCGGTGTCGGTGGAGTAGTCCGGAGGAAGGGTTTTCCCCTTCTTGGACCCTTCAGCCTCCCCAGTTGGGGCGGCCTTCCTTTTCTTCCCTTCCCCCGCTGGAGGGGGAGGAGTCTCTTCTTCCTCCTCCTCATCTTCATGGGAGGAGTGCGTCTTGGAGTCGTCGGATGAGGGATCCGACACCTCCAGGCGCCGGGCACTCTTTCGAGTCCCCGTGGCCTTCTTCTTGGCCTTCTTCTCTGGCACCACATGGGGTGCCGGAACCAGCAGCTTCGCCAAACGAGCATCCGCTGGGCCTTCGGGCAAAGGAGCTGGACAGTTGATTTGTCCGAACGTCTCTTGCCAATCCTATCAAAGGTAAGGGAGCTTAGATCCCGCATGGAGTCAAACTATGAAAAACTGATACCCTGTAAAAGGTAAAAACAGCTTACCACATGAGCGTGACGCTACGTACTGAATCCGCGATCCTCGGTAGCGGATGCGGGGGCCTCGGCGCCCTTGAAAAGCACCTTCCAGGCATCTTCGTACGTCGTGTCGAAGAGCCTGCTCAGAGTTCGGTGCCGCGCCGGGTCGAACTCCCATAGGTTGAAAGCCCGTTGTTGACATGGGAGGATCCGGCGGATGAGCATAACCTGGACTACGTTGACAAGTTTGAGCTTCTTATCCACCAGGGTTTGGACGCATGTTTGGAGTCCGGTCAGCTCTCCTTTTTTACCCCACGACAGGCCCGTCTCCTTCCAGGAGGTGAGCCGCGTAGGGGGGCCGGATCGGAACTCGGGGGCTGCGACCCATTCAGGGTCGCGCGGCTCGGTGATGTAAAACCACCCCGATTGCCACCCCTTCAAGGTCTCCACAAAGGAGCCCTCGAGCCATAAGACGTTGGACATCTTGCCCACCATGGCGCCTCCGCACTCCGCCTAGTTGCCGCGCACCACCTTTGGCTTGACGTTGAAAGTCTTGAGCCATAGGCTGAAATGGGGGCGGATGCGGAGGAAAGCCTCGCACACGACGATAAACGCCGAGATGTTGAGGACAAAGTTCGGGGCCAGATCGTGGAAATCCAGGCCATAGTAGAACATGAGCCCACGGAAAAATGGGTGGAGAGGGAATCCCAGTCCGCGGAGGAAATGGGGGAGGAACACCACCCTCTCATGGGGCCTAGGGGCGGGGACGAGCTGCCCCTCTTCAGGAAGCCGGTGCGCGATGTTGTTAGACAAGTATCCGGCCTTCCTTAGTCTTCTGATGTGTCCCTCCGTAACGGAGGAGACCATCCACTTGCCTCCCGCTCCGGACATGGCTGGAGAAGGTTGAGGTGGGGAGTGCGGACTTGGGCGCTGGAGATCGGGTGCGCAAGAATGGATAGGCAAAGGAGGAAGAAGGCGTAGGTGAAAAGGTGGATCCTTATCCCCTTATATGGGTGGGCACAACTATGTGTCCCCACCAGCCTGGTAAAACTCGCTTATCCCCAAGCGCCGTAATCAATGGCGCGGTTGGGTTACCCACGCCCGTATTGATGAGAATCCCGGAATAAGGGGACACGATCTCTGCTTTGACAAGACATGCCAAGGAAACCGCCTCGCATCACGCGCTGAGGTGGGATAATAAAACGATTCGAATAAAGGCTTGGCCGTGGTGCGTCACACTATGGAATACGTCAGCAGATTAGATTTGTGAAAATATTATTCTCTCTATGGCAATATGTGGAAACTTATTTTGCAGAGCTGGACACTATCTTTGTGTTCAAAATCTTCTATGAAGTACTTGGAGGAGGAACCCACCTTGCAATGCCAAAGACAAATTGCGCGCCGGACTCGTCGTCATTGAAGCCTGATTCAGGGGCTACTGAGGGAGTCCTGTATTAGGGGGTGTCCGGATGGCCGGACTATACCTTCAGCCGGACTCCTGGGCTATGAAGATACAAGATTGAAGACTTCGTCCCGTGTCCGGAAGGGACTTTCCTTGGCGTGGAAGGCAAGCTTGGCGATACGGATATGTAGATCTCCTACCATTGTAACCGACTTTGTGTAACCCTAACCCTCTCCGGTGTCTATATAAACCGGAGGGTTTTAGTCCGTAGGACAACATACAGAGCAACAATCATACCATAGGCTAGCTTCTAGGGTTTAGCCTCTCTGATCTCATGGTAGATCTACTCTTGTACTACCCATATCATCAATATTAATCAAGCAGGACGTAGGGTTTTACCTCCATCGAGAGGGCCCGAACCTGGGTAAAACTTCGTGTCCCTTGCCTCCTGTTACCATCCGGCCTAGACGCATAGTTCGGGACCCCCTACCCGAGATCCACCGGTTTTGACACCGACACCCGCCTCCACATTATGGCCTATGCCCTCCGCGTCCACCAACTACCCTCCTCGGGGCATGAAGGACACGTGGCAAGCGAACCGGAATCGAGAGGACGACTGAAGCGACCGCATTCCACCCCATGACCTTGGGGCGCGGGCACCTTGAAGGCCGCGGCCCGAGTCCACTTGGTAAATGAGTCGCGCCCCTGCGTTTTCCTCCCTTTTCTGGGGAAGGCACGGGCCGCCTCTTTACCATTTACTATGATGTGACGCATGAGGGTAGCAGTCACCCCACGCATGACCCCCACGTCACGCACGACCCCCACGTCGCGCATTCAACGCGGGTCATGGGGAAGTGCAACGGGCGAGGGAGTTACAGTAGTAAAACTCGGCCCCGCATGCTCGCGCACCATTTTGGGCCTAGCCCAACAACGCATCGCGCTTATGTATGGCCCAGGCCCAGGGGCTCCTATTGGTGCACAAAAGGAGGGGTCCTATTTTGTACCCCTTTACTTGTGCGCGGGCAGTTGGAGCGCCTGCGGCCACACCTAGCGGGGCAGAGGAAGGAAGCAAAGCCACAAGACAACCAGAACAATGCCAAGCCAAAAACTCGAAGAGCAGAGGGGCGAGGTGGACTCCCCCGGCAAGGCCCTTGTTGGGGCGGCCTATGCAGCCCCGGCAAGAACCTTGCCGGGGCAACTTGCCCAACACCAACATTGCAGCCACCCTTGAGCCTGAGAGTTCTGATGCCATCGACAGCATTGAAACCAAGGCTCGGGAAGTGCCTGCATGGTGGCATGAAGATCTTTGTGGAAACAAGAAGCACACGAGACTAGATGATGACCAGAAGACAACGATCCTCGGCAAGATCCTTGCCAAGGATACCCACGAGACCCCCGGCAAAACCCTTGCCGAGGACGACCAAGATGCCGCGGCAAGACCCTTGCCGGGGCCCCGGCAAGACTCTTGCCGAAAACATCCGTGGGGCCACAGCTAGGCCCACGTCTACCAAGACTCCACTACCGTTCCCATGCAGCTGCCAGCCCACCAGCTAGGCAGGCGCCTGCATGGTGACTCGCGCCTCTAGGCCGACTCGGCAAGCACCTATGCGGTAGCATGCAGATCTTCGTGAAGATTCAACCACCGCACCAACTCAGCAGCCAGGCAACATGGCACTACACGCCTCGTCAGTTCATACGCGCGTCAAAGCCAGGCGAGGCGGCGACAGCTGGGATGAGCTTCCTTGCCATCCCTGATAAAGCAAGAAGGGCATGTCGACAGCATATTAAATGCATTTTTCCTACGGTGCCAGGAGATAGACTTGATTACGGTATACCTTTCCACCTCCTGTGTGCCATTGTGGCAGCCCCTTTTCACTATAAAAGGAGGCCCGATGCATATTGGGGAGGGATTCGGAGTTTTTGGACGACGCACGCATCGTAGCTAGTTCAAGAACTCGAGAACACTCAAATATAAACCAAAGCAGGACTAGGGTATTACACATCCTCGCGGCCGAACCTGGGTAAACGATCCTCATGCTGGCTTCTAGACCCTCTCTTTGCACAACCTCGCGCCCGCCAACCGTAGCAAAAAGGGATCCCAATGATCCCATAGGTGTCATTTCCCCCGACAGATATGAGCGGTACTGATCCACACTTCGATCCCTCTTGTGTATAGGGCAATGAGATATTCATGAACAAGTGTCAAGTGAGGAAACTAAGAAAGATTGTAAGGCGAAAGAAACAGGTGATTGGGACTAAGCTTTTTATTTACACTTTGTCGAAGACAACAGTGAACTTTAGTATGGTAAGTAATGTGTTGCCTTTTCCCCCTTCCCACAACAAGTTACTCTATTAGACCTCAGTATCTGATATTTTTCTCTTTTCAGTGGTTTCCAAAGCTATTTCCTGATGATTACCTTACAAACTACATGACCGGAGTGGAGGCAACTAAGGTTAAAGTATATAATTCATGCTACCATGATAATGCTCTAGCAGTCTTCCTGAAGGCGGTGAAGGATGGGCGGGCGATCGTCACAAGGGGTTGGACAAAAGTGGTTCGTGCCTATGGCATGCAGGAAGGCACATTATGGGCATTCCGCTTCTTCAACACCGTCGGCGGTCAAAATGATTTACACTTGTCTCTTCACCTTTACCGCCTTTAAATACTGTGGTTCATCATAGTTAATTGTTGCCTAATCCTGTAATTACTGAACATATTGTACTGGCAACTTTATTTATGGATTCGTTGTTGAACCATTGTGCTGAGAATTTGAATTGCACATTTCGTATTTCAAAATTTCCAATTAGAATAATAAATTACAGGAAAAAATAAAAAGAGAACAGATGGTCATGGAACTTTGCAAACGGTTCTGACAGTAAAAGCGCTTGTGATGGATAACCCAATGCCACACAGTTTTCTACATCAAATCATGTGTGATGTAGTTAATGAAAGCAAATAGTTAACCAAGGCAGGCCATGTGTGATGATTACACCTTTCACACACGAGTGTATACATAAAACCATGTGGGATGTACATCCAAACGGAAACGTTTTCCCTGGATTGACTGTGTGGGATGTACATAAGAACTGAAACGTCTTCCTTGGATTGACTGTGTGTGATATACATACGAACGGAAATGATTTTCTGGGATTCACCATGTGGGATGTACATACCTACGGAAATGATTTTCTCGTATTACCGTGTGGGATGTACATACCTACGGAAATGATTGGGTTTCGATGCCTCGCCCGATCGCACACGACCCCAGCCTGGGTCCTAGGAGGGCCTATCCCTGACGATTTCTGGGTCGTGTGGGAAGTACATCTGATATGTCTCCGTCGTATCTATAATTTTTTATTGTCCCATGCCAATATTATACAACTTTCATATATTTTTGGCAACTTTTTATACCATTTTCGGGACTAACATACTGATCCACTGCCCAGTGTCAGTTCCTATTTGTTGCATATTTTTTGTTTCATAGAAAATCCATATCAAACGGAGTCCAAACAGGATAAAAACTGACGGAGATTCTTTTTGGAATATATGTGAATTTTCGTAAGTGGAATCAACGCGAGATGATGCCCGAGGGGGCCACGAGGCAGGGGGCGTGCCCCTGACCCTCGGGTACACCCCGTAAGGCGGTTGTTGCCCCTCTTTCGCCGCAAGAAAGATAATATCTGGATAAAAATCATGTTCAAATTTCAATCCAATCGGAGTTACGGATCTCCGAGAATATAAGAAACGGTGAAAGGCCAGAACCTGGAACGCAAAAACAGAGAGAGACAGAGAGACAGATCCAATCTCGGAGGGGCTCTCGCCCCTCCACCGCCATGGAGGCCATGGACTAGAGGGGAAACCCTTCTCCCATCTAGGGAGAAGGTCAAGGAAGAAGAAGAAGAAGGGGGGCCTCTCCCCCTCTCTTCCAGTGACGCCGGAACGCCATCGGGGCCATCATCGCGACAACGATCTATACCAACACCTCCGTCATCTTCACCAACGTCTTAATCACCTTCCCCCATGTATCTATAGCAGTCCACTCTCCCGCAACCTGATGTACCCTCTACTTCAACATGGTGCTTTATGCTTCATATTATTATCCAATGATGTGTTGCCATCCTATGATGTCTGAGTAGATTTTCGTTGTCCTATCGGTAATTGGTGAATTGCTATGATTGATTTAATTTGCTTGTGGTTATGTTGTTGTTCTTTGGTGCCCATCATATGAGCGCGTGCGTGGATCACACCATAGGGTTAGTTGTATGTCGATAGGACTATGTATTGGAGGGCAAGACTGACAGAAGCTTCAACCTAGCATAGAAATTGATGCATACGGGATTGAAGGGAGGCCAATATATCTTAATGCTATGGTTGGGTTTTACCTTAGTTAACATTAGTAGTTGTGGATGCTTGCTAATAGTTCCAATCATAAGTGCATAGAATTCCAAGTCAGGGATGACATGCTAGCAGTGGCCTCTCCCACATAAAACTTGCTATCGGTCTAGTAAAGTAGTCAATTGCTTAGGGACAATTTCGCAACTCCTACCACCACTTTTCCACACTCTCTATACTAACTTTATTGCTTCTTTATCTAAACAGCCCCTAGTTTTTATTTATTTGCTCTTTATATTCTTGCAGACCTATCCCGTTACACCTACAAAGTACTTCTAGTTTCATACTTGTTCTAGGTAAAGCGAACGTTAAGCATGCGTAGAGTTGTATCGGTGGTGGATAGAACTTGAGGGAATATTTGTTCTACCTTTAGCTCCTTGTTGGGTTCGACACTCTTACTTATCAAAAGAGGCAACAATTGATCCCCCTATACTTGTGGGTTATCAAGACCTTTTTCTGGCGCCGTTGTTGGGGAGTTATAGCGTGGGGTGAATATTGTCGTGTGTGCTTGTTTGCTTTATCACTAAGTAGTTTTTATTTTGTGCCCTTGTTTTCTATCTTTAGTTATGGGTAGGAAACGCAAAATATCAAAAAAATTAGTTGTACCTACTACACCAATGGTTGAAGAACCACTCAAAATCTATCACACTCCTGAAGCTTTTTACTTGGATCATCTTTAATCCCTATGTGCTCGTGCTGAAACCCCAACTAGCTTAGTTGAGGGCAAATCTTTAGATGAGCATGCTTGTTATGTGCGACACCGCATATCTAAAAAAGGGAAACTTTTACTGGATCAAATTCATCATTTGCAATGCTATGCTTGGAATTTATGTGAAATATATTATTTTACTTGTTGTTTTGAAGACCCTAAGAAACACCTTCCCTACCAATGTGATCTTACTGATAATGGAATCGTATCTTCGTATGCTAAGGGTGTTTATAATTACTATGATGTTCAACAAATTGAAGAATTTGTTGCTTTTAAGGGTGCTTATGAAATTGCTTATTTGATTGGAAAGTATGATGCTACTGTTTAGAAATCTAGAAATTTTGCCATACTTAAATATTGTTATGATAATTATGCTTCTAATGCCTATGTTAAACCATATATTGAGGACTCCTCCGCTATCCAAGAAGAGACTAATATTTTTCAGGAGTCTATGGAAGAAGGGATTGATGAAACCGTGGGCTTATTGGATGAAAAAGATGATGAGGAGAGCGAAGAACAAAAGGAGGAAGAGTGGATTAGCTACCCGTGCCCACCTACTAATGAGAGTAACTCTTCAACTCATACATTGTTTTATTTCCCTTCGTTCTTACCGAAGGATGAATGCCATGATAATTGCTATGATCCCGTTGATTCATTTCAAATATCCCCTTTTGATGAACTTGATGCTTGTTATGCTTGTGGCCAAGATGCCAATATGAATGATGCTTATGGAGATGAACTTGCTATAGTTCCTTATGTTAAACATGAAATTATTGCTATTGCACCCACGCATGATAGTCCTATTATCTTTTTGAATTCTCCCGACTACACTATATCGGAGAAGTTTGCCCTTCTTAAGGATTATATTGATGGGTTACGTTTCACTACTACACATGATGATTTTGATAGATATAATGTGCATGTGCTTGCTGCTCCTACTTGTAATTATTATGAGAGAGGAACTACATCTCCGCCTCTTTATGTTTCCAGTATGATAAAATTGCAAGAAACTGCTTATGCTATGCATTGGCCTTTACTTTGTGTGCATGAATTGTTCTTTTATGACATGCCGATGCATAGGAGGAGAGTTAGACTTCGTCATTACATGATATATGTTGCTTTGTGCTTGCTACTAATGCCAAATCATTGCTAATTCAAATTGGCTTTGATATACCTTGGGATCCGGGTGGATTCATTACTTGAGCACCTTATGCCTAGCTTAATGGCTTTAAAGAAAGCGCTGCCAGGGAGACAACCCGGAAGTTTTTAGAAAGTCATTTATTTCTGTTGTGTGCTTTTATAAAGTTTAAAAACAAAAAAATAAAGAGGGGAACCTAAAATTTTTTCAAAGGGTTAGTTGTATATTGATAGAACTATGTATTGGAGGGCAAGAGTGACAGAAGCTTCAACCTAACATAAAAATTGATACATACAGGATTGAAGGGGGGCCAATATATCTTAATGCTATGGTTGGGTTTTACCTTAATGAATGTTAGTAGTTGCGGATGCTTGCTAATAGTTCCAATCGAAAGTGCATAGAATTCCAAGTCAGGGATGACATGCTAGGAGTGGCCTCTCCCACATAAAACTTGCTATCGGTCTAGTAAAGTAGTCAATTGCTTAGGGACAATTTCGCAACCCCTACCACCACTGTTCCACACTTGCTATACTAACTTTATTGCTTCTTTACCTAAACAGCCCCTAGTTTTTATTTAAATGCTCTTTATATTCTTGCAAACCTATCCCGTTACACCTACAAAGTACTTCTAGTTTCGTACTTGTTCTAGGTAAAGCGAACGTTAAGCGTGCGTAGAGTTGTATCGGTGGTCGATAGAACTTGAGGGAATATTTGTTCTACCTTTAGCTCATCGTTGGGTTCGACACTCTTACTTATCGAAAGAGGCTACAATTGATCCCCTATTCTTGTGGGTTATCAACATCCTATCGCACACACTCACTTGGCGACGGTTCCAAATGCCATCGCGGAAAGGGGTTAAAACCCGTTTGTTTAGGACCGACGCACACCAATGATTAATTGAGTTTATGGGCATTTAATGTCCATAATTCAAATTTGAACTACAAGCACATGCTCCAGTGCACCAAAGTTGGTTGAAAAATCACATGTGTGTCCTTGGGTGTATTTATAGGTCACATGCAAGAAATGAGAATGAAATTCAAACATCTGGATGTCGTGGCTCAGCCGGAAAGATTGAGAAATTTGGTTTTTTAATTCCTGTAGATCCAAAACACGCCTGAAAATCATGAAACTTGGCATGGTGTTATGACATGGCACCAACATGCTGCGGTAATTTTTTTGGCCGAATTGGGACAAGCTTTGGTGTAAACTTCTTACAAACCGGAGCTTCCCTCAAGAAGGCTCGTGGTTCCGATAGGGAACGTGTCACCTCCGTGTGTGAAACGAGATACGTACACTGCCTTCTCCCGCCTTAATTTTTTTACACAGGAAGATTAGACCAAATAGAAGTATCATGCTAATTTTTGGAATTCTTTTGGGTTCGTTTGGCCTTTTTATACATTAATTGAGTTTCTAGGCATTTAATATGCATAATTCAAATTTGAACTACAAGCACATGCTCCAGTGCACCAAAGTTGGTTGAAAAATCACATGTGTGTCTTTGCGTGAATTTATAGGTCCCATGCAAGAAATGGGAATGAAATTCAAACTTCTGGGCGTTGTGGCTCGGACGGAAAGATTGAGAAACTTGGTTTTTTAATTCCTGTAAATCCAAAACACGCCTGAAAATCATGAAACTTGGCATGGTGTCATGACATGGCACCAAAATGTTGTGATAATTTTTCTGTCCAATTTGCGAAGGCGCACACATAACAATCAACAAAGTAATTTTGAAATAAGTGTTGTCATGTTACAAGTCGGAAACACAAGTACTATTGAAACCGTGAGCGTTCTACTTACCATTTACGTGTCGCCACGCGTCCCCCTTTTTTGGCTAGGAGGTGCCGTACGGGGTAGCTATTTGAGTACGGGAGGCGTGCGATCAGACACATGCGCGTGCTCATCGGGAGGAGAGCCCTTTGACCGCTACCCTCCGCACACCTCCCTCCCAACGTCTCCATTAATGGCGCTCGAGCCCCTATTCTGCGGCGTGGCTATGTGTCTCACTGGACTGAGATTTAAGAGAGAAAATGAATCTGAAAATAAAGTTTTGCACGGATCTTGATGTAAGATCTGACGAACCTATATAGCATTGACTGCGAAGCATGATGAATATAAGGATGATGACAGTGAATAATAATTGTCTTACATATTTAGGAACATAATTTAAAAAAGCCACATGCGGCAACGCCCGAAATACACAAGGGCAAAAGAAGAAGGAAGACAACGATGTGCCTCGGTGATCTCTATGTTGCTGCAGGCCGCGGAAACTAGTCTCTGCGATGAGCGAGGATGAGCTCTTTCTTGTCCTCAAGATGCTGCTTGAGAGCATCCACGGATTCCTCCACCAGCCTTCTGCCCTCGATGCGCAGCATGGCATTCTCGTCCATAAGTTTCTCGACGATGACGCCGGTCCTATTCAACAAGGCAACGGTCTCCTCCTGCTGCTCCGCACTTCCGACGATCTTCGCCCTCAGCAGGTCGCACTCGACCCAGAGCTTCGCATTGTTCTCATTTAGTTGTCGGATGACGCCAGAAAAAGAGGCTTTCATGTCGTCCAGCAACCTCGCCTAGCCGGAGATCTGATCCATCTAGCTATGGACAATCTCATGCATGCGCCTGTAAGAGTCCTCGCCTGCCCGCGAGACATTTCCCTAGGCTGCCGCGGCGCGGGAGGACATCTCTGCTGCATTCGCGGCGCGGCGGGACATCTCTTCTGCTTCAGCGGCGCGGCCGGACCAGTCTGTTGCATCCACGGTGCGGCGGGACCTGCGTGCTGCTTCGGCGGGACCTCTGTGCTGCTATGGCCGCGCGACGGGACATGCCGGCTACGTTCGCGGCGAGGCGGGACATCTCTCGTGCTTCCGCTTCCATGCTCGCATCTCCCTGGTGGCAATCTCTCGACCCAAAACTCACGCTGGCCATGGCAGACGCAAAGGGAACGATGATGAATGACTTTATTTTTGTGGATGAGGAGTTGAGGAGGAATGTACAGTCATCTTGGAATAGTAGTATTTATAACCGAGTAGTAATACGCTCCTAAGTGGGAAATCGTTTATGTTTTGATCGGTGTGAACAGGTTTGCAATTTGGAGTGTGACAGGATGCATGCTCAAAATTTACTGACGGTTATAAATGCGACACTATTCCCGGTAGGTGTAACGTGGGCACGTATGCCTTCTCGGATGCGTACGTGGCATTTGCACCATAGGGTGCACCGCAATAGGCAATGTCAGCACATGTCTTGTTCCAACAACCGTGCGCGCTCGTTATTACCATTGTGCACGTTTCTTTTAATTAGAATGTGTGTGCCCGTCTAGCGTACTCACGTTGATCTATCTAACTGTTTTAGTTTGTTATGACTAATCACAAACAGTTCATCCATGTGAAGTGTATGCCATCAATCGCAGACACTTTGATCTGACTGACCCGTTTTTGTTCTGTTGCCTAATCGCAAACAGTTAATCCTTCTGAAGCGTATGCCCTCAATCATACGCACCTTGATCTGGCTGATCGTTTTTTTGTGTTGTCTAATCACAAACAGTTCATCCAAGTGAACCATATGTTGTACATCGCACACGCCTTCATCTGGCTGCCCGTTTCTTTTGTTCTGCCTCATCACAAATAGTTCATTGGACTGAACCGTATGCCCTGCATCACACACGCAACTAAAATCTGAACCGTGTTTGATGGATCCGTCATCGCAAACATTTTGCACCTTTTTTACGGTTCTTTTACACCACCGTTTGCGATTATTGCATCGCACACAGTTTCGTCGAAGGGTCTCTGATCGTAGTGTCGCGTTAGCATCATCCTACAGTAGTGTAACAACATGTGTAGCTAAACTGTGTGATACGTAATTTGCTTCCTAGTTGCAATGTTGTATAGGAATTGCACCAATCCTGTGAGCTATCTGAAACCAATCTGCAAGAATCGCTGAGTAGGAGCTCCCAACTTGGAGTGTTCCAGTAAACGCATAAACAATCTCCAACGAGTCCGTTTCTACAATGACTGGAACATGTTCCAAGTTGTCAACAAGATTTAGACCATATTGTAATGTTTTTGCTTCAGTCGTTGTCGCATCAAACAAGTTCCTTAAAGGCATGCACGCTCCAGCTATAGCTTCTCCATTGCAGTTTCGCACCACTGCTTCTACTCCACCCAAACCATCACCCATGTATGCAGCAACAATATCCAATTAATAAGTGTTCTTTGGAGGTTTACACCATTAGGTTTCCTTTGGAACAATACGTGAACATGCGACCCCAAAATTACTTGTCAAGGCCTGAACTGCAAAAGTTGTGCATGGTGGCTTAGCCACTTGATTTCCTTTCACAAACTCCCTCCATTGCCACCAAATATACCAACCTCCGACGATAACTAATTCTTTTAGACCAACATGACCGAGGACAGGGATTTATTACTTGGTTGTTGCAAAAGCCCCTCCAACATAATAGATCATGATCTATCAATGTTTGCAACATCTTGAATTACATCCAAAAGGCCCCAAGAACTCCATACTTGTTTCACTCGAGCACATGAAAACATCAAGTATTTGACATCTTCATGACCCATAGATTAAATCGGACATTGTGATGTAGTAGCGATATGTCTATTTGCTAGAACTGCTAATGCCGGTACTATTCTATGAAAAAAATAACTTTACTAGGCACTTGGCTTCCATAAAATTTCCCAAACAGAATTGCCTGTCGATGCTCCTTCACTATCAACCTGAGTAAGTCTGTGTCGGTGAGAATGATCCCATTAAACATAGTAAGCCGAACGGACAGAGAAAGAATATGATCTAGTGTAATGCCAAGCCATGAAATCTTCTTGATGTTCACTGAGAGGTATTCGAAGAATTCTATCCACATTAATCCCATAAAAATATCTCAAATTATCACCTCATCCTAGTTACCTGTCATCGGATCAAGGAGCTCATTTACTATTTGCAGTAGTATTTGTCCCTTCGGGGTTAGTACCATACGTGATGGGCTTGTGGGATCCAATGGTCCTCGCAAATATTGATCATATGCCCTGAGCCCACTCTCCAAATGTGACCTCTTCGAAAAGTGTTCAGACCAACCACAATACTTTGCCAAAAGAGGAACCCTTCTTCGGACCTGCCTTGAGTAAATTACGGTTTGGATAATATTTGGCTTAAGAATTTGTGCACACAGAGAATCTGAAGTAGAGATCAATCTCCAAGATTGCTTTGCCAACATAGCCAAACTAAAAGAATGTAAGTCACGGAATCCCATACCTCCATATTTCTTAGGGATACGTATTCTCCACCATGCCATCCCATGCATGCATTTAATTATAGCTATATCACTCCACCAAAACTCAACCACTGCATCAGTCATTGCCTTACAAAGTTTTTTGGGAATGTTAAAGACTGACTTAGCAAACACAAGAATAGATTGTATAATTGCCTTTAGTAAGATTTCTATCCCTCCCATAGACAAAAACTTTTCCTTCAAACTTTTCAATCTGTTTATAATTCTCTCCAAGAGATGAACAAAACTATCACTTTTGTCAACCCAACCATGGTAGGTAATCCTAAGTATGTATCTGACAATGCTTTAAACATGATGTTAAGCTCCGTACAAATATTAGCTTTTGTTTCAACACTTACATTCGGATGAAATAGATGATGCACTTTGCTTCACTTACCAACGGTCCAAAACTTGCATAGTATTGGTCCAGGATGTGTCTCAACGAGGTTGCATTGGTCATATTAGCTCATATATAAGATAATGGAATCATCAGTAAATAGTAAATGCGAGACTAATGGTGCATTTTCTGCAAACCCTAACACCTTCAATGTCATGAACCTCCTCTCTATGAGCCAAAAGACTAGACATCACAAATCAAGATCAAATATGGGTATAAAGGGTTGCCCTGCCGGAGGCCCTTTTCAGGTGTGAAAGCATCTGTCTCTTGATTATTAAATCTGACTTTGTATGTAACAGACGGAGGTGCTTAATTTGGTTTGCCCTCCTGGAAACGTTTGTTGGTGTGTGCAAGGCTGCTCATTTAGTTGTTTTCTTCTTTTGAATGGACTGGACATGAGGACATTGGTTTCTCCAACCCAGAGTTCAAGTCCTATACTTGACATTGGTACTCGCATTTTTTTGGATTTATTTAAGCCCTTTCGGCGATGTACGTTTAGGGGAGGAGACGTTTCCGTCGACTACGAATGTGTGTCTAGCAAATTTGCCAATCTCAAGATGATGTGTCGGTTCAGTTTTTCGGAAGTGCTCATAGAGATAGAGTGTATGTTTGTGTAGGGATAAGTGTTTGCTCGTGTATATGAGTGATGTATTCTAAAAAATGTCGTGGTAGTCTGCAAACCGGATATGGCATTTTTGCGGCATCCGCGAGGTAGAGTCCTCTCTTTGGTATGCAATCTCGTTCTCGGTGGTAGTTTGCATGCACGTGTGATATATAGATGATAAAAACCCTCCCAGCTTCTTCTATCACAAGTGTTTTGTTTTCAGGAATGCAAAAAAAGTTACTCCCTCCGTAAAAGAAATATAGGAGTGTTTAGACCACTAGCTCCTATATTTCTTTACGGGGAGTATAAAAGAACACGAGCGCATGTTTGATTTGTGATGTGCCTTCTCCTGGACGTACACCAGTACACGCACGGTAACACGGTTGGCTACTGCCTACTGGTAACCGAACCTTCATTTAGCACCATCTTCACATTCATGTGGCCGCTAGGTTGGTTATAGTCTCATAGTGAGATTAATTTAGACCAGTATCATGCATATGACCCTGATCTATGTTATCATATTCATAGTACAAAGTACATTATCTAGTAGATTGTAGATTCATTTTGCCGGCAGATCCTACCTGACACTTCAAGCACCCGATCTTGTGAACTGGGCTGAGTCATCTATTATTTATTTCTTCTACCTATTTTAATATGCAAGAAACTAGGCACATAACGGGATTTAACATGAGACCTCATCGTTCGAAGGAAGCGCAACAACCATCGGGCTCTCTCACTTGTTTGTGCACAGTTACTTCATTTCTTCCTTTTATTTCGTTCTTCAATTCGGCTTGTTCTTTTTTTTCTTTTTTCTGTTCTTGTTCTTTTACTTTTTTCTTTTTCTTAAATGTGCTTTTTTCTTTAATTTGTGATTTTTTTTCGCAAAATCAATGTACTACTTCCTTTCATGTTCGATAAACCTTTTCAAATTTGATGATTTTTTTCAAATTCGCTACACTTTGTTTTTCAAAATTGGCGAAGTTTTTTAAAATCAATGAATTTTTTAAAAATTGGTGCACTTTTTTTCAAATTTGATGAACTATTCTTCAAAATTGATGAACTTATTTCAAAAGTCTATGAACTTTTTAAAATTTTGATGAACTTTTTTTCAAAATAATAAAATATTTTTTAAAATTGGTGAACTTTTTAAAATTCGATGACTTTTTCCAAATTGATTAACTTTTTTTCAAAATCGATGACCTTTTTCTTAAATCCAATGATATTTTTAAAAAGTTGTGTACGTCCGTAGTTGGTGCACGGGCTAGGGAAGTGAAATTCCCCCCTAATTTTTAACACCCCACTTGCCATTTTAAAGTTTGATTTTAGTTTTTCGTAAAGAGGGGAATACCCACGCATGCATAAACTTCTTTTTAACCAACTCATGTGTCACTCAGGAGGAGCGACCCGAGGGATCCAGAGCGGCGCCTCATCGGTGCCACCCGTGCCGCCGTAATGCCTGCCGCGGTGGTGGTGGGGCTTGCCCACCTGTACGCGGCGCTCCCTCCCGGCGGCACGCTCCTCTCCCATGGTGGCCTATTCCTCGAGGCTCGTCGAACGGCAGATCGGTCCCGTTGTTGCTTGGCCGCAGTCGGGTGGCAACTGCTGGCTACATCGTGACATCAAGGGATCAGCGCCAAGACACTCATGCACCGGGAGGATGAGTAGCCTTCGGTTGTGGCAAGCAGTCACAGGATCACGTATGTGGGTTGTCCCCGGCATCCACCTCCAGATCCATGGGGGGTTCAAGGTTTGCGATCTCAGAATGGTCTTAGCCGAGTCCAGATCTACCGTTGTGGGACGCCTCTCCCTGGTGGAGTACAACGCTTGAGAGGAGATGACCGATTTGGCTAGGGTCGTACGCCCGATGGTGGTGATTTTTTAACCTTCTCGAGTGACCATTTTGTCGGCCGCTTTATCTTCAAAATATTGGAAATCAACCATCTTGAGTTGCCATATCGAAAGTGGCAGGCCTAGGTATTTTATTGGGAAAGAAGCTCTCGTTGTCGGCACCCCTTGTAGTATACGGTTAAGATTTGGAAGATTGCATCGAATTGGCACAACCGAGATCTTTTGAAATTGGTGCATAACCCCGTCACCTCCCCAATTCCACCCAAGATGGAGGAAAGGTTGACAATTCCCTCCTAATAGGAGCCACAAAGACCGCAGCGTCGTCTGCATATAGAGAGGTTCGCACCATTGCCCCACGCCCGCAAATCTTATGAGGAAGACCTTTTCGAGTTGCCAAGCCCAGGATTTTAAGCAGGGGGTCGATCGCAAGGACAAAAGGAGGGGGGAGAGGGGATCCCCCTGCCTAAGACCATGTCCATGCTTGATAGGGGGACCGGGCAGCCCATCGAGAAGAATACATGATGATGATGAGGATAACAGAGTGGCAATCCAATTCCAAAATTTTGCGGGGAACCCCAGTCGCCAAGGAGGTCAAGAATATACTCCTACTTGATCGAGTCAAAAGCCTTCTCGATGTCAAGCTTGAAAAGGAGGGCGGGGGTCTTGCATTTGTGGAGCCTTCCGGCAAAATTCCGAACATACATGAAATTGCCGTCGATGCTGCTCCTCTTGATGAAGGCACTTTGGCTGTTGGAGAGCAAGCGTATGAAGAGGACATAGGTGATTATTTTATCGAAGTCATGGATAAGGCTGATGGGCTGATAGTCCGAGATGCCCTCCGCACCCTCCTTTTTGGGCAAGAACACGAAGTTGGCAGAGTTGAGCCACTGAATATTGGAGGTGCATATAGTGAACTAAAGCATTAGATAGTCCTCATCCCGAAGAATTTGGTGGTTGCATCACCATCCGTCAAGTTTGCAATCCCTGCACATTGACTCTTCCTCCCGCTCAATGAAGAATTAGTCATCGTTGTAGTCTCAAAAGAAAAACAACCAATGTAATAATAGGCTTCTAGCTTAGTTTGGGATGGGCATGCCGACCTAAGGTCAGGTGTGCAAGCTGGATCATTCATTCTCCCCCCGGGGTCAAAAGCCAACCTGGCTAGCTACTATACTCTACTCTCCCCCAACCGAACCAAACCAAACAATTCCCTTGATTGATGTCGATGACAACAACAACCACTCCTACAATTCCCTTGACTGGAGTATTATTATCAACCCGCACCCGCCCCAGCCAACAATGTATTCTAAGCCGTTGGCCACGGGCACACGCACGCACAGCGCATGGGGAAGACATCGTGGAGCGCATTGTTGGGCCTCGGCTGCTTCAGCTCCCACCGCGACCACGCCAGCGACGACCCCCGACCGCCCAGGCCGGCGCCGCTGCCTAACGACGACGGCCTTAAGACAGGCACCGGCGTGACACCGTCGCCGGAGGATCTGCCCGTGTCGCTTGCGGGGTCCGGCGTGGAGGCGTTCACGGTGGACGAGCTCCGGACGGCGACGCGGGATTTCTCGACCAGCAACTTCGTCGGCGAGGGCGGGTTCGGGCCGGTATACAAGGGCTATGTCGACGAGCGGCTCAAGCCCGGCGTGCGCGCGCAGGCAGTCGCCGTCAAGCTGCTCGACCTCGAGGGCTCGCAAGGACACAAAGAGTGGCTGGTAAGTCAGTCATTTTACTTTTTATTTTTTTTGGTTCATATATGGGTCCATCTGTCTAGAGGAGTAGCAACTTGAAAGCATCTGAGAGAATTATTCCGTATTTGACAGTTTTTAAAAATGTGCTTCCCTATTTAGCCCTAAAAAAATCTACCCTGCTTGGCACTATAGTGTAAATTTTGCTTCTAATGTGAAACTTTCATCAATTT
Source organism: Triticum urartu (assembly GCF_056163025.1). NCBI lineage: Eukaryota > Viridiplantae > Streptophyta > Magnoliopsida > Poales > Poaceae > Triticum > Triticum urartu. Next base: position 502,323,380 of record NC_141876.1, on the reverse strand, counting down.
TGACTATGCCCGGACTCCTTCCTATGACGGCTCATGAAGAATGATAGTAGTGAGGGCATTCCGTCTAGAGTGCCTCCCTCTTCGACGGGGAGTTTGCACAGTGTGCAATGGAGTTATGGGGGTCTTGGGACGCAACTCGACATCAAAAGTATTGGTGAGGCTTGCGCTCAAGAATCGTCTTTTTTCGGATTACCTGGCGAGGAGGCCGTTGCCGAACCCTCATGCTATGCTCTTTGTTGTTAGGCATCAGAGGAGGTTGATCATGTGCTTTTGAAGTGTGTGCTTGCGTGAGAGATTTGGTACCGTATCTTACTTCCCATCAAACGACGGTGCCTTGTATTCTCTCTACGTGCGGACTCAGCAGTACCACGACGCCGCCCCCCCTATTGTAAGGAAGTCAATTCCTTGATGGTCATTACTCTCTGCTTCATTTGGTTAGAATGTAACAAACGCGTGTCTGAGAAGATCGCTTTCCTGCCATCTCTGGTCGTTTCACGGTCTCTGGTATTGGATTAGCACACCAAGTTCTCTTCCTGGAAGCATATGCGGAAAAGGTGGATTTGCACCATATGTCTTAGGACTTGTGTGTGTGGGGGGGGGGGGGGGTGCTGATGGTAGCTTGTGACCTTCTGGCATGTTTCTCATGTTAAACCTTCTCCTATCTTAATACAAAAGGCACTCAAGTCTCATGCATATTTTTAACAAGAAGAAAACCCGGTGTATCTTGTGAAAAAATATGAAGCAGAACATAATGCTTTCAATGGAGTGCATTGGTGGTCGTCCATTGGTTACAACTAGGGTTGAGACTTGAGAGCAAGTGAGGTGGCATTTGTTCAAGGGTGCTGGTGTCTATGCAAATGCCTTCGCCGGTATTATCGGTCCATTGAAAGTGGCACCCCTAAGCAATGTCCCCACTTTGTATGCGTCGTCAAGGCTTCGTCTACTCCTCTTGGTTCTCCTAGGCTGATTTAACATGTTGTGGCAACTTAGCCGTAGTGGTGCACGAGGAAGGTGTATTGTCGGGGCTAGCGACGATAACATCCTTGGGACATGTTCCCTTCCACGGAGGCATCATTACGAGACCTTGTTTCTCTCCTCTGGATCTTGCCAGCTAGTAGGAGTATTGTCCTGTGGAATGGTCTCTTCATCTGAACAGACTCCTACATGGTTGTGCGGGCAAAGCACGCATGGAGTGCTCTTGTGTGCGGGTTGTCGGCATGTTGGCTTTCACAATCTGGTGTTGAGGGTCAGCCATGTGATGCATGTGTGTGGGATGAGTTTTCTATTCTGTTAAGCTTCCTTTTGTGTAATTTCTTTTAAAAAATTGAAGTTTATTTTTTCAAAATTTCAAGTTTTTCGAAGTAAAAAAAATCAAACTTCGAATTCCGAAATCAGAAAGTTCAAAATACAAAAGGTTGGAATTCTCGAAGTTCTAAAATCTTGAAAGTTTCAAATTCTAAAAGTTGCAGCAAAAAGAAAGTCGGTACTACAATTTTTTTAAGTGCCAGTTTTTTCAAAAACACAACTTTTTGGGTATGGATCATGCTCTCGCTGCATGGTGGGCGCCCGCTAGAGAACCCCGCGTGTCTTCATCTTTGGGGCAGCGGCAAAAGGTGCTTCTATTATTTGGTGGGTCATCATATATTTTCGCTCGGTATTTTACACATGTTTTTCTCTTACTAACATAGGTTGGTGCCCTCCGTGTTGGAGTGGGGTGATGTTGTGGCTGGCTAGGACCTTTGCATAGACGAACAATATTTATTTCACACAAAAAATGATAGTATTCCTTTAATAAAAATATGTTTATTTCCCTCGCCCTTACCACTTTAATTCAGCATATGTGACATGCATCCGTTGAGGCTATTGGTGTTTCAAGTTGAGCTTATATTCTTTTCTTTTGACACCTGATCTTCTTTCCTGCCTTGGAACCTGGTTACTCGGCTTCTTACGGTAGCCAATTTGAGATTCATTATTGTAGAATTAGTGTAATGTCTTTTCTCTAAAAACATGTTTTTTATTGTATTTCTGAAAAGTCGGTATACCACAACTTTCACTTTAGTCATTGCATTATTTCTTAACCCCAAATACCTTGAAGTTTGTATTACTATAACTTTTCTATAAAATAGGCTTCATCCAAACAAGCACTAGGGTTAATGTAGATGGAAATTACTCATCAAATAGTATGTGGGCTAATCCAGGTATTTCCGATGGTTACATCTCCTATAACAGAGTCGTAGTTTAAAGGTGAGAAAACTGCATTGTAGTTATAACTCTCACAATTCAAACTTTCGGTGTTAATTTTATTCTTTCACGTTATGATGAGGGTGACAAAAGATACAAAATTCTTTTTCAGTTCGGTAGTACCTTCCAGGAGATAGAGTCTTCTCCCTTCTTCAAATTCATTAATCTCGAAGGATCTAGAGAGGGGTAAAGTAAGTGACTACAAATTTTAGTATTTTTCCTTGGAAATTAATGGTAGCGCAAATAAAGGAAGATCTTTAGATACGCAACTAAGTGAGAACCCTATATGAAGAACAACTCGCAAGGTAATTAGCTTTAGCGCAATAAAAAGAAATAAATGGTACAATTAACTGAAGACATGGAGACAAAGATTTATCCTCAACACTTCTTTGGGGCGGGGGGGGGGGGGGGGGTAATCTCCATTTGAGAGGTGGTGGCCTGACAATACCAAGTCACACCTTCTTCTCAGTGAGCTTGAAACATCAATTATTCGGGTTGAAGATGCGGGGGTGGTAAACTGTACAAAGAACATCAATGACTTCAACCAGGTGTTCACAGGTCTATCTCGAGTAGATGCCAAAGCGGAGGATGAAGACGTGGCATTATTTCTACTCACTTTGTTACCATGGCCCTACACAAACTTCATCACTACTCTGACACATGGCCAGAATACCATCATTGTAAGTGGCATTACTGTGTCATTGCTATCATATGATCAACGCGAGAAGAAATGGCATGGATATGGTGCTGGAAGCATTGAAGGTATGAGCATGGTAGTTAGATGCAATCAAGGTGGGAAAAAGGAGAAGGCGAAAAAAATAAGAAGGTCTAAAGTGTTATCACTATGAGTGGGGGTCACATAAGGAAGGAGTGTCCAACATGGGAAAAGATTGAAGGTACCGCCAGTCTGGCAACATCTAAATTCAACAATTTTGCTGATGGCCTACTTAGCCTCTCAAGAGAACAGTCCATTGAAGCGTGGATATTAGACAAAGTGATCTCTCATCATGTGACGCTTAACAAAGAGTGTTTCACTTCCTACAAGTCTAGTTATTTTAGAGTTGTCTATCAAGGCAGCGATGTGCCTCGCCGCATCATGGGCATTGAAGATATCAAGAACAGAGTCAAAAGTTGTGTTGAACATGTGCTCAAGGATGTTAGACACATGCCAAGGGTTAGGAGAAATCTAATTTTGCTGGGAGAACATCATTGTGATGGTTATATCTACAAGGCGGACAGAGACAAGAAGATCAGGAGGAGTAAGAAGGACAAGTACCTTGTGATAAAGGGAAAGAGGACCAAGAACAATTTAACCATCGCTGAAGGTGGAGCTAAGGAGAAACCATGTGTGGCGATATTATCAGTCAAGTTTACCAAGTCCGAGGTGGAGAACTTAGCAGCCTCCTCGAGCGAGCGAACAAACAAGAGAGGACCCAAGTCTAATCATACACATTTGTTCGAGTGAAGACAACAAGTTCAAGACGGTTAAGGACATATTCGCCAGGTGGTGTTTGTTGAAATTATTGTCGAATACATGTATAGGGCTACATATCCGTTTTTAAGATGGTGACTGGAGCACCGCTTCTTGCCCGGGGTGTGAGCTCTTGTTCTAGCCTTCATTGTTCAAACTTAACCACCACAAACTTGCGTCAATATCTTGTTGAAGGCATGGTACTTCCTATTATAATGAATTTCATTGGTTGGTCTCAGCAATCAAGATGGAAATCTTTGACCTTGCCGTCTCTAGCTGCACATGAGGGCGGGTATCCCTTCATGAAGGCATTGTTGTGAAAGAAGTCGACTTAGTCGTAGGTGTCAATTTCATATCTTACAATGCGTCTACTATAATTGTCTAAGTCTTGTACTAAAGTTGTTGATGTTTTTGGCATCGTTGTCTTGTATCAACTTTAATAAAAGATGGATGTGTGCATTGCAATGATATAGAGGCCGGGCATTCTAACCTTCTTTTTGAGAAAATTAAACTTTTGTGTATATGGAAGGTCAGATGTAAACCATGCCTATCATATCAAGCCGTTGCAGGACAACCGAAATAGATCGCACCAAGTTGATCGGGAAGACACAAGATCACGAAAGCGACAATCCAGACACCCGTGGCAGCGGTGTTTGGACCGGCCGTAGTGTGATGATCGATATGCGTTTAATGGCCTTGATAGACTAATTCTCGATCTGTACTATGTCAATTTAGTACATGAGAGCGCCTGTAATCATGCTTAGGGAATCTAATATTCGTTGAACCTCGTTAATAAATATCGTCTCTCCATCTAGTTTGTTCAATGTTTGAATCGTGTAAATTCTAACAACTTCGTCAACTAATCATGTTAAACATCGAGACATTTTTAATCAAAGCTCTTATCCCAGTACAATGAATATACAAATGTTGCATTTGACCTGAATGTGGACACATGATTTTGGCGGAGTGATGCAGGCTGAAGTTGTTCTTCTCGGACAACTGAGGCATCCACACCTGGTCAAGCTGATCGGCTACTGCTGCGAGGATGAGCACAGACTCCTCGTTTACGAGTTCATGGCGAGAGGCAGCCTAGAGAAGCATCTCTATAAGAGTAAGCCAAATTTTACAACCTCATGTTCTTTTTTTCTTTGTCTAAATAATCTTTATTACAAGTACACAAATAAGAAGACTAACACTGAAACAAAGTCAAATTGTTAATGTGTTTGTAACAACAATATACATAGCGATACTACCACCAACCCATAGCTCAATCATGTGGTTAACTAACGAGCTTCTGCGAATGGGGAAACTGCAGGGTACACAACATTATTGTCGTGGTCAACTAGGCTGAAGATCGCCATTGGAGCTGCCAAAGGTTTGGCCTTTCTCCATGACGCTGCCAAGACCATCATCTATCGTGACTTCAAGACCTCCAACATACTACTCGACTCGGTACACGTTTGGCTCTCATGTAATCACGTCACAAACTATGACTATAGTTAGTCGACAATAGCAAGATGGGCATTACCATCACAACATTCGTGGCAAACTCTTTGCTATAGTTCCCTTTTTCGATTGTGACAAACTACTACTATTATTATATTACTTTCTATTGTAGCAAATTAGTGGTTAATTGACTTTCTTAAATTTTGTAGGATTACCAAGCAAAGCTTTCTGATTTTGGGCTAGCCAAGGATGGGCCCGACGGAGACGAGACACATGTCTCCACTCGAGTCATGGGCACACAGGGCTACGCTGCACCAGAGTATATCATGACAGGTACATAGACTTGATAAAATTAAGCAGAAGTTGTACAAAGTTGTTTGTTAATATACATTATTTTTAACATGTGGAATGGTCTTTTTTCTCTTACTAGGTCATCTAACAACGAAGAGCGATGTGTATAGTTTTGGTGTGGTGCTGCTGGAGCTTTTGACGGGGCGAAAGGTGGTGGACAAGAACCGGCCGACACGGGAACAGAGCCTCGTCGAGTGGGCACGGCCATACTTCCTCCATGACTCACCCCGTCGGCTAGACCGTGCCATAGACCGAAACCTGGACGGTCAGTACTCGGCTCTGGCCGCCCAGAAGGCTGCAGCCATGGCATATCGATGCCTGAGCGTCAGCCCAAAGTCTCGCCCTCAGATGTCCGCCGTCGTGGAGGCCCTGGAGCCGTTGCTTGCCATGGATGATGGCGTTGTAGAACCGTTCGTGTACACCGCACCACCGGAGAACAAATGACTACAACTTATGATGTCGTGTAATAGCACGCATACTATTCTCTACAAAAAATAATCAGTATTGAAATAAGTTATTTACCTGTGAACAAAAGACAATTATTCTATTTTGTTTTGCCAAGAAATAAATATTCTATTGAATGAATTCCTATATAATTAAATAGGTGATACCCAATAATTTATTTCTCTCAAACATTAAGATGCCAGATCATCATACAAGCATGCATGAAAAAACAATTTTGCTAAATCTCATCTAGATGATTTTTAGTTATGTCATATCTAAGTTGTCCATCACACGATTAAAGCTGCAAGATTCGTGCAAAAAATTGTTTTTGTTCGTACCTGCATCCTGTGTCTCGTTGTCTTTTTTTTTTTAGTTGTTGTGTCTCGTTGTCAGGCCGCTAGGTCTTGTTTTTTTTTTTTGAGACATGGCCGCTTGGTCTTGTGTCGCGGTTGCGGCGGTTTCTGCCCCCTGTGTGCCCGGTATGGACCCGTGTGTTTATATTGACTGACTTAATTAATTTCTTTTATGTCTAGATTATCTATCTCGGGCACAACTATACCTCGCTTGTGGCATTTCCTATTTGGCATCAAAGGCGCCAGTTTTTTTTTTGAAACAATCTCGCGAAGCTTTATTTAACCGGACCCAATGTTTGTAGGTACAAAAGAGAGATCGCCGGGGTGTCCTAACCAAACATGGCGGCCCACCCCTAATCTCAAAACATACTTCGCTAAATTGTGAGTCTCGAAATTCGAGCTCCTAAACTCATGAAAAAAAAATTACACGCTAAGAAAGAAGAGCTATGGTCTATGATTTCATGTAAAACAGCACCATATCTTGCTTTGTTTCCTTGCTTGAGATCATCCAAAACCACCATGCAGTCTGACGCCACAAGTACTCGTCGAAGATTAAGATCGTCAGCAATAGCTAAAGCTTCCCGTACAGCCAGAGCTTCTAGAGTTTGAGGATCACAAACTCCCTTAAAAACTATAGCCGATGCCCCCTGGAAAGTGCCGTCTTGATCTCTGCAAATAGCAACAGCAACTCCTCGTCCTCGATTGTTTGCAACTGCAGCATCAACGTTTATTTTGTAAAAGTTTTCCGGAGGGGGGATCCATTGCGATCGGCTGGCCCGATGAGTCCTTGCGCTACCTGCAGCTGGTTCCTCGATAGTTTTCAAGTCCGCTAAGTAGGACTGGATAAACTGGTATGTTGCTTGTGGACTCTGAAAAACTCCTTCATATATTGCCTTTCGTCTTGCTTTCCATACAGCCCATAACGTTACTACCAGCAGCACGAAATCTTTCTGGGATAGTATATCATTCATTGCAAATATCCAGTTTTTTGCATTAGGATCCTCGTTCTGGCTCATTGCTTCCATCAAGGAATTTTCAGCTAAGATCCATATGCATCTTGACATAGTGCAATTCAGCAGGGGATGCCTCCATGAATCCTCACACCCACACAGGGCGCATAAATGAGTAGTGGACATATTACGGTGTTGGAGAAGATCCGCCGTCGGCATCGAATGCCTTGCAAGCCGCCATAAAAAGACTTTAACTTTTGATGGAACCCTAGTATGCCACAACGATGTCCATGCCAATTAACGTGCATTTATGTTAAGTGGCGCATGTGACGTCCGTAAATGGGCCGGCCCATCTAGGCGCTGGTTGACGATTTTTTTTAAAATTTCTATAAACTTTTTGAATATCGATGAACATTTTTAAATTTCAATAACTTTTTCAGACTGATGAACTTTTTTTAATATTGATGAACTTTTTTTTAAATCTGATGAACATCATTTTGAAAATGGATGAATTTTTTTAGATTTATAAACTTTATTTCAGTTCAATGAACTTTTTCTAAAAAAACATGTACTTTTTAAAAATTTCTATGAACTTTCTTCGAATTTGAATGAACCTTTTTTAAAAATTAATGAACTTTTGCTAAATTGGATGAACTTTTTTTCAATTTGAATGATTTTTTTTCAAATTGATGATCTTTTTTTCAAAATTGATGAACCTTTTTTAAAGATATGATTTTTTTTCAAATGGATGAACCTTTTTTTCTTTAAACATGTAAACCTTTTTTGATTCCATATTTTTATTTTCGTAACAAAAAAATAAAAGAAAAAACTGTGGCAGCACGCTAGTGGGCTGGCCCATGCTAGCAGTGCTGCAGGCGCCGGACCGTTAATGGGCGCCTGCAGCGCTGGATAGGAGCTCCCCTCGCTTTGTCGCTTCTAAGCGTCGAAGCCCCGAGTCGGCGCGAGATGGGCCACCCCAGGCGCACGGGAGGCCACAACCTCGTCCCTTTTTCATGTTTTTTGCTTTTTTTCTTTCTTTTTGTACTTTTGATTATACTTTCAAATATTCTAAATAAATAAATTTTCAAAACTCTTTACATAGATAAGTTCAAAATAAGGTTAACCAAGCATTTGAATTTTTTAATTGTGTATAGATAAAATGTTTCTGATGTATATGAAAAATGTATGAAAAAAATATACAAGGTGTGTGAAAAAAGTTGATCATGTATTTAAAAAATGTTAATCTAGGCATTTCAAAAAATGTTAAACAAGTATTTGAAATTTTTTAATCAAGAATTTTAAAAATATTAAATGTTTATAGAAAAAATGTTGACCATGTATCAAAAATGTTAAGCTTGTATTTGAAAAAATGGTAATGAAGCATTTAAAAAATATGTTAAATGTGTAAAGACAAAAAGTTGAACATGTATTAAAAAATGTTAATATTTTTAAAAAACATCGAACATTTAAAAAAACTAATATGTATAAAAAATGTTGACCATGTACTAAAAATGTTAAACTTGTATTTAAATAATGTTAACTCAAGCACTTCAAGAAAATACTAAATGTGTATAGAAAAAAGCTGCCATGGATTAAAAAAATTTAATGTGTTATTTGTAAAATGTTAATCACGCATTTAAAAAATATTAAATGTGCATAGAAAAATATTGACCATTTATTTAATAAATATTAATCTTGTATTTGAAAATTTTAATCATGTATTAGAAAAAATGAATTAGATGTATACCAAAATTGTGAATAGAAAAACAGTGAAACCTGAGAGGAAACTAATTAAAACCGATGAAAAAAGAGAAAAGAAACAAACAGAACTGAATAAGATAAATAAAAAGGAGAGGAAAAAAGGCAGCAAAAACCAAGAAAGAAAGAAATAAGACCGAAGAAAAATAAAGAAAAAGAAATAAAGGAAAAAACTCAATAAAAACGGAGAAAGAACCGAAGAAAACCGGTGAAAAAAATCGAAAGACCAATAAAAACTGTCTCTTTTCTTTCAGGTTTGTCGCGCCTTACTAATTTAACATGAACCCGATGGCTACTCAGTGGCTAGCAGAGCTATGCAGCAACCATTAGATCCTAGTATCAATCCCCGCACGCTCTTTTTTTACTCATTTAAGTGTGTTGTAATGGGCCGGTCCGTTACTATAGATGCTTCAGGCAAGAGCTTCTACCCTCAAGCTATAAGCGAGATATAGCTCTCGCGATCTATCTCCTTCTTGTCGCTTTGGACTGTTTGTAACGCAAGCAAAGTTGTGGGCTGGTGTGTCCTTTTTTCACATTGGAAGAACAATGCACTAGAAAACTAAAAATAAATCAGCTATTGTCCATTTAGCCATCCTCTTTTTTCATTTTATCTTCCAAACATGTTTTTTATGCGTCTTGTAACTATTTATGTGAATGGAAGTTCCTTGTTCATTTTTGATACCCTAACTATGTTCACTTTCGACACACAGTTTGTCTACATCGACTTATATGCATGTTCATTCTTAACACACAATTTGCTTGAATCGATAGTTGCATGTGCATGCTAAACATGTGACTTTGCCGGTTTGCCCAACCACGACCAGCTACATATTCATCACAGAAACAAAACTTGCTCGATTCCAACATACTTGCATATCCATCGTTAACTTGCAACTCGACCGACCCGGTTGCATGTCCAGTCTTCACACGCAACTTGCCCCCGACACTTACTTAGTTGCATGTCCACCTTCGACACGCAATTTTCTCGACCTCGCCCAAGTTCGTTCATTCAGTCTCGTCTCCTTTGCATCGCGCGTCTCTCTTTTTTGTCTGTTTGTTTCACTTGTGAGTTGGGGCCCGTATTTTGTTGGGTCGTTTTCGTTTGTTTGTGTTGCCTAGTCGTTGAATTTTATACCTTTCATTGTCCATTCATTTTGTCACTTTCTTGTCCTCACACATTCACTTGTCCTTTCTCTTCGAGTGGAGCGCACAAGGAGACAGAGGTGGCTAGTGACCGGGACCAATATTTGTTCTCGCGAAGAAGATGTGACAGGCAACGGTGATGCGGTGTCTTGTATCCCTTATTCATTTTTGTCTGAGTTACTAGTCTACCCCGACATTTAGTTGGGTCTGACTCATTTCTCGTCTCAGTTGCAAGTTCACACTCAACACACAACTCGGGCAGGGTGATCCATTTTTTCCTAGTTGCAAGTCCACCATCAACATGCAATTGGGCCCACCTCTTTTCTTGTCCTAGCTGCAAGTTCACCCTTCTGTCGCAACTCGTCCTGGCCCATTTTTTTTCCTGGTGGCGAGTCCACCCTCGATACGCAACTAGGTCCTGACCCTTTTTGTCCTAATTGCAAGTCCACCTCCGACATGCAACTGGGCCTTGGCCCATTTTTATCCTAGTGTCAAGTCCACCATCGACACACAGCTGGTGGCTCGGCCCCTTTTGTCCCGGTAGCAAGTCCACCCCCAGCATGCAACTGGGCACGCCACATTTTTTGTCCCAGTTGCAAGTCCACCCGGACTCAACTAGGCCTTGGCCTATTTCTCGTCCCAGTTTCAAGTTCACCGTCGACACGCAGCTGAGCCCGCTTTTGTTCCCATTGCAAGTTCATATTGGACATGCAGCTGGCATGACACATTTCTTTGTTCCAACGAGTCTACTCTCGACATGCAAATGGGTCCGCCTCCCGGTAACGATATGATGTATTACAGAACGAGTAAAGAAACTTCCCGGTAACGAGATTGAACTAGGTATGAAGATATCGATGATCGAATCTCGGGCAAGTAACATACCAATGGACAAAGGGTTACGTATGTTGTCATAAGGTTCGACCAATAAATATCTTCGTAGAATATGTAGGAGCCAATATGGGCATCCAGGTTCCGCTATTGGTTATTGACCGGAGAGGTGTCTCGGTCATGTCTACATAGTTCTTGAACTCGTAGGGTCCACACGCTTAACGTTCGTTGACGATATAGTGTTATATGAGTTAATACGATTTGGTGACCGAATGTTGTTCGGAGTCCTGGATGAGATCACCGACATGATGAGGATCTCTGGAATGGTCCGGAGGTAAAGATTGATATATAGGACAATGATATTCGGACACCGGAAGAATTTCGAAGTGCACCGGGTAGTCATCGGGTCACCGAAGGGGGTTACGGACACCCCCGGTAGGTGTATGGACCTAATGGGCCAAGGGGGGACAGACCAGCCCACAAGGGGGCTGGCGCGCCCCTCTCCCTGGTCGCCGGTCCTAGGGAAGGAAAGGAGGGGAGGGCTAGCCCCTCCCGCCTTCCCCTTCTCATGGGAGAAAGGAAAGGGAACGCCACCCTCCCCTGCCTTTCCCCGCTCACCTATAAGGAAAAGGGGCAGGGCTTGGGGAGGACCCCAAGTAGGATTCGGTCTACTTGGGGCGCCTCCTGGCAGCCTCCCCTCTCCCCCACCTATATATATATGTGTGTGTGTGTGTGTGTGTGTGTGTGTGTGTGTGTGTGTGTGAGTGAGGGGCGCCACACATAACCACGACAATCTATTAGCCGTGTGCGGCGCCCCCTCCATAGTTTCGTCCTTCTGTCATATTTTCGTAGTGCTTAGGCGAAGCCCTGTGGAGATAACTTCACCATCACCATCACCACGCCATCGTGCTGCCGAAACTCATCCACTACTTCGCCGTCTTGCTGGATCAAGAAGGCGAGGACGTCACCGAGGTGAACGTGGAGGTGTCATACGTTCGGTACTCGATCAGTTGGATCGCGAAGAAGTTCGACTACATCAACCGCGCTACTAAACGCTTTCACTTACGGTCTACGAGGGTACGTAGACACACTCTCCCCTCTTGTTGCTATGCATCTACATGGATAGATCTTGCGTGTGCGTAGAAGTTTTTTTGTTTTCCATGCAACGTTTTCCAACAGTGGCATCCGAGCCAGGTCTATGCGTAGATGATACGCACAAGTAGAACACAAAGAGTTGTGGGCGATGATAGTCTTACTGCTTACCACCAACGTCTTATTTTGATTCGGCGGTATTGTGGGATGAAGTGGCCCGGACCAACCTTACATGTCCACGCACATGAGACCGGTTCCACTGACTGACATGCAACTAGTTTTGCATAAAGGTGGATGGCGGCTGTCTGTTTCTCCTACTTTAGTTGAATCAATTTTACTAAGGCCGGTCCTTGAAGAAGGTTAAAACATCATACTTGATAATCACTGTTGTGGTTTTGGCGTAGTTAAGAACGGTTCTTGCTAGAAGCCCATAGCAGCCACGTAAAACTTGCAACAACAAAGTAGAGGACATCTAACTTGTTTTTGGAAGGCATGTTGTGATGTGATATGGTCAAGATATGATGTGATATATATTGATGTATGAGATGATGATGTTTTGTAGTACCGAAAACCGACAGGAGCCTTAGGGTTGTCTCTTAATTACTGTATGAAATGCAAGCGCCATGGAATTGCTTTACTTTATCGCTATGCATTAGCAATAATTGTAGAAGCAATAGTTGGTGAGACAACCCCGACGCAACGATGGAGATCAAGGTGTTGAGCCGGTGACGATGGAGATCATGACGATGCTTTGGAGATGGATATCAAAAGCACAAGATGATGATGGCCATATCATGTCACATATTTTGATTGCGTGTGATGTTTATCCTTTATGCATCTTATTTTGCTTAGAACGCTGGTAGCATTATAAGATGATCCCTTCACTAAATTTCAAGATAAAAGTGTTCTCCCCGAGTATGCACCGTTGACAAAGTTAGTCGTTTCGAAGCACCTCGTGATGACCGGGGGTGATAGATTCTATGTTCACATACAACGGGTGTAAGATAGTTTTGCACATGCAGAATACTCGGGTTAAACTTGACGAGCCTAGCATGTACGGACATGGTCTCGGAACACTGGAGAACGAAAGGTCGAACGTGAGTCATATAGTAGATATGATCAACATACAGATGTTCACCATTGAAGACTACCCCATCTCACGTGATGATCGGACATGGGTTAGTTGATTTGGATCATGTATCACTTAGATAACTTGAGGGATGTTTATTTAAGTGGGAGTTCATTAGTAATTTGATTAATTGAACTTAAATTTATCATGAACTTAGTCTTAATAGTTTTGCATATCTATGTTGTAGATCAATGTCCCGAGATAACATTTCCCTGAATTTTAATGTGTTCCTAGAGAAAGCTAAGTTGAAATATGATGGTAGCAACTACATGGACTGGGTCCATAACTTGAGGATTATCCTCATTGTTGCACAGAAGAATTATGTCCTTGATGCACTGCTAGGTGACAGACCTGCTGCAGGAGCTACTACAGATGTTATGAACGTTTGGCAGGCTCGATCTGATGAACCGGGACTTCAAAGACGTTTTGAACATCATGGAGCATATGATATGTTCCAAGAGTTGAAGTTAATATTTCAACCAAATGCCCGGGTAGAGAGAACTGAAGTCTCCAACAAGTTCTATAGCTGCAAGATGGAGGAGAACAGTTCTGTCAGTGAACACATACTCAAAATGTCTGGGTATCATAACCACTTGACTCAGCTGGGAGTTGATCTTCCAGGTGATAGTGTTATTGAGAGAGTTCTTCAATCACTACCACATTGACAGAGTGCTACAAAGGCTTCATGATGAACTATAATATGCAAGGGATGAATAAAATGATTCCTGAGCTCTTCGCAATGCTTAAAGCCGCGGAGGTAGAAATCAAGAAGGAGCATCAAGTGTTGATGGTTAATAAGACCACTAGTTTCAACAAAAGGGGAAAGGGAAAGAAAGGGAACTTCAAGAATAATGGCAAGCAAGTTTCCACTCCCGGGAAGAAACCCAAGGCTGGACCCAATCCTGAAACTAAGTGCTTCTACTACAAAAGGAATGGTCACTGGAAGCGGAACTGCCCTAGATACTTGGCGGATAAGAAGGATGGCAAAGTGAACAAAGGTATATTTGATATACATGTTATTGATGTGTACCTTACTAATGCTCGTAGTAGCACCTGGGTATTTGATACTGGTTCGGTTGCTCATATTTGTAACTCAAAATAGGAGTTGCGGAATAAATGAAGATTGGCTAAGGACGAGGTGAAAATGCGCGTCGGGAATGGTTCCAAGGTCGATGTGATCGCCATCGACACACTACCTCTACATCTACCTTCGGGGTTAGTTTTAGACCTCAATAATTGTTATTTGGTGTCAGCGTTGAACAGTAACATTATATGTATATCTTGTTCATTGTGAGACGGTTATTCATTTAAATCTGAGAATAATGTTTGTTCTATTTATATGAGTAATAACTTTAATGGTCATGCGCCCTTGATGAATGGTCTATTCTTGTTGAATCTCGATCGTAGTGATACACATATTCATAATATTGATGTCAAAAGATGCAAAGTTGATAATGATAGTGCAACATATTTGTGGCATCACCGTTTAGGTCATATTGGTGTAAAGCGCATGAAGAAAATCCATGCGGATGGACTTTTGGAATCACTTGATTATGAATCATTTGATACTTGCGAACCATGACTCACGGGAAAGATGACTAAAACTCCGTTTTCCGGAACAATGGAGCGAGCTAATGACTTATTGGAAATAATACATACCGATGTATGCGGTCCAATGAGTGTTGAAGCACGCGGCGGGTATCGTTATTTTCTGACCTTCACAGATGATTTGAGTAGGTATGGGTATATCTACTTGATGAAACACAAGTCTAATACATTTGAAAAGTTCAAAGAATTTCAGAGTGAAGTAGAGAATCACCATAATAAGAAAATAAAGTTTCTATGATCTGATCACGGAGGCGAATATTTGAGTTACGAGTTTGGCCTTCATTTAAAACAATGTGGAATTATTTCACAACTCACGCCACATGGAACACCACAGAGTAATGGTGTGTCTGAACGTCGTAACCGCACTTTATTAGATATTGTGCGATCTACGATGTCTCTTACTGATTTACCACTATCGTTTTGGGTTATGCATTAGAGACAACCACATTCATGTTAAATAGGGCACCGTCTAAATCTGTTGAGACGACACCGTATGAACTATGGTTTGGCAAGAAACCTAAGCTGTCGTTTCTTGAAGTTTGGGGTTGTGACACTTATGTCAAAAGGCTTCAGCCTAATAAGCTCGAACCCAAATCGGAGAAATGCGTCTTCATAGGATACCCTAAGGAAACAATTGGGTCCACCTTCTACCACAGATCCGAAGGCAAGATCTTTGTTGCCAAGAATGGATCCTTTCTAGAGAAGGAGTTTCTCTCGAAAGAAGTGAGTGGTAGGAAAGTAGAACTTGATGAGGTAATTGTACCTTCTCTCGAATTGGAAAGCAACACATATGAGAAATCCGTTCCCGTGATGCCTACACCAACTAGAGAGGACACTAATGATGATGATCATGAAATGTCGGATCAAGTTACTACTAGACCTCGTAGGTCGAACAGAGCACGTTCCGCACTAGAGTGGCTTGGTAATCTTGTCCTGGAAGTCATGTTACTAGACCATGGCGAACCTACGAACTATGAAGAAGCTATGATGAGCCCATATTCTCATAAATGGCTTGAGGCCATGAAATTTGAGATAGGATCCATGTATGAGAACAAAGTATGGACTTTGGTGGACATGCCCAATGATCGGCAAGCCATAGAATATAAATGGATCTTTAAGAAGAAGACTGACGCCGATGGTAATGTTACTATCTATAAGTTCGACTTGTTGCGAAAGGTTTTCGACAAGTTCAAGGAGTTGACTATAATGAGACTTTCTCACCCGTAGCGATGATTAAGTCTGTCTGAATCATGTTAGCAATTGCTGCATTTTATGATTATGAAATCTGGCAAATGGATGTCAAAACTGCATTCCTTAATAGATTTCTTAAAGAAGAGTTGTATATGATGCAACTGGAAGGTTTTGTCGATCCTAAAGGTGCTAACAAAGTGTGCAAGCTCCAGCGATCCATCTATGGACTGGTGCAAGCATCTCGGAGTTGGAATATACGCTTTGATGAGGTGATCAAAGCATACGATTTTATACAGGCTTATGGTGAAACTTGTATTTACAAGAAGGTGAGTGGGAGCTCTATAGCATTTCTGATATTATATGTGGATGACATTTTGTTGATTGGAAATGATACAAAATTTCTTGATAGCATAAAAGGATACTTGAATAAGAATTTTTCAATGAAAGACCTCGGTGAAGCTTCTTATATATTGGGCATCAAGATCTATAGGGATAGATTGAGACGCTTAATAGGACTTTCACAAAACACATACCTTGATAAAGTTTTGAAGAAGTTCAAAATGGATCAGTCAAAGAAAGGGTTCTTGCCTGTGTTCTAAGGTGTGAAATTGAGTCAGATTCAAAGCCCGACTACTACACAAGATAGAAAAAAAATGAAAGTCATTCCCTATGCCTCAGCCATAGGTTCTATCATGTATTCTATGTTGTGTACCAGACCTGATGTGTGCCTTGCCATAAGTTTGGCAGGGAGGTACGTACCAAAATAATCCAGGAGTGGATCATTGGACATCAGTCAAGAACATCCCGAAGTACCTGAAAAGGACAAAGGATATGTTTCTCATTTATGGAGGTGATGAAGAGCTCGTCGTAAATGGTTACGTCGATGCTAGCTTCGACAATGGTCCGGATGACTCTAAGTCACAAACCGGATACGTATTTAAATTGAATGGTGGAGCTGTCAGTTGGTGCAGTTCCAAGCAGAGCGTCGTGGCGGGATCTACGTGTCAAGCGGAGTACATAGCTGCTTCGGAAGCAGCACATGAAGGAGTCTGAATGAAGGAGTTCATATCTGATTTGGGTGTAATACCCAGTACATCGGGTTCAATGAAAATCTTTTGTGACAACACTGGAGCAATTGCCTTTGCGAAGGAATCCAGGATTCACAAGAGAACCAAACACATTAATAAACGCTTCAACTCCATTCATGAAAAGGTCAAGGATGGAGACATAGAGATTTGCAAAATACATACGGATCTGAATGTGGCAGACTCGTTTAATAAGCCTCTTCCGCGAGCAAAACATGATCAGCACCAAGACTCCATGGGTGTTAGATTCATTACAATCTAATCTAGATTATTGAATCTAGTGCAAGTGGGAGACTAAAGGAAATATGCCCTAGAGGCAATAATAAAGTTGTTATTTTATTTTTCCTTATTCACGGTAAAGGTTTATTTTTCATGCTAGAATTGTATTGATCAAAAACTTAAATACATGTGTGAATACATAAACAAATACCATGTCCCTAGCAAGCCTCTACTAGACTTACTTGTTGATCAAAGATGGTTAAGGTTTCCTAACCATAGACATGTGTTGTCATTTGATAACGGGATCACATCATTAGGAGAATGATGTGATGGATAAGACACATCCGTTAGCTTAGCATATTGATCGTTCAGTTTATTGTTATTGCCTTCTTAATGTCAAATACATATTCCTTCGACTATGAGATTATGCAACTCCCGGATACAGGAGCAATACCTTGTGTACTATCAAACGTCACAACATAACTGGGTGATCATAAAGATGCTCTACAGGTATCTCCAAAGGTGTTTGTTGAGTTGGCATAGATCGAGATTAGGATTTGTCACTCCGAGTATCGGAGAGGTATCTCTGGGCCCTCTCGGTAATACACATCATAAGAAGCCTTGCAAGCAAAGTGACTAAGGAGTTAGTTACAAGATGATGTATTATGGAACAAGTAAAGATACTTTCCGGTAATGAGATTGAACTAGGTATGAAGATACCGACGATAGAATCTTGGGCAAGTAACATACCGATGGACAAAGGGAATTATGTATGTTGTCATAAGGTTCGACCGATAAAGATCCTCGTAGAATATGTAGGAGCCAATATGAGCATCCAGGTTGCGCTATTGGTTATTGACCGGAGAGGTGTCTCAGTCATGTCTACATAGTTCTCGAACCCGTAGGGTCCGCACGCTTAACGTTCATTGACAATATAGTGTTATATGAGTTATATGATTTGGTGACCGAATGTTGTTCGGAGTCCCGGATGAGATCACAGACATGGGAGCTCCGGAATGGTCCAGAGGTAAAGATTGATATATAGGACGATGATATTCGGACACCGGAAGAGTTTCAGAGTGCACTAGGTAGTCATCGGGTTACCTGAAGGGGTTATAGACACCCCCTGTAGGTGTATGGGCCTAATGGGCCAAGGGCGGGACAGACCAACCCACAAGTGGGCTGGCGTGCCCCTCTCCCTGGCCGTTGGCCCTAGGGAAGGAAAGGGGGAGGGCTAGCCCCTCCTGCCTTCCCCTTCTCATGGGAGAAAGGAAAGGGGAGGGGGTGCCACCCTTCCCCGCCTTTCCCCGCTCACCTAATAAGTAAAGGGGCACAGCTTGGGGAGGACCCCAAGTAGGATTCGGCCTACTTGGGGTGCCTCCTGGCAGCCTCCCATATCCCCCACCTATATATATGTGGGAGGGGGGTGCCACACATAACCACGACAAATTCTTAGCCATGTGTGGCGCCCCCTCCATAGTTTCGTCCCTCGGTCATTTTTTCGTAGTGCTTAGGCGAAGCCCTACAGAGATAACTTCACCATCACCGTCACCACACCGTCGTGCTGCCATAACTCATCCACTACTTCATCGTCTTGCTGGATCAAGAAGGCGAGGACGTCACCGAGCTGAACGTGTGCTGAACGCGGAGGTGTCGTATGTTCGGTACTCGATCGGTTGGATCACGAAGAAGTTCGACTACATCAACCGCGTTACTAAATGCTTCCTCTTACGATCTACGAGGGTACGTAGACACACTCTCCCCTCTCATTGCTATGCATCTCCATGGATAGATCATGTGTGTGCGCAATGTTTCCTAACACAGCCTTGATATGCAATTGTTTTCTCATCAGTTGCAGGTCCACCCTCAACACGCAACGAGGGTGGGGGATGGGGGTGACCCATTTTGTTGACAGTTGCAAGTCCATCCCCAACATGCAACTAGCCTCTTATTTTCTTGTCCTAGTTGCGAGTCCACCCTTATACGCAACTTAGTCTGACCCGTTATTTATCTCATTTGTAAGTCCACCCTCCACGCACAACCGGGAGCCTGACCCTTTTTTCCTAGTTGAAAGCCCACCCGCGACATTGTTCGTAATAAACAATGTCGAATGGGTTGTATTAACATTACTGGACCAGTAGGAGCATCTAGAACTGGATGTGGCAAATCCGCCTCCGTAAACGTTCGCGGACGTGCCAGGGCATAACCCCGGACAATGTTGGATGACCCCTCGTATGTCCTACGAACAAGGACAATCCTCGTATCTAAACCCCACAAATCCATGTAAATCTACGCAGATCCATCATACATGTAAATATCAAAAGATCATTGTGTAGTTTCATAGTTCAAACATAAATTTAATTTGAAGTGCACAATTCAAACATTAAACTCCTTGGTTTCTTCCTTGGTTTCCATTGTGGATCCACATATGCCCCATAAGATCATCAAGAAGTTACACGTGCATCTATTTGTTGGGAAACGTAGTAGAAAACAAAAAAAATTGCACCTACGATCACCAAGAACAATATGAAGATGCATAAGGGTTGGGATCAACGATCATTACCATATCCGGAGTGCGGCAGAAGAAAAAGAGTCGATGTATATCATGCTCGAAGTCCCTCGAATGATGATGACGATCCCGCGAACCGCCCTCAAACGACCACTCGAACAGAAGACCGAAAGCACAACCTCTCTACTTGGTTGCAAGCGTACGATCTTCACGATCCGGCAGCGCTTCGCCAGCACGACCTCTCTACTTGGTTGCAAGCGTACGATCTTCACGATCCAGCAGCGCTTCACCGTCCAGAGCTAATCGTCACTGGAGAATTAGAGGGAGGAGATTAGAACCACACTGGGCTTCTAATTATGAGGATTATAGGTGGCTAGGGCTAGCTCTAATTAGTCTAGGACCAACTAGAACTAGATCAACTAGAAGAGGCACTCAAAACTTGTGTGTCCAAAAAGGTGGAAATCCTCTAGTATATATAGGTTGGGAGGGGAGGAGGAGGCACCACACAAGGCGTAAAAGTCCCCCACCCTTGTGGCCAGACAAGGCGAGGGGGAATCCCCCTCCAATCCGGCCTCCCTCTCCCCTTTCCATGGGGAGAAGGGGGTGCCACCCTTATTGGGCCTTTATGGCCCAAGTGGTCTTCCACCACTTGTCCTTATTAGGCCCATCGATATTAAATTAAATATATATTTGTTCTAAACATTTTTAGAGCATTATATATATATATATAGTTTAACATCCCCGTAAACATTTTCCACCTATATATATTAATTGGAAATACCTGGTATTACCCGATATTCACTGAAACCCTTCCCGGTGACCCCGAAACGCTTCCGGAACCTCTCGAAACTATTTTGGATATTAATGAAACAATTCCATCGATATATTATCATCACTCCCGTCCTACTAACACTCAGCACATCGTGATTACCTTAAGCTTGTGACCCTGTAGGTTCGATAAACCATAGACATGAACTGAACCCCTTTGTTCAATGACCGATAGCGGAACAATGGACATCCATATTGGTCCCTATGATACACGAATGATATTCAAGTGAACCTTTGGTTATCATGTGATGTTCCCTTTGCTTTGCGATACTTTACAAAACCCGGTGTGCATCAGTATCCTCTTGGGTCATTGATGACCCACAAATATAGGGGATCAATCGTAGTCCTTTCGATAAGTAAGAGTGTCGAACCCAACAAGGAGCAGGAGGAAATAAACAAGTGGTTTTCAGCAAGGTAATCTTTGCAAGCACTGAAATTGTATGTAACGAGTAGTTTTATAGAGATAATTTGTAACAACAAAGTAACGGTAACAATAAATAAAGTGAAGCAAGGTAGCCCAATCCTTTTGTGGCAAAGGACAAGCCAAAATAGTCTCTTATGATAAGCAAAGTGTTCTTGAGGGTACACGGGAATTTCATATACTCACTTTCATCATGTTGGATTGATTTGTGCTTGCTACTTTCATAATTTGATATGTGGGTGGACCAGTGCTTAGGTGCTATTCTTACTTGAACAAACCTCATACTTATGATTAACCCCCTCGCAAGCATTCGCAACTACGAGAAAAGTATTAATATAAAATCTAACCATAGCATTAAACTTTTGGATCCAAATCAATCCATTACGAAGTAGTGCATAAACTTGGGTTTAAGCTTCTTTGTAGGTGTAAGAAACCCTGGATTTGTTGCCCAAACTGTGCACAGGCCCAAGAGCAAGGTTGCGGCATCCAAGATCAGACGAAGGAGAAGAGATCAGCTCTTTGAGGAATCACAGAGCGGATCAAGAAGACCAAGACAAGCCATAGGAAGCATGATACCACTAAGGGAAAGCCTCCCTTGCCGAGCAGGCGAGACTAGCGAGGACGAGGTTGCTACAGAGACAAGTCTCAAGACTCCCCCGGCAAGCCTGTCGGGGATACCAAGGGCGGACTTCCTCGCCAAAAGCTCCACCACTACAGCTCACAGCGACGCACATCATCGATCGATGCAGTGTTAAGACCCCAAGTGACTAAGTGGCTGTTTCTTGACACATGGCAACCACTTCCGAAGGAAATCACCTCCAAATGACACCCGTCCAGAGACGCGTCAAGCAAACAGACAAGAGGGTGGTCGAACTGCCCGGCAAGGCTTGCCGGACATGCCATGATGTGACACTCAACGACGCATTTAATGTGCTCTGCCCTATCTGCAGAGTTCGGTATGGTAGCATTGTTTTCTATCTAATCAGTATACAATGAAAGATTTGATACCATCTTGTAGCAACCCGACCTCGGACGGTCAAGTCTCTGTGCTTAAGTGTCATCCCTGGATCGGTATGCTGACACACACAGTACTCGAGGATTTATAACAGAGGTAAATCACATGTATAAAGTAACGTAAATACTATTACCTCAATCCAAATAACGGAAGTAACAACAAGGTTGTGGATTCCCATCAACACCAACGGCAAAGTTGAGTGTAGAAATCATAACCCTAACGTATCACTTACTCGTCGTAAGATTTCCTGCAACATGAGACGTTGCAGCCACAAAGGGTCAGTACATTGAATGTACTGGCAAATTCACACCATAGGATAATGATAAATAAAGGCTATCACTACATGCATATTTGGCGGGTGGAAAAGCTCTATGGTTATAATGTTTTTGCAAAAAGCCAATTTTTCCCTACTGCAAAGGAATACATTTTATTTAACTACAAAGTTGGTTGAAAAATATTGAGAAGGTTCCTCCAACTCAATCCCAAATTAACATCAATAACCCAACAAATTATTTAAGTAACATGATGAGATCAATATGATAATCCAAGAACCAGATACTCAAGATGTCCATAACCGGGGACACGGCTAACCATGATTAGATTGTACACTCTGCAGAGGTTTGCACACTTTTCCCCACAAGACTTGATCGCCTCCGTTGGGTTTCTCGCACTACATGGTGTTTGAGAAACGGATGACCGAGACACAGTCTTTCAGAAACATTAACTCTTTACTACGGGCAGACCATACCAAACCTACATCCCTCTACCTGCTGATCCACCTCTTCAAGAGCTCATGTAACTTACTCAACTATGCTAGAGCCCATAATAGCTTGTGGCTGCACACGGAAGTTTCTAGCATGAATAATCTTATGATCCCTTTGAGCCTGGGTGGAATTCCATAGGGTGATCACACGGGTCCTCCGGGATCCCCTTGGACAAACACTGGATTCTCCAGGTGCTCGGGCAAACCACTGGGTGCTCCAGGGTGCCCCAACCAATCCACCCAAATGTGTATTAAAGTAGCCACCTTAAGTTAAACATTAAATAATAACTCTCACATCTGTCATGAATTCTCTCAAACCAATCCACATCTACGAGCATAGCATAGCAATATGAGCATAACGTAAAAGTAACTCCCAGGGTTTGAATGCAGGGCAATAGGTTCCTACCTCATCAACTACTTCCCGATACCCACATGTTATAAATTCCTAACCATGCAATGTTTGAGGGTTAAACTAATGCATAAAAACTGGGTGTGAAAGGGATATGATCAAAGTGTGAACTTTCCTGCAATGTTCATGAAGATGATTCACACTCGTAAGTCTTGATAGTTCTACTCGTCACACTTCGGTCAATCTATCGTAAGCAAGCAGTAGTAACCACACATAAGCAATCACTCAAAATATCTGAAAGTACGAACAAAACACTTCGGAAAGCTGCAAAACCAAGCAAATAACTCTTGCAACATAAATGTAAGTGCATCTAGTGCCCCTTAGTGATTTTGGTGTATTGAAGACTTATAGGTTAAGGGACTAATGCATTTGTGAGTGTACATAGGTCTATAAGTCTATGAGGAGTTTGATTTTTACAGAGAAAGTCGACCCCTAAAAATGAAGTTCTTCGACTAAAGACTTTGGATTTCTGAAGACTTTCTGAAGACTTTGAAAGTGAAGAAATTGGTGTGACCTTGAAGACTTGGTATTCATTCGAGGAAAATGAAGCATGAAGACTTTTGTTTTCGTAGTTTCATTTTCTCTTTCTTGAGTCATAGGAAACACCATACTGTTAAAGGGGGTCGAGGAAATACAAAGGAAAAATTTCCATGTGATGCTCAACTCAAAATCCTACACCTACCAACCCCTTCGAATGAAGCCATTGGAAATCTCATACAGTCTAGTCATATTGTTCAGTGACAGAGATGAAGTTCTTATAGTCTCTGAGGAATTTGTTTTGACTGAGGAGTTAGGAATTCGCCAGTGCGGATTGCCTACACAGTGAGGAACATGATAGCCATGAGGATTTTGCTACTCAAAATTCCGACCGTTGCTGTGCTATGCGCCAGCTGTCCCAAAATATCTATCCACCTAACGGTCATATCATTGAAGGGCATTTATGTCTTATCATGTCGGGCTGCTCCCTAGGCTATAAATAGCCGCCCCTACAACCACTAGCTGGTTGGCTGCTCCAAGAGAAACTGACACTTGTCATTTGAGAGCAACCCATCCTCCGAGGACTTTGAGCGAAAATCATCAAGTGAGGAAAAACCCAAACCCAAACACCTACAAACCCCAAGTGATCGAGCATCACTGAAGAGATTGATCCTGCGTGGATCCTACGCTTGTTACCTTTGAAGACTGTGCTTCTTCCAGACGGTTAGGCGTCATGGTCTAGAGCATCCAAGAGGAATTGTGGATCGCCGAGTGACCAAGTTTGTGAAGGTTTGGAAGTCGCCTGAAGACTTACCACGAGTGATTGAGTGAGGTCTGTGTGACCTTAGCTCAAGGAGAATACGGTGAGGACTTGGTGTCCTGAGCTGCGTGTTCAGGAATGGGTGTCCGGGACTGTGTGTCCTCGAGTTTAAATACTCAGCCGCTCCAACCAGATGTACAACTGAGACAACAGTTGGAACTGGTATACCAAATCATTGTCTTCACCAAGCTTACTGGTTCTATTTCCTCAACTCCTTCAGTTCCTCATAACTGTGTTGTGTGCTTGTTCATATCTGTGCTTGAAGACTTTGACTGAAGACTTTCTCAATTTCCTCAGTTCAATCTCTTCAGTCTGTTTGTCTTCATCCTGTGTTATCCTGTGCTTATGCTTCCTGTACTCTGTGCCTATCTTCATTTCATCATGATGACTATGCTTGTGTTCTGTTATGTTTACTTTTAAGTACTTATTCCGCTGACAGTAATTCTTCGCTAAGAAATTTCCTCACCGGCAAATTCCTCAGTGAAGAATTTCATTAAAAAATCGCCTATTCACCCCCCTCTAGTCGATATAACGCACTTTCAATTGGTATCAGAGCAAGGTACTCCCTTGTTCTGTGTGATTTTGGTTTAACCGCCTAGAGTTTTAGTTATGTCGACCGCAACTATGCTCAAGGTCTCTGCTGGGTGTCCTACCTTCGATGGGACGAACTACCCTACTGGAAGAATAAGATGCGAATGCATCTTGAGGCAATTGATAACGATCTTTGGTATGTTGTGGAAAATGGTGTTCCCTCAGTCACACCTTCTCTGAATGCTGCTGATGTGAAGAGATTCAAGCAACTCGATTCTCAAGCGAAGAATATCATATGTGGCCATCTGAGCAAAGGACAGTATGGAAGAGTGAGTGCTTTGGAAACTGCTAAGCTTATCTGGGATAGACTGTCCAAAGTGAATGAAGGAGTCTCAACACAACGTGACTCTCGAGTTGATGTTCTTCGCAATCTCTTCAACCGCTTCAAAAGACTCGACAATGAAAATGTTCAACAAACCTTTGATCGCCTCACTAACATCTCAAATGAGCTTCAAGCACTTGGTGCCACTGACATCACCGACCATGAGGTGGTGAACAAATTGCTGAGATCGCTTGATTCCTCATTTGACACTCTGGCATTGATGATACAAGAACTTGCTGATTACAAGTCACTTGATCCCGCTGATATTCTCGAGAGGCTAAATACTCATGAGTTCCAACTTGCTGAAAAAAGAGATCTCTATGGTTCGAGCTATGGCAGATCACGTGCATTGAAGGCCAAGGCAGCATCTGAGTCTGAAGATGAAGACTCTGGTAGCAGCCTTGGTGATCCTGAAGAACTAAGCCATGAGCTAGCACTGCTCGTGAAGAAGTTCCAAAAGTTCTCAAGACGTGGTCGCTTTGGAAGACCCTCAAGGAGCAATGATTCCTCATCCAGTGACTACAAGAGGAGGCTCTGTCACAAATGCAAGAAACCTGGAAATTACATTTAAGATTGTCCTCAGTGGGAAAAGGAATCAAAGTAGAAGAAATACAAGGATTACAGTTCTGATGATGCGAAGAAAAAGAAGAAATCCACAAAATCTTCATCATCAAAATCCTCAAAAGCCTTCATATCACAAGAAGAGCAGCTCCAAGAAGGCTAGGGCATTCATTGGCAAGGAAATGGACTCTGAGGCTGAATCTGAAGAAAATGAGGAAGAGGAGACATCTGAGGAGTCCGAATCTGGAGTGGCGAGCCTAGCTCTCGCTACTGCATTCGTCAGCAAGTCTATCTTCAACACCGAAGAAAATGACCTCACCAACAAGGCTGATGAAGGCGATGATGACTACGCTCCCACCTATTGCTTCATGGCAAAGGGTGCCAAGGTACTCAAATATACCTCCTCTGAATCAAGTGAGAATGAATCTGATGAAAACCTTAAGCCCAGCTATTCTAAACTTGCTAAGATTGCTGTAAAACAACAAAGGGCTTTTGAAAAGGTTCAAAACATGCTAGACAAAAGTGATGATATGTTGGGTGAAGAAATGGATCGCACTAAAGCCTTGACTGAAAATCTTCAGAGACTTCAGACTAGGTTTGACAATCTTCAAGGTCATCATAAAACTCTCTTATCCGATCATGAGAAGCTTTCTTATGAATTTCTTCAAAGAAAGCAAGACCTTGAGAAGCTAAGAGTGAGTTATGAAGATCTTCAGAAGGAGCGCGATTCATTACTTGCTCAACAAATCAGCGCTTCTCAGGAAAAATTTGTTCCTCCTTGTTTGAAATGCATTGAACGTGAATCTGCTAATTCTTCACCTGAATGTTCAAATGCTGCTAATGTTTCAAATTCTTCACATACCTCTGCTATCACTAATTCCTCATCTGAGGACATTGCTAGTATCACCGACGATGCAAGGCTAAAGGAATTGTACATGACAAGCATGTACAAAAGCCTCAAAGGGCATCAGACTCTTTGTGATGTGCTTAAAAAGAAGATCCTCAATAGGAACCCTAGGAAAGAGGGTATTGCATTTGAGAGGAAACTCAATGCTGATGGTACATATTGGAAGCCTGAGCAGTACCCCAAAACTACATGGGTTGCTGCAAAGGGACCTCCAGTTGATCCATCTAATTTATCTGGATTTGCATGTAAATCTCCTTGTTCTGATGATGAGTCATTTGACTCCAACTATAAACTGTTCAAAAATCAGAATGGTGAAGTATTTGCTAGATATGTTGGCACTAACTGCAGGAACGGTCCCCCTATGAAGAAAATCTAGGTTCCCAAAAGATGCCTTGAAAATCTTCAGGTGAATGTCATCATGACGCCACCTGTGAAGAATAGGAACCCCAGATCAAATTCTTCATATGGACCAAATTCTTCATATGGATCCAAGTCCTCATACGGACCAAACTCCTCACATGGATCATATTCCTCAAAAGGATCAAAGTCCTCATATGAACATCATCGTGCTAACCCGTCTGTTTCGCAGGGAAGATCTAAGGATTATGGATATGTGCATTATTCTTCAAATCATTATGTTCATAAGTCCTCGAAGAATTTCGCTGCTTACTCTTATGCTTACTCTAACCCCTCTTATGTGAAACGAAATGGACTGGCTTCTATGCCATCCTTCTTGTATGGAGCTCGCAGAATGATGAACTCTTTGCCACCCGTTCAGATGTGGGTGGTGAAGAAAAAGAACTAATCTCTTCTGCAGGGTCAGGTCTCCAGACGTACGTAATCGTCTAAAGAATTTGCTGGAGACCTGAGCATGCCTGAAAGGACGTAGGCTAATCATGAAGAAATGAACTTTAATTTCTCACGTCCTCATACTGCTTTATCTGTTCTTTTGCTTGATGAAATTGATCTGATGAATTGATGTAATATTCTTCATTGATGAAGTATATGAGTTCGTAAGTTGCACTAATTCATCTGCAGGATGATCAACCCAAAGCCACTGAGTGGGTCCTCGATAGTGGATGTACAAATCACATGACTGGTGACAAGAATCTATTGATGGATGCTCCATTATCTCCGTCGCATCTGAAGCATATCATCTTTGCTGACAAAGGAAAAAGTCAGGTATTGGGTCTAGGTAAGGTTGCGATCACAAAGGATCGACACATGGACAAAGTCATGCTTGTCGAGTCCCTAGGATACAACCTCATGTCTGTCTCAATGCTTTGCGATCTCGATATGGTTGTTGTCTTTGGCAAGTACCGTTGTGTTGTGGTTATGGAAGCTGACAACTCCAAAGTCTTCGAAGGCTTTAGGAGAGGAGACCTATATATTGTTGATTTCTCTGCAGGACCACAACCAGTCGTGTGCCTACTTGCAAAAGCTTCAGAAGTCTGGCTCTGGCATCGACGACTTGGTCATGCAGGCATGAGGAATTTGCACACGCTTGCTAAGAAGAAGCATGTCATCGGTATCGAGAATGTCAAATTCCTCAAGGATCACCTATGCGGAGCCTGTGAAGCTGGGAAAATGACAAAGGCTAAGCATCCAGCGAAGACTATCATGACCACTACTCGTCCATTTGAATTGCTTCACATGGATCTCTTCGGTCCTAATCATTATTCTGCTGTTTCAAATGATGCATCTCAATATGGCTTTGTTATTGTTGATGATTACTCTCGATACACATGGGTACACATTGTTACTTACAAACATGAAGTGCAGGAAGTCTTCAAACGATTTTCCTCGAGGGCTTCAACCAACTTTGGTGTGAAGATCAAGCACATCAGAAGTGATAATGGAACTGAGTTCAAGAATTCTGGTCTAGATGACTATCTTGATGAACTTGGTATTACTCATGAGTTATCTGCTCCTTATACTCCTTAGCAGAACGACGTCATGGAGCGCAAGAACAGGACTCTTGCTGAGATGGCTCGCACTATGCTTGATGAATACAAAACACCTCGTCAGTTCTGGATTGAGGCAATTGATACTGCGTGCCACATCATCAACAGAGTATATCTTCACAAATTCTTCAAGAATACTGCCTATGAACTCCTCACTGATAAGAAACCCAATGTAAGTTATTTCAAAGTCTTCGGTGTTAAATGTTGGATTAGAGATCCTCATCACAACTCAAAATTTGCACCGAAAGCACATGAAGGTTTTATGCTTGGTTACGGAAAGGACTCGCACACCTACGGAGTATTCAACAACGTTCTTCACAAGGTTGTTGAAACTGTAGATGTGCGGTTCGATGAAACTAATGGCTCGCAAAGAGAGCACCTACCTACTGTGATAGATGAACCAGCACCAGAGGAAACTATCAAGTTCAAGGCTACTGGGGATGTCATTCCTACTGAAGAATCTGCTGAAGAATTCATTCCAGAACATGAAGAACGTCGAGCTAATGCACCTGAAGAAAATATTGAAGAAAATGGTGCTGAAGAGAATGCTGATCAAATTCCTCAACGACAACCAGCTCATCCTCGCATTGCAAAATAGGTGCAAGTTGAAAAGATCATCAATGACATCAAAGCGCCAGGTCCTCTCACACGCTCAAAAGCTTCACATTTATCTAACTTTTGTGGGCACTATGTTTTTGTCTCTATCACAGAGCCCACTAAGGTAGATGAAGCATTTCTGGAGCCTGAGTGGATTCAGGCCATGCAAGAAGAATTACACCAGTTCGAGCTCAACAATGTCTGGGAATTGGTCAAACGTCCAGATCCTCGCAAGCACAATATCATTGGCACAAAGTGGATCTACCGCAACAAGCAAGATGAAAATGGCCTTGTGGTGAGGAATAAGGCACGGCTCGTAGCTCAAGGCTACACACAGGTTGAAGGAATTGATTTCGATAAAACTTTTGCACCTGTTGCTAGACTTGAGGCTATTCGCATATTACTTGCTTATGCTAACCATCATGATATCACTTTATATCAAATGGATGTGAAAAGTGCATTACTCAATGGTAAGCTTGAGGAAGAAGTATATGTTGCTCAACCCCCAGGTTTTGAAGATCCAAAGAATCCTAACAAAGTCTTAAGACTCAACAAGGCCCTCTATGGCCTCAAGCAGGCCCCACGGGCGTGGTATGATACCTTGAAGGAATTCTTCATGAAGAAAGGCTTCAAACCCGGTTCACTCGACCCTACTCTTTTCACTAAATCTTATGGTGGTGAATGTTTGTGTGCCAAATATATGTTGATGATATTATCTTTGGCTGTACTGACCAACGTTATAGTGATGAATTTGCCTATATGATGAGTGAAGAATATCAAATGTCTATGATGGGAGAGTTGAAATTCTTCTTAGGTCTTCAAATTCGTCAACAACACAGTGGCATATTCATATCTCAGGAGAAATACCTCAAGGATGTACTGAGGAAATTCGGCATGCAAGATTGCAAAGGCGTCAAAATTCCTATGCCCACAAATGGCCATCTGTGCACTGATGAAAATGGTATCGACTTCGATCATAAGGTATACCGCTCCATGATTGGCTCTTTATTGTACTTATGTGCATCTAGGCTAGATATAATGCTTAGTGTTTGCATGTGTGCCCGATTTCAAGCTACACCGAAGGAATCACACCATAAGGCTGTGAAGCATATTCTTCGATATCCAGCTCACACACCAACACTTGGATTATGGTACCCCAAGGGCTCGGCTTTTGATCTCATTGGATATTCTGACTCTGACTATGCTGGTGATCGTGTGGATCGCAAGTCAACATCTGGTACATGTCATTTCCTTGGACGATCTTTGGTCTGTTGGTCCTCAAAGAAACAGAACTGCATATCACTATCTACTTCTGAAGCTGAGTACATTGCCGCTGGTTCTTGCTGTGCTCAATTGCTATGGATGAAGCAAACTCTCAAGGACTACGACGTCAACATGAAGAATGTGCCTCTCTTCTGTGACAATGAGAGTGCCATCAAGATCGCTCACAACCCGGTTCAGAACTCGAAGACTAAGCACATTCAGATTCGTCATCATTTTCTTCGTGATCATGTGTTGAAGGGCAACATTTCTATTGAGCATGTGAATACTGAAGAACAGCTAGCCGATATCTTCACAAAGCCCTTGGATGAGAAGAGATTTGGCAAGTTGCGGTGTGAGCTAAATATCCTAGAATCTTCAAATTTTCTTTGAAAAGGACACTCATCCTAACACTGATGCAAAATTCATGACTTAGATGTGCAACACATGAAGAAACGTTTTTCTTCAATCAATGAAGAATAACACTCTAAGTGTGAAGAAATTAACGAAGAATTGATTCTCAGAACCCTACGATAATTGTATGCGGTGTCTGAAATCATCATTCTTATACGGTGGGTCACGCCACTACCAAAAGTTGAATTTCCTCAGTTGTTCATATTCTTCAACTTTGCATTGTCTTCACTGTTTCCGTCGTTTTTCTTCATTGGCTATATATATATGAGTTTATGTCCTCTACAACATTCACTTATTGCTAATTCTTCAAGTTGGTTTTCCTGCTAAGTGAATGTGATTGGACCCTTTCCCCCTCTATGCTATACTCAACCCAATCTGTTCACAAATTCTTCATGTGCGTTCTATTTGAAACTCGTTCAAAATCTTCACTGTGTCCTTGTGAGCTGAAGAAATTGTGAACGGAACTTTAAAACCTATCTTATCTAAATTTTCGGCTTTGCCGCTCAAACCGTTCCGCATCCCATGATACACTTATCCTTTCACCCACGATCGCACACGATCTCCACCTCTCGGTACGTGGGTGACACATGTCAAGCGAATGAGAAGGGTCAGGGGCACGTTCGTCCAATTTCTTCGGGCGAACAGTTTTTCACCATGGCTATAAATACCCCTCTTCCCCTTCCTCACTTCTTGTACTCCGCTCGACCTCTCTCTAGCTCGAGCTTCTCAAACCCTAGCACTGCCGCTTCTTCATCGTCGCCGGGGAGGAAGAGCTTCACTGCCTTGACCTCCTCGCGCCGCCGTACTAACGCCGGCCGCGGAAATCTTCACTCCGGCGCCGCCGTAGCCGTCTTCCTCCGCCGAGTTAGGGCGTGGAAGATCTACACAGACGAACTTCACCTCTCCACCTCACTGTTCGTCGTGTTCTTCATCCAGGGTAATTAAAATTTACTTTTACTACCCTCATTGATTCGAATGATTATCTACAAAATCTTCAAAGGTGTTTTTCTTCATATCTTCACACACTAAAACACCTCTCATATCATCTGTTCTTGATTCGTTTCTCTAAGCTATGTTTTTTCATATTCCTCAAATGTGTGGATTTTTGATCTACACATCTCTAGAACGTAAGACAAAGAATGCTTAGTGAAATTCTTCGAGACTAATCTGGTCAAATTCCTCAAACTTGTTCTTTTTACAAAACCTTCTGAGAACGCATATGACCTCTCCAAAATTCCTCGCAACTATACTCTGTTCACAGGTACTCATGTCAGCTGCTGAATCACTAGGTTCTCATCAACTTAACTCATTTGCAGCATTCCTCGAAGAAAAGTTGCATACTTCTTCAGAGAATTCAACTGTTCGAATTCCTCAACTGAAGAAAATGGCTGACGGTAAGAAGCCACAGAAAGGAGGAAAGAGGGCTGAGGTCAACACAACGTTTGAAATCCCTGATGACATATACAAGGATTACTGCACTCCTGATGAGGCCAAGTTTGGAAAAGAGGACAAAAATCAGCGCAAGGTGCGCATACAGAGGATAGAAAGGAGATGGGTGTCGGTGTCAAAACCGGCAGATCTCGGGTAGGGGGTCCCGAACTGTGCGTCTAGGCCAGATGGTAACAGGAGGCAGGGAACACGATGTTTTACCCAGGTTCGGGCCCTCTTGATGGAGGTAAAACCCTACGCCCTGCTTGATTAATATTGATGATATGGGTAGTACAAGAGTAGATCTACCACGAGATCAAGGAGGCTAAACCCTAGAAGCTAGCCTACCGTATGATTGTTGTATATGGAGTTGGTTGCCTATGGACTACAACCCTCCGGTTTATATAGACACCGGATAGGGTTAGGGTTACATAAAGTCGGTTACAATGGTAGGAGATCTTGAATATCCGCATCGCCAAGCTTGCCTTCCACGCCAAGGAAAGTCCTATCCGGACACGGGACGAAGTCTTCAATCTTGTATCTTCATAGTCCAGGAGTCCGGCTGAAGGTATAGTCCGGCTACCCGAACACCCCATAATCCAGGACTCCCTCAGTAGCCCCTGAACCAGGCTTCCATGACGACGAGTCCGGCGCGCAAATTGTCTTCGGCATTGCAAGGCGGGTTCCTCCTCCAAGTTCTTCATAGAAGATTGTAAACACCAAGAGTAGTGTCCGGCTCTGCAAAATAAGCTTCCACAAATTGCCCTAGATAGAATAATATTAACACAAATCAAATCTGCTGACGTATTCCGCAGTGCGTCATCACACTACAGCCAAGTCCTTCATTCGAATCGTTTTCACTTTTCCACCTCAGCGTGTTTTGCGAGGCGGTTTCCTTGGCACGTCTTGTCAAAGCAGAGATCGTGTGCCCCCCTTTTACGGGATTCTCATCAATACGGACGTGGGTAACCCAATCGTGCCCGTTAGCATGTTTTCTCGATTAAAGGCGAGTCACAAACGGTTACGGGGAGGGCTCCTGGTATTCAACCTCCTATAGAGAGACTAGGGCCTTACTCCTTTTCTCCAATCCCAAAACAAGTTTGCCCGTCGCCTCGAGTTCCAACACCCTAGGCTCCAGATTCCGGGCGCCTCAGACCTTCGACAATGTCCGGTTCCGACCTTCAAGGCCGATGGATGCCCTCCTCTGTCATGGAGGAGGACGTGCTAAAGTTGAGAGAGGCTAAGTTCTTAACCGCCGAAATTTCGCACAGGTTGCCTGCTCAAAGGCAGGCTATCCCCAGTCCCCAGCCCGGTGAGAGCGTAGTGTTCGTGTCTCACTTCCTTCGGGGGTTAGGCTTCCCGATGGACCCCTTTGTGAGGGGACTACTGTTTTATTACGGGCTGGAATTCCACGACTTAGCTCCGGAGTCCATCCTCCATATCTCCTCGTTTATCGTTGTATGTGAAGCGTTCCTCCGTGTTACCCCTCACTTTGTATTATGGCTCAAGACTTTCAAAATGGAGCCGAAGATGATCAAGGGACGGCACGCAGAGTGCGGAGGCGCTGTTATAAGCAAAAATGCTGATGCTCCATGGCCCGGGGGCTCTTTTCAAGAGGAGCTAGGCTTGTGGCAACGAGAGTGGTTTTATATCACCGCTTCCCGGAGCACCAAGTGGGTGGCGCTTCCTGCCTTTCGCTCGGGTCCACCACCACGGCTAGCGTCATGGGTTAACAGAGGGTTAGATTGGGGTTTGCCCAAAGACGTGCCCCTGTTACAGGGCCGAATTAAGGATCTCTTGGAAGGAGACCTCAGCTTGGTCAAGGTGACGCAGGTCATGCTGATTCGCCGAATATTGCCCGGCAAACGTCGCCCCCTTCGCCTGTGGGAGTTTAATCCAGAGGGACCACAAGCTCTCCAGAACTTTATGGGCGCAACGCCCGCGGAGATGTATAGACTGTTCTTCGGATCACAAGAGATGTGTCCGGATTTAACCGAGGATGCTGGCCTAAGTTGCCATCGCCCGGATACTCAAGTAAGCAACCTTGTGCCCGGACCTTCTATCCGTATGATTGTCATAAACTTGCCCCTAAAAGATCCGTCCTTTTAAACAGGAGTGGATAGCGAAGGCAAAGCTGATCAGGTGTCCGGCTCCCCTTCCTGAAACCAGGCCGGATCCCGTGCTGGTCAGGATGCTGGAGATAATGCCTTTGGAGGGAGAGGACAAGGAAGCTATGGCCTCCTCGAAGGAGGCTTCTCCGAAGGGAGGAACCGACAATTCCTCTCCTAAGGGGAAGAAGAGAGCCGCCTCTGACGACCCGGAAACCATGGCCTCGAAACGGGGGAGAAAATCCTCATCAGAGGGTCCGACGCCGGGGAGTTCCTCGGCCGGACTACGCCCTCAAGGGGATCAGCCCTCCAGCGAGCCGTAAGTGGAGAAAAGATTTTCCTTTTGAGGGATGAGGGAAGTCCTTGATTTATATCTGAGAAGATTAACCAAACCTTTATCTTGTAGCTCGGACCTCAGTCCTTCTCAGCAGAGCTTGTCTTCAGGGGATCTCCTTCCGGAGATGATGGAGAGCGGGACGCCTCCCCCTGCCATGCCGCCTAGCGAGGCGGGCGACCCTGAGGTGTCGTCGCGGAGGGTTTCTCCAAATCCGGCAGGGGCGGAAGGTGGCTATGCGTCCCCCCGAGGTTCTCCGCGTCCGGCCTTTGAAAGAGGTCATGGGATGAGCCCGACACCGTCTGGTGCTCGGCCGGAGGAGCTAAAGATTCTGCTGGGGCGAGCTTCTATCTCAGAGGAGCACCGCGCATTGATGGGCACGGTGATTGAAAGGATTTCATCCGTAGAGAGCGGATTGTATGAGGCCGTGAAAAGTTTACTGACGGGTTTCGAGGTACATTAGATAATGTATACTTTTGTTAGTTGCGCATGAATAAGATGCGCCCTGTGTAGATAGTAGCCCCTGAGACTCTGCGTGTCGTCAAGAAATGACGGCACGCGGAGGATCATAATCCCAGGTCTAAGATGTCGCCTTTGAATGTAGGCGGCAGGGTGTCCGGAATCGAGCCGAACTGACGATTTTGCCGAACTAAAGCGGCAACTGGACGTGGCAGATGCCGACATCACGCTTGTCGATAAGCGGCTTGATGAGGCTCAAGGTATGTAATTCCTCGGGCGGCAT
The DNA here is from genome assembly GCF_056163025.1 of Triticum urartu. NCBI lineage: Eukaryota > Viridiplantae > Streptophyta > Magnoliopsida > Poales > Poaceae > Triticum > Triticum urartu. The sequence continues at coordinate 502,287,601 of NC_141876.1, read as the reverse complement.
TAGGTAAGAACAATTTTATGCCTGTGTCTTACGATGTGTGTGCTTGACGCAGATGGTGCAGCCGCCGTGGAGAGTCTTAGGGCAGAACTTGCCCGAGCTAAAGAACAAGCCAGGGAAAGTGATGCGGCCACCAGGAAAGCCCTTGAAGAGCTAAGAGCCGAACATGCTGCTCATTGCCGAAGCAGAGAAGAGATGGCCGAGATGGCCGAAAAGTTAAAAAGCGCTACAGACCGTTGCAGACTTCTTGAAAAAGAAGACCAGGCGAAACAGACGGACTTAGAGAAGGCCGTTGCCAATGCCAAGGACGCGCGCTCTGCGATGAGAGCTGCGAAGGAGGAGCTGCGTCAGGCCGAACAGATTGCGGCTGGAAAGCCCTTTATGCTGCGAAGGAAATTTTGTGATCCGAAGTTTGCTCCGTTGGACCGGATGTGGAGTGTGGAGGATACCTATCTGGACTTGGCAGCGAGTGCTGCTGATGCGACCGAACACTTTCGAGATCAGAAAGATCGCGAAGTGGAAAAGCTTTTCTGGTCGCAGTTTCACAATCCAGAGCGTCCACTAGCAGTGGATGATCGTTTGGCTCAATGGGCCGAACTAAATAGGTTGTCTAGACTCGCCATGAAGTACGTCATGGGTCACCTGTGGCCGGGGAGATCGGAGCCGAAGAGTTATTTCAGCTTGGTGCAGCAATTCCTTGATGCGGTGCCGCGTATAAATGCAATGAAGAGGTCAACATGCATAGAGGGCGCTAGGATGGCTCTTGCCCGTGCTAAGACATACTGGGCAGAGATGGAGACCATCGTTGTTGCGTCCCGAGATTCGGACAAAAGCCGAGTACCCTCCGAGCACTATTTTCAGGAAGTTCTTGAAGGCGCTCGTGTAATAGAGACGCAGTGCCCGAAAGATGCTATGTTGTGATAGCATATGTAATTGTAAAGTAATATTTTGATAAACTGTAGTGGCCTTTTTTATACTTGTGCCTCCAAGTATTGGGAACACCTCTTGTGCGGCCGTTTTAAGATATATATATATATATATATATATATATATATATATATATATATATATATATACAGAATCTGAAAGATGGCAGTCGTTGGCTTCAGCCCCCACGCACATAGTGCGGGGGTGCTCGCAGAAGACGCATTTTCACACTTAACCCAACGTCTTGGTCCTACAAAGGAGGTGATAGTGCAGCGGGCCAGGCAACCGGACTATAATGCTTTACCACTTTCACTTAGCCATAGGAGTTTGACAGTGAGACTATTTAGGTAGCCCCTTGGTGGCAACTGCGCTCGTCCGAGTTCGGGGCGCATATGTGCCTGACCGGGAAGCGGCCCTTCGTTAAAGCGGAGGAATCCGATAGATTCCGATAGGTCATCGAGTGGCTGACCAGTCTCACGCTACATCATGACAGTCAGTTTTCGGCTTTCTCTACTGAGGTGCTCGCCCGGACGAACCGGGGCACAATCGCAGTAGTTCTCCTAGTGCTACCTTAGCCGATAGAGCGGAACGTAAGGTAGCCGAACTCAGGAGCCGGGCAACCCAACATTTGACCAAAGACATGATTCGGAGCTGATGCATATAATGCCAAAACTCGCGACGCCGAACACTCCCTAAGGTGTTCGGTCTTTATGAGTGCGGGCGAAACAACACTCTTTATTAAAAAAGCCCCTAGTGTCCAGGTACGTGCAAAAATTCTAAAGTGGCCACATGCCAAGACGCCAGCCTCCTCCTTGGTTATATCAGAAAGAAAAAACCAGGGGATGTGTAGCAACAAGAGATAGTAAAAAAGGTTTACGCAGGGTCTTAATCTGAAAAGAATCCTTTAGGACGGGTCCCTACTGCACGTCTGCGCCTGTGTCTCCGTTGTGCCGTATCCTGGACGGGCGCCGCACGACGTTCATCTGTAAAAGAGAGGAACTGAGTTGAAAACGGGTCGTGCCGAAAAAGTTTAAAATAAGCAAAGTATAAAGTAAGATATATAAGATTGAGCTTTATTGTCTCTTATTGTATATGCGTGGAGCCGCTAGTGCGGGGGTATATGGCTTCTAGGCCTGCATCAATGATGATTTTGCACCGAACTCGTCTATCTACGTTCGTGGTCTTGAATGACCTATTTTGAAGTTTTTTTTGGCCGGTGAGGCCATTTTGCTGTGGGGCTGTCAAAGCGGCCGCACAATCTCCGCTTGGGGAGGCTCACTTTAGTGCTTCCCCTTCAAAGAGATGATGCCTCGTGGACCGGGCATCTTAAGCGTAAGAGATGCATAATGCGGTATTGCGTTAAAGCGAGCGAAAGCTTCGCGTCCCAGTAGTGCTTGATAGCGACTTGAGAATGGGACGATATGGAAGGTCAGCTTTTCGCGGCGGAGGTTATTGGCAGAGCCGAATATGACTTCGAGCCGGAGAAAACCCATACAATGGGTGTCCGGACCAGGTATTACCCCTTGAAAGGAGGTTTTGCTGCGGCGGATTCTTGCTGGGTTTATCCCCATGTGCTGGATTGTATCCTGATATATCAGGTTTAGTCCACTGTCGCCGTCCATAAGGACATTTGAAAACTGGAGTCCGCCAATTATTGGATCGAGTATCAAGGCAGTCCAGCCTACATTCTTGATATTCCTAGAATAATCTAGCTGATCGAAGATGATCGGTTTTGACAACCAGTGGCAGGACCCTTTGGGGATGGGCCGTGTGGTGCGTACCTTTACGGGCGCCGTACGTTTTGTTATGTGAAGTGAGTTCACTGTTTTTACTTCTTGTGGGAAGTTCTTTTGTTTCCTGGTGCTCTGCTTTTGGGGTTCGTCCTCGTCTTCGCTTGGTGTGTCGAGCCCCTTGTGTTCGGCATTGAGTCTGCCGGATTGTTTGAAAACCCAACAATCTCTGTGGGTATGGTTAGCAGGCTTCCCGGGAGTACTGTGTATCTGACATATCCTATCCAGGACTTTATTTAGGTTGGATGGATCGTCCCTGTTATCCTGGGGGGCGATTTTTCCTGATTTTGTCGTGAGCCTTTGAATCCGGCATTGACTGCCGTGCTCTTCGAACTTTTATCCTTAGTCCAGCCACGGTCCTTGTTGCGTCGCGGTTTTCCATTTCCATCCCTAGTTTCAGATGTACTTGGGTTGCTGGGGCTGCACCTTGCCAACCAGCTGTCCTCCCCTGCACAAAAGCATGTCATGAGGCTTGTTAGTGCGGCCATTGTTCTTGGCTTTTCTTGGCCGAGGTGTCTGGCGAGCCATTCGTCTCGGACGTTTTGCCTGAAAGCTGCTAAGGCTTAGGCGTCCGGACAGTCGACTATCTGATTCTTTTTAGTGAGGAATCTATTCCAGAACTGCCGAGCTGATTCTCCGGGTTGTTGAGTTATGTGACTAAGATCGTCTGCATCCGGAGGGCGGACATAGGTCCCTTGAAAGTTTGCTCGGAAAGCATCCTCGAGCTCTTCCAAGCTTCCAATTGTGTTTTCGGGAAGGCTTTTAAGCCAATGCCGGCCTGGCCCTTTAAGCTTAAGGGGTAGATATTTTATGGCGTGGAGATCATCTCCTCTAGCCATGTGTATGTGGAGGATATAATCCTCGATCCAAACTCCAGGGTCTGTTGTTCCATCATATGCCTCTATGTTTATGGGTTTGAATCCCTCTGGGAATTCATAGTCCAGGACCTCATCGGTGAAACATAGGGGGTGTGCGGCGCCCCTGTATTTGGGTGTGCCGGATTCTGATGATGGCTTCATAGCGTTGCTTAGGAGAGCTTGCTTTCTTGGCCCATAAATGGACCTGACTGGGCCATGATGCGAGTCCTTAAGTGGGTTGCATGCCGATTTAGGTGCGGCGCCGCTTGCCGCTTTATGGGGTCGTCTATCCGACCGTGTGGCTTTTTCATTTTTTTGAATGCGAGGGCTCTAGGGCCTTTTCGTCGAATTTAGGCAGTAGCTTTCTTTTCGGATAGCTTTTAGTGCGGCGACTGTCGCCGTACTTATCTGTGGTATTGATTACTTTGCTCCATCTAATCCGGAGTGCATCTTCCGCTGTTTTTAGTTTCCGCTTCTGCTTTTTTAGGCTGCGTGCAGTTGCAACAAGCCTCTCGTGGAGATTCTTCTGCTCCATGGGTTTATTCGGCGTGAGGTCGTCCGGAATGCCGTTTTCGCCGGAGGAGGGATGTTCGGTTTCTCTATCCGTGTTGCCATGTTCAGACGGTTCCTCTAAGGCCTGCTCGTCGTCTACCGGCTCGTCCTGCTCTATGGCTGGGTTTTTGTCGAGGCGGGGCTTGGGTCGGCGTTTACGCCGACGCTTTGATTGCTTTTCGGGGGGTCGATCTCCCGTCCCATCCCCTTTTTCCTCGTTGTCGCTTCCTTTAGGGGTATCCACCATGTACACATCGTGAGATGAGGTGGCTGTCCAATACCCTATGGGCGTTGGTTCGTCGGTATCTCCTGCATTGTCATCCATGCTGTCGATGTCTCCGGAGTCGAAGTTGAGCACGTCGTTTAAATTGTCGACAGTGGCTACCAAGTGGGTGGTGGGTGGGCTTTGAATTTCTTCATTGTCCGTATCCCATCCTCGCTGACCGTAGTTCGGCCAGGGCTCTCCTGATAAGGAGAGAGACTTGAGAGAGTTTAGGATATCGCCACAAGGCGAGTGTTGAAAGATGTCTGCGACGGTGAACTCTATTATCGGCGCCCAATCGGATTCGATCGGCAGGGGCGCGGGGGGTTCGGAGTTCGGAAAGGAGTCCGGATCCTCGGAGTCACGGATCATGCAGAGTGCGAGGCTAGCGTTCGGCTCGATCGCCTTTGAGATCGAAGCCCCCGAGGTGACATCCAACCGCTCATCCTCGATTGGCGCAATAGGCTCTGAGTTAGGGGTCGGAACCGATGCGTATGCGGCCTCCAGGACACTGTCCGGAGGCAGAGCTAGGTCATGCCCCTCGAGATAGTGCGGCGCGCTTGGCCGTGGCTCGAACCCGTCGAAGATCAAGTCTCCGCGGATGTCAGCCGTGTAGTTTAAGCTTCCAAACATGACTTGATGGCCAGGGGCGTAGCTTTCGATCTGCTCCAGGTGGCCGAGCGAATTGGCCCGCAGAGCGAAGACGCCGAAGACGAAGATCTGTCCGGGGAGAAAAGTCTCACCCTGGACCGTATCGTTGTTGATGATCAAAGGAGCCATCGGGCCTAAAGGCGACGACACAGAGGAACCCTCAATGAAAGCACCAATGTCGGTGTCAAAACCGGCAGATCTCGGGTAGGGGGTCCCGAACTGTGCGTCTAGGCCGGATGGTAATAGGAGGCAGGGAACACGATGTTTTACCCAGGTTCGGGCCCTCTTGATGGAGGTAAAACCCTACGTCCTGCTTGATTAATATTGATGATATGGGTAGTACAAGAGTAGATCTACCACGAGATCAAGGAGGTTAAACCCTAGAAGCTAGCCTACGGTATGATTGTTGTATAGGGAGTTGGTTGCTTACGGACTACAACCCTCCGGTTTATATAGACACTGGATAGGGTTAGGGTTACATAAAGTCGGTTACAATGGTAGGAGATCTTGAATATCCTCATCGCCAAGCTTGCCTTCCACGCCAAGGAAAGTCCTATCCGGACACGGGACGAAGTCTTCAATCTTGTATCTTCATAGTCCAGGAGTCCGGCTAAAGGTATAGTCCGGCTACCCGAACACCCCATAATCCAGGACTCCCTCAATGGGCAAGAGAGTGGAGGGAGTACAGGTATGTTACTCCCAAGTACATGAAGAAATTCGCACTCAATCCTCCATGCCCAAGACCTCCATTGGCACCTGGCCAAGAAGCAGATCCCACCAGCCTCAAGCGCGGTGAGGACTATCCTAATGAATGGGCCAAGCGCCAAGCCAAGTTGGCTAAGCAAGCCAGAGAAGCAGTGAGGAAATTCAATCAAGACTCCGCTGCTGCTGCCTCTGCTGAGGCCTCTGCTGTCAAGCCAAAGAAGGCTATGTCAAACAAGCCTGCGCGCAAGCCAAGTGCTTCACCAACAATGCCCTCAAGGCCAAGTTCCTCAGCAATGCCCTCACGGCCAGAATCCTCAAAGCCCTCACGGCCAATTCCTCATGCTGCTCCCGCTCCTCAAAAGTCCTCAGCTCCTCCTCCAAAGTCTTCGGCCACTCCGACAAAGTCCTCTGCAGCTGTGCATCTCGCCACGTGTCAAAGGACCACAGGCGTCTCAATTGCCTCAGGAGCTTCAACTAGTTCCTCAGCTGCACCAAATTCTTCAACGGGACCCTCACTGCTGAAGACAAAGGCCATTGCTGGACGAGGTCCTCGCCCTAGTCCTCAGAAGAAGCAGGTCGCCTTCCAAGTGCCGTCTGAAGAAGACGAAGCTGATGATGATGAACTTGCTGAAATCATCAGAGATAGGCAAGTCAGGGCCGCTAGAGCCAAGGGAAAAAATGTGCCACTGCTTTTGGATCCCAAGTTGATCCTCGAATACATTGATATTTGGCACAAGGACCCCAACACTCCCATGCCTGATTTCAAGCTAACTCCTGACCAAAGTCACATGCTGACCCACTTCATTCAAGAAGAAAAATGGAAATTTGAGAAGGCCATGCAGATCAAGAAAGCACAGTACAAGAAGGAGCGCTATCTGAAGAAAAACGTTGTCTCTATGACAACTGAAGAACTTGTCACTATTCAAACTGAGATCAAGAAACTCAGTGATGAATTTGACGCATACCGCGCTAATTGGCTTGGAGCCAAGGTTCGTTTTGTAAGACTTGCTGATAACTTCACTTCCAATGTTGCTGCCCCAACGCAACAGGAAATTCCTCAGGAAGAAGCATCTGCTCAGCCGACTGAAGAACATGCCAGCACCGCTAATGAAAATCAGGCTGCTGAAGAAAATGTGAGTTCCAGGGCTGATGACTGCATTCCAGCCGCTGAAGAAATTGCCAGGGCATCCACTAGTGGTGCGCCTGAAGAAACTGAAGAAATCAGGGCAACTGCATCAGTTGTGCCTGAAGAAAATCAACCAGTTTCCTCCGCTCCTCCTGCGCCAACACCAACTCCGATCCTTCCATCTGCACCAAATGTGAAGAAGACCAAGGCTGCAGAGCGTGCAGCAGTGAAGAAAAGGAAAGCATCAGCTACTTCAGATTCTTCAGCTCCGGAGAAGATGAAGCCTTTGACCAGCTCGTTTGAAAATCCCATTGATGTTGTTCCTCTCTCTACCATGCCATCAAAGGACCTTGTTCCTTTCGATGAAGAATATGAGATCCCTAGCGGATCTGATGAAGAAAATCATTCTGCTGCTTCGTCAGAGCAGATTGATGAAGAAATTGAAGTGGATATGATCCGTTCAACACCTGTTATCTCCTCGCCTATGCCTCAGTTCACAACTGAAGAGGCTGGCATTGAAGAAATGGAAGATGAAGACGTGGACGTTGGCTGCTCCACACCAGTGATGAGTGATGAATTCTGGGAAAGTCAGCATCCAATATTTCCAATGTTCACACCGTTGCAGCAGATACCTCAGTCCCCTGCACAAACTGTACGTGAGGAAATCCCAGCCACTAGTGCTGAAGAAACTGCTGCTGCTGAACATCTGAAGACGCATACTGCCACTGAAGAGGAACCAGAAATTCCTCAGCCTAAAGAACCTGAGATTGCGATTCCTGAGGTCGTGATGCAACTCACTGACACTCCTCTGCCCAAGCCAAAGGATCCATTCTCACGCAAGCAAAAGTTCAAGGCTGATGATTTCTTCGGCGAGCACGTATTCTTCGAAGAATACAACCCTTATGATTCTACTCGCATAAGGAAGAGGCGTTTCTGGACTGCTAGTCAAGCAAATTTCTATTCCTCAGTGCTGTTCAACAAAGAGAAAATCTTCTACCATGAGCACATTCCTCACGTGGATATGGAATCTCTGTCGTGCTTTGTGCCAGTCCTCAGTGTTCTTCACGACGCTGGACTGTTAAATTTTTGCTCTGACATCTGCGATTGGAATGAAGAACCGATTCTTCAATTTTATGCGACGCTGCACATCACAGGAGATTCTGAAGATGTGAATTCGTGGGTGCTGGACTGGATGTCTGAGAACACTCACTACACAGCACCAGATGTTATAGATGAAGGCATTCGTCCATTGGATGGTCAGTTTCGCAAAGCTGCCTCTTATTCCACCAATGATGACTCTGCCACACATGACTCTGCCAATGCACCCAAGTTTACTCCTCAAGCCACTGCTCCTCGTGTGATGACTGATCGTGAGCTTCTGCTTACTCTTCACCAGAAGGTGGATCGAAATCATAAATGGGTTAAGCGTCAGTTTGGTTCATTTCTTCACAACATGACTGCTACACACAATGCAGTGAAGAAAAACCATTACTACCTCCATGAAGTCTTCGGTCGCACCTGGGCCATTCTGTCACATCTGTATGGTGAAGAAGATCTCAAGAAAATGGGTCTCAAGGAAGATTTTGACTGGTCTGCACCTCCACCGAAGAAATTCAAGAAGGTCAAGGTTCCTTCTCTGGTGGCCAGCTCATATTCTTCATCGCGCGACACTGATGAGAATGAAGACTTGAACGACATTGCGGCAGGCCCTACTACGACAAACGACCCCAACAACGCTAGCGCTCCTTCATCAACTTGATATTCTTCAGGGGCGTTAGTCCTCATATTCGATCCTTTTGGTCATTTGATGACAAAGGGGGAGAATTTTGAGTTAGTCTTCAACCGGGTCTTTCTATATGGGCGTTTTTTTAAGTTATAACTCTCGTTCTTCTGAGACTTTATTGGATAGAGTTGTAAACTTAAACCCGATGGTGCTTCGATACTTTTGATATGTCTTTCTGCATGCTTATTCCTCATATATGCTAATGCACGCATGCTGAATTACATCAGTCACCATATTTCATCATGCATTTCAAATTCTTCACTGTGATATGTCAAATGCGTGTATGAATTACAAGATATAGGGGGAGATCTCCATGATTCTACTCTTCAAGTGTGCAATGCTTCAAAAGCAAATACCTCACCATGCACATATTCAAGGGGAGTTCTTCTATATCTTGCAATCATATTCCTCAATATCAGTATTTACACTTTATATGGTTATCCCCGTTGAAAACTTAACCTATATTGTCATCAATCACCAAAAAGGGGGAGATTGTAAGTGCATCTAGTGCCCCTAAGTGATTTTAGTGTATTGAAGACTTATAGGTTAAGGGACTAATGCCTTTGTGAGTGTACACGGGTCTATAAGTCTATGAGGAGTTTGATTTTTACAGAGAAAGTCAACCCCTAAAAATGAAGTTCTTCGACTGAAGACTTTCTGAAGACTTTGAAAGTGAAGAAATTGGTGTGACCTTCAAGACTTGGTATTCATTCGAGGAACATGAAGCGTGAAGACTTTTGTTTTCGTAGTTTCATTTTCTCTTTCTTGAGTCATAGGAAACACCGTACTGTTAAAGGGGGTCGAGGAAATACTAAGGAAAAATTTCCATGTGATGCTCAACTCAAAATCCTACACCCACCAATCCCTTCGAATGAAGCCATTGGAAATCTCATACAGTCCAGTATTCTTCAGTGACAAAGACGAAGTTCTTCTAGTCTCTGAGGAATTTGTTCCGACTGAGGAGTTAGGAATTCGCCAGTGCGGATTGCCTACACAGTGAGGAACATGATAGCCCTGAGGATTTTGCTACTCAAAATTCCGACCGTTGTTGTGCTATGCGCCAGCTGTCGCAAAATATCTATCCACCTAGCGGTCATATCATTGAAGGGCATTTATGTCTTATCATGTCGGGCTGCTCCCTAGGCTATAAATAGCCACCCCCTACAACCACTAGCTCGTTGGCTGCTCCGAGAGAAACTTACACTTGTCATTTGAGAGCAACCCATCCTCCAAGGCATTTTGAGCGAAAATCATCAAGTGAGGAAAAAAAACCAAACCCAAACACCTACAAACCCCAAGTGATTGAGCATCACTGAAGAGATTGATCCTGCGTGGATCCGACATTTGTTACCTTTGAAGACTGTGCTTCTTCCAGACGGTTAGGCGTCATGGTCTAGAGCATCCAGGAGGAATTGTGGATCGCCAAGTGACCAAGTTTGTGAAGGTTTGGAAGTCGCCTGAAGACTTACCATGAGTGATTGGGCGAGGTCTGTGTGACCTTAGCTCAAGGAGAATACGGTGAGGATTTGGTGTCCTGAGCTGCGTGTTCAGGACTGGGTGTCCGGGACTGTGTGTCCTCGAGTTTAAATACTCAGCCGCTCCAACCAGACGTATAACTGAGACAACAGTTGGAACTGGTCTACCAAATCATTGTCTTCACCAAGCTTACTGGTTCTATTTCCTCAACTCCTTCAGTTCCTCATAACTGTGTTGTGTGCTTGTTCATATATGTTCTTGAAGACTTTGACTAAAGACTTTCTCAATTTCCTCAGTTCAATCTCTCCAGTCTGTTTGTCTTCATCATGTGTTATCCTGTGCTTACGCTTTCTATACTCTGTGCCTGTCTTCATTTCATCATGATGACTATGCTTCTGTTCTGTTATGTTTAATTTTGAGTACTTATTCCGCTGTCAGTAGTTCTTCGCTAAGGAATTTCCTCACCGGCAAATTCCTCAGTGAAGAATTTCATAAAAATCGCCTATTCACCCCCCTCTAGTCGATATAACGCACTTTCAATAAACAGTTTCTAACAGTACCAAACTTATATGAATTTGGCCTTATCAGAAAGTTTAGGTCAAGAGCTTCGATTTGCAAAAAAGAATCAACTAAATCGGAGTTACGAAACTCAAGTTATGATCAAAAGAAGTTTGAATTCAAATTTGGTCTAATTCAAATTTTAAACTTTTTAAAAACATGGTTAAGTTGTTTTACTGGATAGAGGAGATCATAACGAAGATGTGGGCGTTGGTTTCGTTGGATTTGGATAAAGGAGTAAAAAGTAGTGATCGATTGAAGATCAGGGACTAATCTGTAAATAAAGTATTCATGGATGGATCCCTGGCCGAAAATTAAAATCAAAAGAAAAATCCTATCAAACGAACGTTCGCTACAGAACCCTATAGAATGAAATCGTTCGCTACTGAGTACTAACGGACGAACGTTCGCTAACTAACTAAACCTAATAAATAAACCAATCAAAAAAATAAAACCAAACTAAAAGAAAAACCTAAAACAAAACCGGATCGGTTTGTACCGGTTCGGGCAGTTTTCCATCGAAAACCGGTGGCGGCGGTTAGCGACGAACTCCGGCGAGGGCGGCGCGGCTCCGGCGACTGCGAGGAGCGGCGGCAGCGGCGGGTGGCGGCGCGGCTACGGCGGCAGGCGACAGTGCGCAGCGGCGAGGCAAGCAAGCGGTGGCGACGGGGCAGAGTGCGGCGCGGGAGGCAGCAGCGGGCGGTGGCGCGGCGGATCTGGCGACGGCGGCTGCGCAACGCGGCGAGGAGGCGAGCGGCGGCGCGAGGGCGTGGAGCCCGACTGTATATAGCCTCGGGGGGGCATTGCGTGGAGGAGGGGGCAAGGTGGCGAAGGAATCTGGGCGGCGCACGGACGTCGAGGCGGTGGCGGCTGCGGCAGCGCGTCGGGCCGGCGGGGCCGTGGCCTGGCTGGCTGGGCCGGTCCGGTCGGTCCAGAAGTTTTTTAAAAAAAACATTTATCCAGACAAACTAAAATAAATAAAACAAAAAAACGAAAATATTATATAGGCATATAATATATCGAAATTGTCAGAAAAAAGATTTCCTACAAGCTGAACATTTTTCGAGAGTCAAATAAAATTCACACAAATTCAGATAATTCAAAGAGTGCTACCGGTCTACTAAAATCCAATAAAAATCATTTTAAAAATACCAAAATGATTTCAAATTAGTTTTTCTCCAATTTTCTATTGTAGGGAATCATGTTACCCTAATTTCTGTATATTTTATTTTTGGAGAAAAATAATTTGAATAAAACCCAAATAACTCCAAATTGAAAATAATTTCAAAAGGACTTTAAATTTGATCCTTGAAACTCCCAACTCATATTTCATAATTTGAAGAAGTCATTTTATATTCTCTCATGAAAATCATTGAGTTGCATAAAGTTTCAGAATTGGAAATATTTTCAAATGAAATTCAAATATTTTCAACAACCCTTTTCATTTAAATAAATGGAAGAAGTCATGTCATCTTCTCTCTAGGGTGTTCTATGAAAAGAATTTGAATTCACGGAGATCAAAAATGCAAAATGAAAGTTCGGAAAAGTCCTTTTATTCCCTCTCATTTACCTTTCAAAGGTTTTGAATTTCACTCAATTTCACACAATCAATCAAACAATCAATCAAATCTATCTATTTAATATAACATTTCAAAATTTAGAATTTTGGGATGTTACAAACCTACCACCCTTAAAATGAATCTCGTCCTCGAGATTCGGAGAGGCTAGAAAGAAATAGGTTAGGTTTTGGGGTCTTCTCAAAATCCATCAATCATCGCAGGGGGTCTGGGGTGCTACCACCCTTATAAACATGGTTATGGTTCCACCAAAACTCATATACTCCACCCTTATTGTTGGCAGTGTCGGTCTTCTCGGATTCTCGGGAAAATTCCTTCTCTGGGCTCTTCCGGTAGCGGCATAACCTTTACCACAATACTTCGGTTCTTTCATCTCGGTAAGGTTATTCTGAGATTGGGTCTTCTTAGCTGACGGGTTTGGCGCCAATACTAATCAACTATCGATATCTCATGGCGGCCATCCAATTATGGTTTCTCCTGCAGGAAATGGGTCTGGGTTGATCCTCACCGTATAACCTACGGTTGGCAAAAGCTGTCGTGTACAAGGGAAAAATTCTTATACCATTCTACGGTTTAAACAAGGTTTGATCATCGTCTCTCTACTATAGGTAACTCTCTCAGATTTACCATGCCATATAGCAAGGCGGATAATAAGAGTAAGTCGGTATGGTGATCAATCCATCCCGCACCCAAATCATTACCCTGTATACGGTTTAGTGAATCTCGCATTCTAACACTCTGTCATCCTCACAAGCATTGTAGAATTTCTCTTGTCGACGAACCAAGTTCGGACAAATCCATTAATTCTGCAAGCCAAACAAACATCTATCGTTCCTTCACAACCCTCAGGTTTTGCGTAACTCCTATAAGATCGTCTGTCGATAAAATCGTAACTTCTTCCAGGGTTTTTCCTTCAGCAAGAATGTGCTTGCTTCTTGGCAGGTCCTGGGTCCTGTGGGTTATGGCCCATCTCATCACTTGTAGTCCTTGAACTTATCATCGGGTAACTGATCATTATTCCAACTTTCAACTTCCTAGTATTCTTAAATCCATCCAATTGTACTGTCTTCCTTCCTTCTATTGGCACCAAACTAGGACATGATTACTCAGACTCATCATGGAGTTTCCATTGATCCATATTTCCGACATCATACCTCCTTTATATCCAATAGTAATTTATCTCTTCATCCTCGTGGTATATCCCACACATCGAGACAAAACTCCTTCTTATTTTGTCTGAAGTCCACTTCGTGGAATATCATTATATTTTTCCAGGGTCAAGCGTCCTTACAAGGGAATATTGGCCATCTCTGCATGGCACTTCTTCAACTGGGAAACGTGAAACACATCATGAACTCCTGACAGTCCTTCGGGTGACTCCAACTTGTTGGCCACTTCTCCCATACGCTCCAAAACTCGGTATGGTCCTACAAATCTCAGGGCTAACTTTCCCTTAACTCCAAATCGTTTAACTCCTCGCAGAGGGGACACACGAAGACATGCTCTATCTCCAATTTCATAGACTACCTCCTTGCATTTTTGAGTCTGCATAACTCTTCTGCCCGGACTAAGCTACCTTCAGCCTATCTCGAATCAACTTAACATTCTCTTCTGACTCCTTGATCACGTTTGGTCCAAACAACTGACGGTCTCCAACTTCATCCCACATCAACGGTGTCTGGCTCCTTCTCCCATACAAAGCTTCAAAAGGGGTCATCTTCAAAATGGCTTGGTAACTGTTGTTGTATGGGAATTCCGCGTAAGGTAGATTATCATCCCTACTAGATCCATAATCTAGCGCACACGCTCTCAACATGTCCTCCAGAATCTGGTTGACTCTCTCAGTCTATCCATCTGTCTGTGGATGAAAGGTTGTACTGAACTCTAGCCTAGTACCCAAAGTCTGGTGCAGCTGATTCCAAAACTTTGAGGTAAACTGTGTTCCTCCATCTGATAAGATGGTCCTCGGAACTCCATGCAGACATACGATCCTGGTCATATATATCTTGGCCAACTTCGCACTTGTATAGGTGGTTTTCACTGGGATAAAATGAGCCACTTTGGTCAAGAGAATCAACTACTACCCAGATAGAATCATATCCCGATCGGGTTCTGGGAAATCCAGTAATGAAATCCATGCCAAGCTTATCCCACTTCCATTCGGGTATCGACATAGGCTATAGTAATCCTGCTGGCTTCTGATGCTCTACCTTTACTCTCTGGCATACATTACCTATGACTACACACTCCGCAATATCCTTCTTCATACCAGTCCACCAGAAACGCTCCTTCAAATCCAAATACATCTTGGTGTTTCCAGGGCGAATCGAGTATGGTGAGTCATGAGCCTCCTAAAGTTTTTTCTTCCTGATCTTTGCATTATTGGGCACCAATACACGGTCCTCGAACCATAAGGTGTCATGCTCATCCTTACAAAAACCTTTGGCCTTTCCTTTGCTCATCCTCTCTTTTATCTCAGCAATCTCTTTGTCATCCTTCTGAGCTTCACGGATCTTTCCCAACAATGTAGACTGAACTTCCATTGCTACAACAAAACCTTTGGGAACAATCTCCAACCGAATTTCCCTAAGGTCCTCAGCTAACTCCTTTGGTAATCCTCCGCTTATGAGGGTATTCGTCCTTGTTTTCTTTATGGTTGTGTCCTATTTCTCCACAAAGATTGCATGCACAGGGTTTCTTCATATCCTTTCCAGAAGGCTTCAATTTCTGGGACACAAAGCAAGACTTTAGCAAAGTCAACTTAAATTCCTTCCGAATGGTTACTCCTTGTCATCCATTGATGGTTTGGTACATCCTCTACCAAGTAGCTGCACCTCTTTCAAAGCACTGAAGAGCATGCTGGGTTATATCCTTTCCGACTACAGGGTTATTCTTCATGTGATCCTCCATGTTCTAAATCCATCGGTCTGTCTCCAATTGACTCATCGGTCCAAAAAATATGAGCTCATCTCCATTCGTCCTCTATTGGGTCCATGGGTTTGGGGTGGGATAAGAGAGATAGAGAGGGATACACACAAAGCAAACAATAGTTTTGAAAAGACAGATTTTATCTGTGGCTGTCGGAAAAACATCAAACAAATGACTCCTCACAAACGTCGCATCAAACGTAGGCATATAACAGGGGTTGGGTATTCTAAAGGTCAATAAATCTTCAACGTCGCCAAACTCTTCAAGTCTTGTTCCTGACTCCGATGGCTTCTTCCGATCGTGCTTGTCCTTCTCAACTTATTTTGCCAGATCATCTCTGTTGACACGAAGTCTCTCATGACGTCCTTCAATATTTCTAGATTTGTGTTCCAAATTTTTGGGTTTCAACATCCCTGGCATGAGCCATGGTCCTACTATCCTTCAGTTCCTGACAAATCTCCGGTATCTCGAGGTTGTAGCTACTCTAGCTTGGCTACTTTCAGCTTTTGGTTCCTGAGTTCTTCACGAATTGCCTCCTTGTCAAATATGACTTCCTACAAGTCCATCTTAAACTTCTTGATGTACTACTCCAGATCCTGGTGATACACCGGCTAAGGTTAAAACTTCAGCCTTCTACCATCCAATCCTTCCAAAGAAATGCATGCTTATCTCAGCTCGGTGACCATACTATCAGTGGCAATGACATCACGAATAACCGTGTTTCTGCCCTTGTCATTGCCATGAGCTATCTTCCATAGTTGATATCTCCAGCCTTAGGGTTTTCTTGACAAAACTTCAAGTTTTTAACTCTCCATGCTTCGGTCTTTCTCCAATACACCTTGATCTCGGGTATTGACAGCTTCCATAGTCTGCCAAGTTCCATAAGGGTAGCCTTACTAGGTCATACTAAATCTGGAAATTTTTCATAGCCTCCAAATTCTCAGATTCTTCGGAGTCTTCAACCGTTGCAGTTTCCATTATTCCGTTGCACGGTAAAAATCCTCTTCATTCCAAAGTGGTCTTAGTTGTCCGATATCTTGTCCTTCTTGGAGTGGTCTCATTAGTCGAATCTTCATGTGGTCAAAAGGGGAAAAGGGGTATGGTCTCACTAAAAAGGGAATATTTGAATAACCTCAGAAGAGAGGAGAGGTAAAAGATCTTTTTGAAAGAAAAGTTGTAGAGAAAAATCTTTCCTATGGGCTTGCCAGTTTCTAGGGTCACGTCCTACAGTCAACATGTGCTCTGATACCATCTTGTAGTGACCCGACCTCGGACGGTCAAGTCTCTGTGCTTAAGTGTCATCCCTGGATCGTATGCTGACACACACAGTACTCGAGGATTTATAACAGAGGTAAATCACATGTATAAAGTAACATAAATACTATTACCTCAATCCAAATAGCAGAAGTAACAACAAGGTTGTGGATTCCCATCAACACCAACGGCAGAGTTGAGTGTAGAAATCGTAACCCTAACGTATCACTTACTCGTCGTAAGATTTCCTGCAACATGAGACGTTGCAGCCACAAAGGGTCAGTACATTGAATGTACTGGCAAATTCACACCATAGGATAATGATGAATAAAGGCTATCACTACATGCATATTTGGCTGGTGGAAAAGCTCTATGGTTATAATGTTTTTGTGAAAAGCCAATTTTTTCCTACTGCAAAGGAATACATTTTATTTAACTACAAAGTTGGTTGAAAAATATTGAGAAGGTTCCTCCAACTCAATCCCAAATTAACATCAATAACCCAACAAATTATTTAAGCAACATGATGAGATCAATATGATAATCCAAGAACCAGATACTCAAGATGTCCATAACCGGGGACACGGCTAACCATGATTATATTGTACACTCTATAGAGGTTTGCACACTTTTCCCCACAAGACTTGATCACCTCCGTTGGGTTTCTCGCACTGCATGGTGTTTGAGAAACGGATGACCGAGACACAGTCTTTCAGAAACATTAACTCTTTACTCCGGGCAGACCATACCAAACCTACACCCCTCTACCTGCTGATCCACCTCTTCAAGAGCTCATGTAACTTACTCAACTATTCTAGAGCCCATAATAGCTTGTGGCTGCACACGGAAGTTTCTAGCATGAATAATCTTATGATCCCTTTGAGCCTGGGTGGAATTCCATAGGGTGATCACACGGGTCCTCCGAGATCCCCTTGGGCAAACACTGGATTCTCCAGGTGCCCGGGAAAACCACTGGGTGCTCCAGGGTGCCCCAACCAATCCACCCAGATGTGTATTAAAGTAGCCACCTTAAGTTAACCATTAAATAATAACTCTCACATTTGTCATGAATTCTCTCAAACCAATCCACGTCTGCGAGCATAGCATAGCAATATGAGCATAATGTAAAAGTAACTCCCAGGGTTTGAATGCAGGGCAATAGGTTCCTACCTCATCAACTACTTCCCGATACCCACATGTTATAAATTCCTAACCATGCAATGTTTGAGGGTGAAAATAATGCATAAAAACTGGGTATGAAAGGGATATGATCAAGACCAGATGGTTGGTGGCGCGATGTGCTTAAACTCACACCTCAATATCGCGGGGTCTTGTGTGTCCAGGTGGTTGATGGGACAACTGCTCTCATATGGAAAGATCTCTGGCTAGATCACACCTTAGACACGTCACACACCCTAGAGCCTTTTCCTTTGCCTTGCATGAAGATGCATCCGTCAAGGATTTCTTGGAGAGCACGTCACTGCATGAACTTTTCCACCTGCCACTCTCTCCCGAAGCCCTTTTGGAAGTTCGGGACAAGCAATCCCTGTCCACCCACATGCGCCCGTCCACGACTTCCACTGACATATGGCATTATACCTGGGGGCAAATAGAGTTCAAAGCTATGGATTACTACAAGTTCTGTTTCAGACTTGTCCCTAAGCACCCAACTTTTAGGCTGCTGTGGCAATCCAAAAGCACCATGAAAATCAAAGTTTTCGGCTGGCAGCTTCTTCTTGATCGTCTGGACACAAGGAACATGCTGAAGCGTCGCCATTACAACATTGGTGATATACTCGACTACCTTCTTTGTGGACAACATATTGAAGAAACCGTGGACCACATGATCTTCGCCTGCCCTTTCAGTAAAATTTGTTGGGAGAAGATTGACATTGCCTGGCCGGAGTTTGACTCCAGACTTGATCTGATCGCGCAAACCAATGAGTCTGAGCATAGACCTCTCTTCATGGAAATTTTTCTCACAGCAGCATGGAGTTTGTGGAAAGAACGCAATAACAAACACTTCAGAGGGGTCAACCCTAGTACTGATTCCTGGTTGACACGTTTCAAGGAAGATTTTGGCCTCCTCCAACACAGAGTGAAGGAGGCACATAGGTCATATGTAACTGCTTTTTGTAACTCACTAGTCTAACTCCCTCCTTGTACTTTGTTACAGTAACTACTTCCTGTTCATCCACACCCCCCAGGGGTGGGGGTGTGGTAAAACAACTTTGTAACTTTACTGTAGCTCACATGTAATCTTTACAAAAAAGGTAGAAATATATACAAAACAGTAGGAGCCTCTCCTACTATCTTTCCCTCAAAAAAGTGTGAATTTGCCTGCAATGTTGATGAAGATGATTCGCACTCATAACTCTTGATAGTTCTACTCGTCACACTCCGGTCAATCTATCATAAGCAAGCAATAGTAACCACACATAAGCAATCACTCAAAAGATCTGAAAGTACGAACAAAACACTCCGGAAAGCTACAAAACCAAGCAAATAACTCTTGCAACATAAACAATTTCTAACAGTACCAAAATTATATGAATTTGGCCCTATCAGAAAGTTTAGGTCAAGAGCTTCGATTTGCAAAAAGAATCAACTAAATCGGAGTTACGAAACTCAAGTTATGATCAAAAGAAGTTTGAACTCAAATCTGGTCTAATTCAAATTTTAAACTTTTCAAAAAACATGTTTAAGTTGTTTTACTGGATAGAGGAGATCATAACAAAGATGTGGGCATTGGTTTCGTTGGATTTGGATAAACGAGTAAAAAGTAGTGATCGATTGAAGATCAGGGACTAATCTGTAAATAAAGTATTCACGGATCGATCCCTGGCCAAAAATTAAAATAAAAAGAAAAATCATGTCGAACGAACGTTCGCTACAGAACCCTACAGAATGAAATCGTTCGCTACTGAGTACTAACGGACGAACGTCCGCTAACTAACTAAACCTAATAAATAAACCGATCAAAAAAATAAAACCGAACTAAAAGAAAAACCTAAAACAAAACCGGGTCGGTTTGTACCGGTTCGGGCGGTTTTTCATGAAAAACCGGCGGCGACGGTAAGCGACAGACTCCGGCGAGGGCGGCGCGGCTCTGGCGACTGCGAGGAGCGGCGGCAGCGGTGGGTGGCGGCGCGGCTACGGCGGCAGGCGACAGTGCGCAGTGGCGAGGCAAGCAAGCGGCGGGGCGGAGTGCGGCGCGGGAGGCAGCAGTGGGCGGCGGCGCGGAAGATCTGGCGACGGCGGCTGCGCAACGCGGCGAGGAGGCGAGCGGCGGCGCGAGGGCGCGGAGCCCGGCTATATATAGCCTCGCGGGGGGGGTGGAGGAGGGGGCAAGGTGGCGGAGGACTCCGGGCGGCGCACGGACGTCGAGGCGACGGCGGTTGTGTCAGCGCGTCGGGCCGGCTGGGTCCTGGCTGGCTTGGCCGGCCCGGTCCAGTCGGTCCAGAAGTTTTTTAAAAAAAAACATTTATCCAGACAAACTAAAATAAATAAAAAAACGAAAATATTATATAGGCATATAATATATCGAAATTTTCAGAAAAAGATTTCCTACAAGCTGAACATTTTTCGAGAGTCAAATAAAATTCACACAAATTCAGATAATTCAAAGAGTGCTACCGGTCTACTAAAATCCAATAAAAATCATTTTAAAATACCAAAATGATTTCAAATTAATTTTTCTCCAATTTTCTATTGTAGGGAATCATGTTACCCTAATTTTTGTATATTTTATTTTTGGAGAAAAATAATTTGAATAAAACACAAATAACTCCAAATTGAAAATAATTTCAAAAGGACTTTAAATTTGATCCTTGAAACTCCCAACTCATATTTCATAATTTGAAGAAGTCATTTTATCTTCTCTCGTGAAAATCATTGAGTTGCATAAAGTTTCAGAATTGGAAATATTTTCAAATGAAATTCAAATATTTTCAACAACCCTTTTCATTTAAATAAATGGAAGAAGTCATGTCATCTTCTCTCTAGGGTTTTGTATGAAAAGAATTTGAATTCACGGAGATCAAAAATGCAAAATGAAAGTTTGGGAAAGTCCTTTTATTCCCTCTCATTTAACTTTCAAAGGTTTGGAATTTCACTCAATTTCACACAATCAATCAAACAATCAACCAAATCTATCTATTTAATATAACATTCCAAAATTTAAAATTTTGGGATGTTACAAACTCGGTGAGACCAATTTTAGTAATAAGCAAACAGAGAGTTGGTCAGGCAAACTCGATGGGACCGATCGCTCATTTCGGTGAGACCAGAACGCTACAAAAAGGAAACATACAGTTTGCATTGCGAACTCGGTGGGTCCGATTGCTCATCTCGGTTGGACCGAAACGTTACGAAGGGAAACAAAGAGTTTGCAATCCCATCTCGGTGAGACCGAGATCCCTATCGGTGAGGTCAAACTGATTAGGGTTTATGGTTATGGCTATGTCAAGTGAACTCGGTGGCGCCAGATAGATAAAATCGATGGGGCCAAGTTTGACTTTAGGTTTAGAACATATGTGGAAATGAGAAAGTGGTCGAGGGATTTTGGATCATATCACTAAGCATTTTGAGCAAGCAAGTCATTAAGCAACACCTCATCCCCTTTTAATAGTATTGGCTTTTCCTATGGACTCAATGTGGTCTTGGATCACT
The DNA here is from genome assembly GCF_056163025.1 of Triticum urartu. Classification (NCBI taxonomy): domain Eukaryota; kingdom Viridiplantae; phylum Streptophyta; class Magnoliopsida; order Poales; family Poaceae; genus Triticum; species Triticum urartu. The sequence continues at coordinate 502,266,487 of NC_141876.1, read as the reverse complement.
AAAATGAAAATGTAGAGTCTTGAGCTTTTGCCAATATGTGTCCTTAGCATTTTGAGGGGTCCACATCTCTTGTCCATGCCATGGCAATCATTGAACTTTTTGAAATGATTATCTTGAAAGAATATTAGTTCAATGAGCTATATGTTGTTATGAATTACCAAAACCACCCAGGGATTAGTTGCAATTTTAATATCCCACTTTTTGGTAATTGATGACAACATATAGATCAAAGCTTCGACAAATGACAACAAGAATGAAATACATCATCGCTTTGAGAAGTATGTGATAAGCAAGAGCTCCCCCTAAATTTGTGCATTATTTAAAATTTGCTTTTGAATGCAAATGCACAATCGATTAGGATCATGGGTTACTCTTCCATGTCACATACATCTTGGTGGAGAGCTCAAAATAATAGAATATGGAATATGCATTCATCACCACAAATGTGATAGATCATACACAAGATATAAGAGATATCATCATTCAAGCATATCATAATGAAGCAAAGTACGATCCACCACATGATCATACAAGTATCTCACACACACATAGGTAGAGTATCAACCAAACAAGCAAGCAAATAAAGTAGTAAGAGAGGCAAAAAGAAGCAAAGCACACTCTCTCTTAGCCTATGATCTATACACTTTCTCCCCCTTTGGCAACAAGTTACCAAAAAGCTTGAAAATGCATAGTGCTATGCGGCTCTCTAAGCTTGATCTCCGGGAGCTCCGGAGTGCGAAGGTGGCATGGAGAGGAGTCCTGCAATGAATGCATATGTAGAGGTATGAGGAGCTGGTGGAGTTGCAACTGGAGGGGCAACTGAGGCTGTGGCTGCAGGAGCTGAAGTTGTACCCTAGTGTCTGTCACTGGCACTGCTACAGACCTCAGCCTTCTGGGCACCCTCTGATATGCATCTATGGTAGTCTTGTCTCTCCTATCCTCAAGTTCTTCTTGAATCTTCTCCAATGAAGTCTGAATCTCTGTAAGACATCTAGATTATGTATTTTTGTCTCGATAATCCTTTCAAGACTCTCTTGATTTTGAGTCAGGGTGGCCAAACCTTTCTCAATCCTCAAAGTAGCATGAATGAGAAGCCAAGTTGATCTTGTTTGGACTTGAGAAATACCTGGGATGCCTCTTCAGCACTAGGTGTCTTGGCTGCTGATAGGTCCATTTTGCATCATGTTTTCTTACTGTTAGTTACAATGTTTTTATCCATAATAATGCTTTTTGGAGTAATTCTAATGCCTTTTCTCTCATAATTTGCAAGGAACACACCAAGAGGGAGAATTCCAACAGCTGGAAATCTGGACCTGGAAAAGCTACGTCAGGCCACCTATTCTACACAACTCCAAATGGCCTGAAACTTTATGGAGATTTTTATGGAATATATAAGAAATATTGGAGACAATAAGTACCAGAGGGGGGCCGCCAGGTGGGCACAACCCACCTGGGCGCGCTAGGCCCCCCTGGCACACCCTGATGGGTTGTGGCCTCCTAGGCCCACCTCTAGTGCACATCTTATGGTATATAAGTGGTTTTGACCTAGAAAAAACACAATAATACTTTCGGGACGGAGCGCCACCGCCTCGAGGCGGAACTTGGGCAGGAGCACTTTTGCCTTCCGGCGGATCGATTCCGCCGGGGGAACTTCCCTCCCGAAGGGGGAAATCATCGTCATCATCATCACCAACAACTCTCCCATCTTGGGGAGGGCAATCTCTATCAACATATTCACCAGCACCATCTCATCTCAAACCCTAGTTCATCGGTTGTATTCAATCTTGCTACCGGAACTACAGATTGTTGCGGTGACTAGTAGTGTTGATTACATCTTGTAGTTGATTACTATATGGTTTATTCAGTGGAAGATTATATGTTCAGATCCATTATGCATATTAATACCCCTCTGATCTTGAGCATGAATATTATTTGTGAGCAGTTACTTTTGTTCTTGAGGTCACGGGATAAATCATGTTGCAAGTAATCATGTGAATTTGATATGTGTTTGATATTTTGATAGTATGTATGTTGTGATTCCCTTAGTGGTGTCATGTGAACGTCGACTACATGACACTTCACCATATTTGGGCCTAAGGGAATGCATTGTCGAGTAGTAAATAGATGGTGGGTTGCGAGAGTGACAGAAACTTAAACCCTAGTTTATGCACTATTCCGTAAGTGACTGATTGGATCCTAGAATTTAATGCTATGGTTAGGATTTATCCTTAATACGTTTCTTGTAGTTGTGGATGCTTGCGGGAGGGTTTATCATAAGTAGGAGATTTCTTCAAGTAAGAACAACACCTAAGCACCGGTCCACCCATATATCAAATTATCAAAGTAGCGAACACAAATCAAACCAATATGATGAAGGTGACTAGATGAAATTCCCGTGTACCCTCAAGAACGCTTTGCTTATCATAAGAGACCATTTTGGCCTATACTTTGCCTCAAAAGGATTGGGCTACCTTGCTGCATACTTGTTACAATTATCGTTACTTGCTCGTTACAGATTATCTTGCTACCCAACTACTCACTACTTACAATTTCAACACTTGCAGACACTACCTTACTGAAAACTACTTGTCATTTCCTTCTGCTACTCGTTGGGTTTGACACTCTTACTTATCGGAAAGAGCTACAATTGATCCCCTATACTTGTGGGTCATCAAGGCTATTTTCTGGCGCCGTTGCCGGGGAGTGAAGCGCTTCTGGTAAGTGGAATTCGGTAAGGAAACATTTATATAGTGTGCTGAAATTTATTGTTACTTGTTACTGAGGAAAAAAATCCTTTGAGGGGTATGTTCGGGGAATCTTCACCTCGACCGGAACCACAATTAATTGCCCCTCAACCTACAACACCTACTGAAAATATTGAATATGAAATTCCTTCGGGTATGATAGAACAACTGCTAGCTAATCCTTATGCAGGAGATGGAACAGAACATCCTAATATGCACTTGATACATGTGGAACAAATTTGTGGATTGTTTAAGCTTGCAGGTTTACCCGGAGATGAGGTGATGAGAAAGGTTTTCCCTTTATCTTTGAAGGGAAAAGCATCAGCATGGTATAGACTATGCAATGATATTGGATCATGGAATTGGAATCGTTTGAAGTTGGAGTTTCACGAAAAAAATCCTATGCATCTAGTTCATCGTGATCGGAACTATATATATATAATTTTTTACCTCGTGAAGGAGAAAGTATCGCTCTAGCTTGGGGGAGGCTTAAGTCAATGTTATATTCATGCTCCAATCATGAGCTCTCAAGAGAAATTATTATTCAGAATTTTATGCTCGGCTTTCTCATATTGATCAAACCATGCCGGATACTTCTTGTGATGGTTATTTTATGAAGAAGACTATTGAATTCCAGTGGGATCTTTTGGAAAGAATTAAATGCAAATCTGAAGATTGGGAACTCGATGAAGGTAAAGAGTCAGGTATAAAGCTTAAGTATGATTGTGTTAAATCTTTTATGGATACCGATGCTTTTCAAAAGTTTAGCACTAAATATGGACTTGACTGTGAGATAGTAGCCTCCTTTTGTGAATCTTTTGCTACTCATGTTGAATTCCCTAAAGAGAAGTGGATTAATTATATATCAACCACATATTAAATAAGAAACTAAAGAATCGGTATCAGTTAAAGAAGAAACTATACTTTATAATGTTGATCCAGTTGTTCCAACTGCTTATTTTGAGAAACCTCCTTTTCCTCTTAGGATAAAGGAACATGCTAAAGTTTCAAATATGGTTAACAAAAGCTCTATTAGAACAACTAAACTAGATGAACAAATTAGAGTTGAACCTAATATTGCTATAGTTAAAGATCTCTTGGAAGAAGATGTGGATGGGCATGTTATCTACTTCTGTGAAGAAGCTGCTAGAATTGCTAAACCTGGTGGAAAGGATAAACATAGACCTGTTGTTGGCATGCCTGTCACTTCAGTTAAAATAGGAGATCACTATTATTATGGTTTATGTGATATGGGTGCTAGTGTGAGTGCTATTCCTCACAAGTTATATCTAGAAATTAGGGAGGAAATAGCACCTGTTGAGATAGAAGACATAGATGTTACTATTAAACTTGCAAATAGAGACACTATATCACCAGTTGGGATTGTCAGAGATGTTGAAGTCTTGTGTGGGAAAACAAAATATCCTACTGATGTTCTTGTTCTTGGTACTCCACCTGATGACTTCTGTCCCATTATCTTTGGTAGACCTTTCTTGAACACAGTTAATGCTAGGATAGATTGCCAGAAACAAACTATGGAAGTTAGCTTTGGTGATGAGTCTCATGAGTTTAATTTTTTCCAAGTTTAGTAGAAATTATCATGAAAAATAATTGCCTAGTAAGGATTTCATTGGTCTTTCTTCTATTGTTGTGCCACCTACTGATCCTTTAGAGCAATACTTGCTAGACCAGGAGAATGATTTACATATGCATGAAAGAAATGAAATAGATAATATTTTCTTCGAACAACGTCCTCTACTTAAACACAATTTGCCTAATGAAACTCTAGGAGGTCCTCCTCCACCTAAAGGTGATCCTTTGTTTGAATTGAAACAATTTTCAGACACTTTGAAATATGCTTATCTAGATGAAAAGAAGATATATCATGTTATTATCAGTGCTAACCTTTCCGAACATGAAGAAGAAAGATTATTGAAAGTTCTAAGGAAGCACCAAGCTGCTATTGGATATACTCTTGATGATTTAAAGGGTATTAATACCACTCTATGTCAGCATAAAATTAATATGGAACCTGATGCTAAACCAGCTGTTGATCACCAATGTCGGTTAAATCAGAAGATGAAAGAGGTGGTAAGAACGGAAATATTAAAACTTCTGGAAGCAGGTATAATCTATACTATAGCTGATAATAGATGGATAAGTCATGTTCATTGTGTCCCTAAGAAAGGAGGTATAACTGTTGTTCCTAATGATAAGAATGAACTTATTCCACAAAGAATTATTACAGGCTATAGAATGGTAATTGATTTCAGAAAATTAGATAAAGCGACTAGAAAAGATCATTATCCCTTGCCTTTTATTGATCAAATGCTTGAAAGATTATCTAAGAACACACACTTTTGCTTCCTTGATGGATATTCTGGCTTTTTGCAAATACCTGTTTCTCAACCTGATCAAGAAAAGACCACTTTTACTTGTCCTTTTGGAACCTATGCTTATAGACATATGCCTTTTGGTTTATGTAATGTACCTGCTACCTTTCAAAGATGTATGATGGCTATATTCTCTGAATTTTGTGAAAAGATTGTTGAGGTTTTCATGGATGACTTTTCTGTTTATGGGAAGTATTTTGACGATTGTTTAAGCAATCTTGACCGAGTTTTGTAGAGATGTGAGCAAACAAATCTTGTCTTGAATTGGGAGAAGTGCCACTTTATGGTAAATGAAGGCATTGTCTTGGGTCATAAAATTTCTGGAAAAAGTATTGAAGTAGACCAAGCTAAGGTTGATGCTATTGAGAAAATGCCATGTCCCAAGGACATCAAAGGTATTCATAGTTTTGTCATGCTGGTTTCTATAGGAGATTTATCAAAGACTTCTCTAAAATTTCTAGGCCACTTACTAATCTTTTGCAAAAGGATATTCCTTTTGTCTTTCATGATGATTGTTTTGAAGCCTTTGAAACACTCAAGAAAGCTTTAATTATTGCACATATAGTTCAATCACCTGATTGGAATTTGCCTTTTGAAATTATGTGTGATGCTAGTGATTATGCTGTTGGTGTTGTTCTAGGACAAAGAGTTGATAAGAAATTGAATGTTATTCATTATGCTAGTAAAACTCTAGACAGTGCTCAAAGAAATTATGCTACTATTGGAAAAGAATTCTTAGCAGTGGTGTTTGCTTGTGATAAGTTTAGACCTTATATTGTTGATTCCAAAGTAACTGTTCACACATACCATGCTGCTATTAGATATCTTATGGAAAATAAAGATGCTAAACCTAGACTTTGATATATCTCCAACGTATCTATAATTTATGAAGTATTCATGCCATATTTACAATATTTTTATATGATTTTGGTATGATTTGATTAGAACTAACCCGGACTGACGCTGTTTTTAGCAGAACTACTCTAGTGTTGTTTTTGTGCAGAAGTAAAAGTTCTCGGAATGCGATGAAAATCAACGGAGATTTTTTCTAGAAAATATGAAAAATACTGGAACGAAAATCTACCGGAGGGGAGTCACGTGGGCACCACGAGGGTGGGGGACGCGCCCCCTGCCTCGTGGACTCCCCGAGGGCCCCCCTAACGTGAAATCAACGCCAACTTCTCCTATAAATACATAAACCTCCAAAAATTAACCTAGATCGGGATTTATGCCACCGCAAGCCTCTGTAGCCATGAGAAATCAATCTAGGCCCTCTCTAGCACCCTGCCGGAGGGGGCCATCATCACCGGAGGCTATGGAGGAGGATCCCGGAGGGGCCATCATCACCATGAAGGCCAAGGACCAGAGGGAGAACCTCTCCCCATCCAAGGGGGAGGCCATGGAGGAGGAATCACAAGGGGGAGAACCTCTCCTCCTCTCTCTCGGTGGCACCGGAGTGCCATCGGGAGGGGAATCATCGCCGCGGTGATCGTCTTCATCAACATTACCATCATCATCACCATCCTCATCTCTTTTATGCGGTCCACTCTCCCGCAGCCCGTTGTAATCTCTACTTAAACATGGTGCTTGATGCCACATATTATGATCCAATGATGTGTTGCCATCCTATGATGTTTTGAGTAGATATCCTTTGTCTTTGGGTTGATTGATGATCTAGATTGGTACGAATTGTATGTTTTATTTTGGTGCTGTCCTATTGTGCCCTCCGTGTCACGCAAGCGTGAGGGATTCCCGCTGTAGGGTGTTGCAATATGTCCATGGTTTTCTTATTGTTTGTGTTGCGTGAGTGACTGAAACACAAACACGGGTAAGCGGGACATGGCGTATGGGAATAAAGAGGACTTGATACTTAAGTGCTATGGTTGGGTTTTACCTTAATGATCTTTAGTAGTTGCGGATGCTTGCTAGAGTTCCAATCATAAGTGCATATGATCCAAGAAGAGAAAGTATGTTAGCTTATGCCTCTCCCTCATATGAAATTGCAATGACGACTATCGGTCTTGTTAACAATTGCCTAGGACAATTCCGCACACCGTTCCAGCATTATTCCACACTCGTTATTTATAATATTTAGTAATATATTCTAACTTTATGATAACAACAACTAATTTTATATTTTATCTCTCCGATATCTGGCAAAGTTATCCTCTTCATACCCACAACGTAGTTTTATTTCTCGTTTCTAGTTGGAAGCAAACGTTCGGTGTACGTAGAGTCGTATCAGTGGCAGATAGGGCTTGAGAGAATATTGATCTTACCTTTAGCTCCTTGTGGGTTCGACACTCCATACTTATCACTTCCACCTTTGGAAATTGCTACGATGATTCCCTGCACTTGGGGATTATCAAGCTCTTTTCTGGCGCCGTTGCCGGGGAGCAATAGCGTGGGGTTGATATTCTTGTGTATGCTTGTTTGCTTTCTTCACTAAGTAGATTTTGTTTTCCCTTTTTTGTTTTTGTTCAGTTGTGGGTGAAACATACAATGTTTTTTAATAATGAAAATACAAAAAAAAATTACTTGCCTCTCATGCCTAAAAAGTTTTTCAAAAAGAGAAGTGATTGGAAAGTTATGCATTGAAGAAGTGAGGGTCGACCTTGAGCACTCGTGTTCATGCTCACAGAAACAATGTAGAATTTTTCATGGAAGTTTCTCTGTAAATAATTATCCCATTGTATATATCCATTTTATTATAAAAATAATGTGCCAAGCTTTGGTTTTAGGATGATTAGATTGCTTGTTTACTATGTGCAGAACAAAAAACAGAAACTTTGGCTGTAGCGCGTGATTTTACATTTTTTACTGGAAAGTCAAATGGTTCTGAAACGTTTTTCACATTACTTCTGTATAAATTTTTCAAATTTTCAAATTTATTTCATAATTTTTGGAGTTAACGAAGTTTACTAAACCTCCAGATTACTACAGCCTGTCCTGTTTTAGACAGATTCTGTTTTTCGTGTGTTGTTTGCTTATTTTGCTGCATCTATGGCTAGTATCGGAGGTTATGAACCATAGAGAAGTTGTAATAAAGTAGATATAGTTCTAATATGAAATTGGAATGAGTTTGAAACAGTACCTAAAGGTAGTGATTTGCTTTATTATACTAAGGGATCTCACAAAGTTTTTGTTAAAATTTTGTGCGGATGAAGTGTTCGAAGAACGAGGATTTACCGATGTGAGACGAATAAAGAGAGGCAAGAGCTCAAGCTTGGGGATGCCCAATGCACCCCAAGTAAATATTCTAAGGATACTCAAGCATCTAAGCTTGGGGATGCCCCGGTTGGCATCCCATCTTTCTTCTTCAACAATTATCGGTATACCTCGGTTTTTGTTTTGTTCACATTATTTGCGTCCTTTGTGTTCTTATTTTTCTTTAAGAACCATGCTAGTATGATATGTCCCTTCATCAATTTATATAATACTTCATGTGCTTCACTTATATCTTCTAAGTATGATCTTATAGAATTGCTCTTTGAGCTTCACTTAAATCTTTTGAGTATGTCTTTATAGAATGCTTCGTGTGCTTCACTTATACATTTTGAGCTTGGATATTGGTTAGTCTATATTAATTGTAGAACGCTCCATGAACTTCACTTATATGTTCTATAGTATGAATAATACTATCATCTAAAGCAGGTTTGGAAGAGTGTCAACTTTAGGAACTAGTGATCCCGCCATTCCGGATGGGGGGAATTTGGCTTATATGGACAGTAGTAAAATTTCTACGCTCGTAGATCATGAAAAGAATGCTTTATGTGATGGTAATATTGTTGAACTCATTCATGATGCTACTGAAAATTATTATGAGGGAGGAATACATGCTTGTAGGAGTTGCAATAATATCAAGTTTCCTCTCTATGTGCTTAAAGTTTTGAGGTTATACTTGTTTTGCCTTCCTATGCTAGTTGATTCTTGTTACCATAAATTGTGTGCTCACAAAATCCCTAGGCATAGGAAGCGGGTTAAGTTTAAATGTGCTAGTCATATTCTTCATGATGCTCTCTTTATGTTTCAATTCTTATCTTTTATGTGAGCATCATTGAAATCATCATGCCTAGCTAAAAGGCATTAAAGAAAAGCGCCTGTTGGGAGACAACCCAATATTTACCCTTACTGTTTTTGTGTGTTCTCATGATTAAGATACTGTATTAATAATTTATTATAGCTTTTGTTCCAATAAAGTTCCAAGTAAGACCTTTGGGAAGACTTGGGTGAAAGTTAATGTGATCTTGCTGTAAAAAACAGAAACTTTGCGCTCACAAGATTAGCTGCCATTTTTTTACCGAAGAGTGCGATTGTAGCGACCTGACCCGAATGGATCACGTCTACTGTGCTACGGTGTCATCCCTGGATCAGTAATGCTGACACCACACAGTACATCGAGGTTTTATAGCAGAGTTGCAATCACACACTTATTACATCGATGGCTGAAAAAGAACTTATTACAATAAATATGACTTAAGGCCATATTTTAAAGATAACAGCGGAAGACTTGGAAGATAAATGGGTCCATCAACTCCAGCGGCATCACTAAGTATAGGGCCACGACCTAAACGCACCTCAATCGTCGTCTGAAAAGTCTGCAACATTAACGTTGCAGCCCGAAAACGGGTCAGCACATGGAATATGCTGGCAAAGTAACACATAGAGAGTAATGGAATGAAACAGCTATACTATATGCATATATGGCTGGTGGAAAGCTCTATGGTTACAGTTTTTGCGTAAAGCCAATTTTTCCCTACTACAAAGGAATAAATTTTTATTTACTATCATGGTGGTTGTGAAACATTGAGAATGGTTGACAGCATTCTCAATCCCAATTAAAAGTAATTAAAACCCAATAACATTAATTAGAAGTAACATGTTGAGATTCACAATGATATTCAAGTACTAGATACTCAAGTTGTCCATAATCGGGGACACGGCTAATCATGATTAGTTTGTTACTCTGCAGAGGTTGCGCACTTTTCCCCACATGACTCGATCGCCTCCGTTTGTTTTCTCGCACTACATGGTGTTTGAGAAACGGATGACCGAGACATAGTCTTTCAGAAGCACTAGCACCTTACATGTGGGGTAGACCGGTACACCTACATCCCCTACATCTGCTAGTCCACCCCGTAAGAGTTCGCACAACTTAGTCAACTATGCCAGAGCCCATAGTAGCATGTGGCTGCACACGGAAGTTTCTAGCATGAATTATCTTATGATCCCTTTGAGCCTGGGTGGCGGTCCAAAAAAAAACAGGCAAGTCCTGATAGACATCAGGTGCCTCAATCCACCCAGATGTGTGTTTAAGTTGCCACCTTAGATAAACCATTAAAATTATCAATCTCACGTCTGTCATGGATATCACTCACCCAATCCACGTCTACTAGCATAGCATGGCATAATAAGTAAACGTAGAAGTAACTCCCAAAGGTTTCATAATAATACAGGTAATAGGTACTACCTCATCTACTTCCCATCCCACAATTTAATTAGATCTTAATCATGCAATGTGTGAGGATTGATCTAATGCAATAAAACATGGGTTGTAGAAAAGGTATGATCAAAGTGTTACTTGCCTTGCTGATGATCCGCGAGTCCTAGGGTTTCGAAGTAACAAGCGGCGCAATCCGGGTAATCTATCGCAGACAAACAACAAGCATACAATAAGTACTCATCTAATGCACAGGTAAAACTCGAACAAGAGAACGAACCAGGTAGTTCAACTTAAGAACTCCGGTTGCAAAGAAAGAACGAAAAACAAACGGCAGAAGAAAACAACTCGGTTCTAGCAAGTTGAATCTAGGTCAAAATTTTACTGTAACAAAAGCTTGTTCAAGTTGATTAGACGGAAAGGCGGTTTCGAGACGAAACTCCAGGCGCTTGAATCACCTGATTCCGATAAACGAGCGAAAAGATAGACTAGAAAGAAGATCGGATCTGAGATCGCGATCGCGGAATAAATCCGACGAAAAGAAAAAGAAGAACGGTTAAACGAACGGACGTTCGTTAACCTAGAAGAATCTGGTGATCACGTTCGTTAGGACGAACGGTCCGGCAAACGGTCCAAAGCAACTAAATCGGAGAAGAAAACGAATCCGATCTAGGGTTTCGGAGAAGAAAAAAACCGAACGAAAAACCGATCTAGAAAACCGGAACGGTTTAGAGAAGAAAAGAATCGAAACGATTAGAAGAAAACGATCCGAGAAAAAGAATAGATGTAGCGCGGGGCAACCTTGGCGAGGTCTCCGGTGAACGGGGCTCCGGCGGCGTCGGCGTAGGGCGGCGGCGTGGGCAAGGTGCGGCGGCGGCGCGGGTGTGGGGCGGCGGCGGCGGTGACGCAGGGCGCGGTGTGATGCGGCGCAGCGGCGGTAAGGTGCGGCGGCGGCGTGGGGTGTGGGGTGGCGGCGTGGGTGAGGCGGCGCGGCGGCGGTAAGGCGCGGTGTGGAGCGGTGGCGGCGGTGACGCAGGGCGCGGTGTGATGCGGCGCGGCGGCGGTAAGGTGCGGCGGCGGCGCGGGTGTGGGGCGGCGGCGGCGGTGACGCAGGGCGCGGTGTGATGCGGCGCGGCGGCGGTAAGGTGCGGCGGCGGCGCGGGGTGTGGGGTGGCGGCGCGGCGGCGGTAAGGCGCGGTGTGGAGGAGAGCTTTGATTTGATGTGTTTAGAGGGGGGGTGCTTGGGTATTTATATTGGGGAGGGGAGGGGTTTACTTGGGGTAGAGGACAAGGAATTAGAATAGGAGTAGGAAAGATCTAGAAAATAAACGGAGTAGGACTAAAGAAAACGAAATAAGGAAAAGGGGACAAGGGGGCGCCCTAGAATCCTAAAAGGATTCGGTCCTAGCAAGAGGCGGCGGCGGCCGACCGGCTCCTGGCTCGGCGCCTGGCGCCTGGGAGCGCGGCGGTAGGTGGCTTGGCTTGGGCCTTTGGCCCAAGGCGCTGCTCAATTTTTTTTTTAAATAGTTTCCTCGCGCAGAAAAAAACAAAAAAGGGATCTAAACGAACTCCGAAAAATCTAAAGTAAATTTTCCCCGACTCCTAAAAATGAGCCGAACAAAATGAACTTTTCTCCGGACCTAAAATGCAATTTTTGAAAACGCGCATTTTTCCCTATCCAAATAAAATGCAAATAAACACCGGAAAGCAAAATTGATCTATTTATTATATCTTCATTTTTCCTAAATTTGGGGAAGTCATATTATTCCCTCTCTTATATATTTTGACACCGGAAAAATTATTGAAGATAAAATAAATAAATCAAATGATCCTATTTTCAAAATTCGAGAGAACTCTCAAATATGAAAATAACGAAATCTCCAACTCTCTCCGAGGGTCCTTGAGTTGCGTGAAATTTCTAGGATCAACCAAAATGCAAGAAAATATGATATGCATATGATCTAGTGTATAACATTCCAAATTGAAAATTTGGGATGTTACAAACCTACCCCCCTTAAGATGAATCTCGCCCTCGAGATTCGGGTTGGCTAGAAAATAGGTGAGGGTGGTCTTTGAGCAAATCTTCTTCTCTCTCCTAGGTGGCTTCATCCTCTGAATGGTGGTTCCACTGAACTTTGCAAAACTTGATAACCTTGCTGCGAGTAACTCTACTGGCAACATCGAGAATCTTGACTGGCTTCTCCTCATATGTTAGGTCATCCTTTAACTGAATTGCTTCTAATGGCACTGTATCTCTTAGCGGTACCTCCGCCATCTCGGCGTGACATTTCTTCAGCTGAGAAACATGGAATACATCATGAACTCCTGACAGTCCTTCTGGTAATTCCAACTTATAAGCGACTTCTCCCATACGTTTCACGATCTTAAATGGTCCAACGAAACGCGGTGCTAACTTTCCCTTAACTCCAAAACGCTTAACTCCTCGAAGTGGGGATACTCGAAGGTAAACTCTGTCTCCGGTTTCGTAAACTGTCTCCTTGCGTTTAGAATCTGCATAGCTCTTCTGCCTGGACTGGGCTACCTTGAGCCTATCGCGAATCAACTTAACCTTCCATTCAGACTCCTTAATCAAATCTGGTCCAAAGAATTGATGGTCTCCAACTTCGTTACTGTTGTCATGGAACGAAACTGTTATCTGATACGATACTCCTCGGAACTCCATGCAAACAAATGATTCTAGTCATGTATATCTTTGCCAACTTAGCACTGGTGTAAGTGGTCTTAACTGGAATGAAATGTGCTACCTTCGTCAAACGATCAACTACTACCCATATCGAGTCATATCCGGCTTTTGTCCTGGGTAGCCCTGTGATAAAATCCATGCCTATCTTATCCCACTTCCATTCGGGTATCGGCAGTGGTTGTAACAATCCTGCTGGCTTTTGATGTTCTGCTTTTACTCTCTGACATACGTCACAAACTGCTACATACGCTGCAATATCTTTCTTCATTCCGGTCCACCAGAATGTTTCCTTCAAATCCAAATACATCTTGGTATTCCCTGGGTGAATCGAATAAGGTGAATCATGTGCCTCCTGCAAAATCAACTTCCTGATCTCCGGGTCATTGGGCACATAAACACGGTCCTCAAACCATAAGGTGTCGTGCTCATCCTCACGAAATCCCTTTGCTTTTCCTTCGCTCAATTTCTCCTTTATAGCAGCAATCTCTTTGTCAGATTTCTGAGCTTCTCTGATCTTATCCATCAATGTTGATTGAATCTCCAATGCTGCTACATAGCCTTTCGGAACTATCTCTAAGCTTAGTTCACGAAGGTTTTCTGCTAACTCCTTTGGTATTTTCCCCGTCATTATCGTATTGACATGGCTCTTGCGGCTCAATGCGTCAGCTACTACATTAGCCTATCCGGGATGGTAATGCAATCTCATGTCATAATCCTTGATGAGCTCCAACCATCTCCTCTGTCGGAGGTTCAACTCCTTCTGAGTGAAAATGTACTTCAAACTCTTATGATCCGTGTACACCTCACAATGATTTCCAATGAGGAAATGTCTCCACGTTTTCAACGCATGCACTACGGCTGCTAACTCCAAATCATGCGTGGCATAATTCAACTCATGAGGCTTCAGTTGTCGTGATGCATACGAAACAACTCTCCCTTCCTGCATAAGCACTGCTCCAAGTCCTCGACGCGAAGCGTCGCAATACACCTCATAATCCTTGGTCTGATCTGGCAAAATCAATACTGGTGAGGTAACCAATCGTTTCTTCAACTCCTGGAAACTAGCCTCACACTCCTCAGTCCATTTGAACTTAGTATCCTTCTTCAACAATTCAGTCATAGGCTTTGCAATCTTTGAAAAGTTCTCAATGAATCTCCGGTAGTATCCTGCGAGTCCAAGAAAACTCCGGATCTCTCCAACTGTTGTTGGTGCTTCCCATTCGGTTACGGTCTCAACCTTTGTGGGGTCAACTGCTATACCTTCTCCGGATATAACGTGTCCGAGGAATCCAACTTCCTTCAACCAAAACTCACATTTGCTGAATTTGGCATATAACTGATGTTCCCTTAATTTGTCCAAAACCAAACGCAAATGTTCCTTATGCTCCTCTTCATTCTTTGAATAAACCAAAATGTCATCGATGAACACTACGACGAACTTATCCAAAAACTCCATAAACACTTTGTTCATCAGGTTCATAAAATAGGCAGGTGCGTTAGTCAATCCAAATGACATAACGGTATACTCATACAGTCCATATCTTGTGGTGAATGCTGTCTTAGGTATGTCCTGCTCTCGAATCTTCAACTGATGGTACCCTGACCGCAAATCGATCTTGGAAAACACTTTAGCTCCTTGCAATCGATCAAACAGATCGTTGATCATTGGCAGTGGGTACTTGTTCTTGATGGTTACTTCATTCAATCCCCGATAATCTACAACCATCCTTAATGATCCATCCTTCTTTTCCACTAGATGTACGGGTGATCCCCAAGGTGACGAACTTGGGCGAATGTAACCTTTATCCAATAACTCCTTAATCTGATTCTTAATTTCCATCAAATCCTTTGCTGGCATCCGGTACGGTCGCTTCGATATTGGGCCTGTGCCTGGCAATAACTCAATCAAAAACTCAATGTCTCTATTCGGTGGCATGCCTGGTAATTCCTCAGGAAATACATCAGGAAAATCCTTTACCACTGGTACTTCCTCCTGCACAACTCCTGATAAGCAATTCACTTGTGTCCTGTTTGGCACATGCCGGGATACATACTTGATCCTTCTTCCTTCTGGTGTGGTAAGCAAAATTGTCTTACTGGCGCAATCGATGTTTCCTCCATACATTGACAGCCAATCCATACCAAGAATCACATCTAGACCTTGGGATTCCAATACTATTAGGTCTGAGGGAAAAACATAGTTACCAATCCTTAATGGTAACTGGGGTCACGTCACGGAGGCATCTGAGGGTTTAGAAAAGACGAGAATTAAGAATAGAGGGGGTCTAAAGGGAAAACACTACCCATATGCACATGAGGCAAAAGCACACAATTCACTTCAATCAATCAAACAAGGGCTTACAAACGGTCTAACTATCGCAAAAGTGCTCGACTATAATGTGTTTACATGGGGGAATACTACTACTATCTGGTGGTCATCTAGAAATTTGAACCGGTGGAAGACTCCATGATATCTACTCCAGCTTCGTCTTCAAAGTCGGGTTCACTTGGATCCGAATCGGTGTCGTCGATGATGATGTAGTTGTCTGGACATGCGACGTACTTGTCGTCCTCCTGGGATGCTAACTTCCTCTTGAGTTCTTCAATCTCCTGCTTAAGATCGCAATTGTGCCTTGCTAGAGCTACGATCTCGTCCATGTAGTCCTTGCGTGTAGACTTTAGTTCTCCTTCTAGCTCGATGATCCTTGCCTTCGCATTCTTCAACTCTACCATATCATTGCACATCCGGTTCTCATGGCGTCGAATGTGCTGGTTTAACTCCTGGATGAAGGATGCAATGGATCTATCCTTCTTGGTGCTGACTAACTCCCATTGTTCATCACGGCGTCTGCAAATCTGGTAGATAGTGTCCTTGAGGTCTTCTTGATAAACTTCTCCAATGCGTCCTATGGTGATATGAGCTGCCATGCTCCTTCCTAGGCTCCAGGTTGGTGCATTGAAAACACTATCTATGGGCTTCGTGATTGGCGCGAATGTTCTTCCCGGAATGTGAGCTTGAATCTTCCAGCGCTCCTCTTCAGGCAGAGTGGCGTTGAAGGTTCCCGTGAAGCTTGGTAATCCAATGTTCAGGTACTTGGTGACTTCCTTCAGGTGAAATCCAAATGGTGTGCCTTCATCCGGTTGAGCGTACTTAATCTTCGCGTGCGTCATCCTAAAAGAGTAGAAAAGATGAGGAGTTAGAAAATGAGAAGAGAAGGGTGATCTATGGCTTTAACTTAGTGGTCGTGTCCTACAGTCAACGTGTGCTCTGATACCATCTCTGTAGCGACCTGACCCGAATGGATCACGTCTACTGTGCTACGGTGTCATCCCTGGATCAGTAATGCTGACACCACACAGTACATCGAGGTTTTATAGCAGAGTTGCAATCACACACTTATTACATCGATGGCTGAAAAAGAACTTATTACAATAAATATGACTTAAGGCCATATTTTAAAGATAACAGCGGAAGACTTGGAAGATAAATGGGTCCATCAACTCCAGCGGCATCACTGAGTATAGGGCCACGACCTAAACACACCTCAATCGTCGTCTGAAAAGTCTGCAACATTAACGTTGCAGCCCGAAAACGGGTCAGCACATGGAATATGCTGGCAAAGTAACACATAGAGAGTAATGGAATGAAACAGCTATACTATATGCATATATGGCTGGTGGAAAGCTCTATGGTTACAGTTTTTGCGTAAAGCCAATTTTTCCCTACTACAAAGGAATAAATTTTTATTTACTATCATGGTGGTTGTGAAACATTGAGAATGGTTGACAGCATTCTCAATCCCAATTAAAAGTAATTAAAACCCAATAACATTAATTAGAAGTAACATGTTGAGATTCACAATGATATTCAAGTACTAGATACTCAAGTTGTCCATAACCGGGGACACGGCTAATCATGATTAGTTTGTTACTCTGCAGAGGTTGCGCACTTTTCCCCACATGACTCGATCGCCTCCGTTTGTTTTCTCGCACTACATGGTGTTTGAGAAACGGATGACCAAGACATAGTCTTTCAGAAGCACTAGCACCTTACATGTGGGGTAGACCGGTACACCTACATCCCCTACATCTGCTAGTCCACCCCGTAAGAGTTCGCACAACTTAGTCAACTATGCCAGAGCCCATAGTAGCATGTGGCTGCACACGGAAGTTTCTAGCATGAATTATCTTATGATCCCTTTGAGCCTGGGTGGCGGTCCAAAAAAAACAGGCAAGTCCTGATAGACATCAGGTGCCTCAATCCACCCAGATGTGTGTTTAAGTTGCCACCTTAGATAAACCATTAAAATTATCAATCTCACGTCTGTCATGGATATCACTCACCCAATCCACGTCTACTAGCATAGCATGGCATAATAAGTAAACATAGAAGTAACTCCCAAAGGTTTCATAATAATACAGGTAATAGGTACTACCTCATCTACTTCCCATCCCACAATTTAATTAGATCTTAATCATGCAATGTGTGAGGATTGATCTAATGCAATAAAACATGGGTTGTAGAAAAGGTATGATCAAAGTGTTACTTGCCTTGCTGATGATCCGCGAGTCCTAGGGTTTTGAAGTAACAAGCGGCGCAATCCGGGTAATCTATCGCAGACAAACAACAAGCATACAATAAGTACTCATCTAATGCACAGGTAAAACTCGAACAAGAGAACGAACAAGGTAGTTCAACTTAAGAACTCCGGTTGCAAAGAAAGAATGAAAAACAAACGGCGGAAGAAAACAACTCGGTTCTAGCAAGTTGAATCTAGGTCAAAATTTTACTGTAACAAAAGCTTGTTCAAGTTGATTAGACGGAAAGGCGGTTTCGAGACGAAACTCCAGGCGCTTGAATCACCTGATTCCGATAAACGAGCGAAAAGATAGACTAGAAAGAAGATCGGATCTGAGATCGCGATCGCAGAATAAATCCGACGAAAAGAAAAAGAAGAACGGTTAAACGAACGGACGTTCGTTAACCTAGAAGAATCCGGTGATCACGTTCGTTAGGACGAACGGTCCGGCGAACGGTCCAAAGCAACTAAATCGGAGAAGAAAACGAATCCGATCTAGGGTTTCGGAGAAGAAAAAAACCGAACGAAAAACCGATCTAGAAAACCGGAACGGTTTAGAGAAGAAAAGAATCGGAACGATTAGAAGAAAACGATCCGAGAAAAAGAATAGATGTAGCGCGGGGCAACCTTGGCGAGGTCTCCGGTGAACGGGGCTCCGGCGGCGTCGGCGTAGGGCGGCGGCGTGGGCAAGGTGCGGCGGCGGCGCGGGTGTGGGGCGGCGGCGGCGGTGACGCAGGGCGCGGTGTGATGCGGCGCGGCGGCGGTAAGGTGCGGCGGCGGCGCGGGGTGTGGGGTGGCGGCGCGGGTGAGGCGGCGCGGCGGCGGTAAGGCGCGGTGTGGAGCGGCGGCGGCGGTGACGCAGGGCGCGGTGTGATGCGGCGCGGCGGCGGTAAGGTGCTGCGGCGGCGCGGGTGTGGGGCGGCGGCGGCGGTGACGCAGGGCGCGGTGTGATGCGGCGCGGTGGCGGTAAGGTGCGGCGGCGGCGCGGGGTGTGGGGTGGCGGCGCGGGTGAGGCGGCGCGGCGGCGGTAAGGCGCGGTGTGGAGGAGAGCTTTGATTTGATGTGTTTAGAGTGGCGGCGTGCTTGGGTATTTATATTGGGGAGGGGAGGGGTTTACTTGGGGTAGAGGACAAGGAATTAGAATAGGAGTAGGAAAGATCTAGAAAATAAACGGAGTAGGACTAAAGAAAACGAAATAAGAAAAAGGGGACAAGGGGGCGCCCTAGAATCCTAAAAGGATTCGGTCCTAGCAAGAGGCGGCGGCGGCCGACCGGCTCCTGGCTCGGCGCCTGACGCCTGGGAGCGCGGCGGTAGGTGGCTTGGCTTGGGCCTTTGGCCCAAGGCGCTGCTCAAATTTTTTTTTAAATAGTTTCCTCACGCAGAAAAAAAAACAAAAAAGGGATCTAAACGAACTCCGAAAAATCTAAAGTAAATTTTCCCCGACTCCTAAAAATGAGCCGAACAAAATGAACTTTTCTCCGGACCTAAAATGCAATTTTTGAAAACGCGCATTTTTCCCTATCCAAATAAAATGCAAATAAACACCGGAAAGCAAAATTGATCTATTTATTATATCTTCATTTTTCCTAAATTTGGGAAAGTCATATTATTCCCTCTCTTATATATTTTGACACCGGAAAAATTATTGAAGATAAAATAAATAAATCAAATGATCCTATTTTCAAAATTCGAGAGAACTCTCAAATATGAAAATAACGAAATCTCCAACTCTCTCCGAGGGTCCTTGAGTTGCGTGAAATTTCTAGGATCAACCAAAATGCAAGAAAATATGATATGCATATGATCTAGTGTATAACATTCCAGATTGAAAATTTGGGATGTTACAGCGATTGAGTTGATTATTTTTTCAGAATATTAATAGACAAATTCCCCACGTCCACCAATTTATTTCAGAATTTTTGGAGTAGCAGAAGTATGGTTGGTGTTCAGATCATTACAGACTGTTCTGTTTCTGACAGATTCTGTTTTCATTGCATAGTTTGCTTGTTTTCTAGTTCTATGGCTTATATTTCTCAATATAAATTGTAAAAATGATATGGTACAGTAGGAATTGTGTGAGAACAATTATGAACCTTGTCTTTGACAGTACCAAAGTGAATGGTTTACTCTTTATCATTCTAAGCTATCTCACGAAGTTCCGTTAAGTTTGTGTGATTGAAGTTTTCAAGCTTTGGGTGAGATATCGATATGAGGAGAATAAGGAGTGGAAAGACCCTAAGCTTGGGGATGCCAAAGGCACCCCAAGGTAATATTCAAGGAAGACTCAAGCTCCTAAGCTTGGGGATGCCCCGAAAGACATCCCCTCTTTCATCTTCAAAATTATCGGTATACCTTACTCGGAGCTATATTTTTATTCGTCACATGATATGTGTTTTGCTTAGAGCGTATTTTAAATTTTACTTTCTGTTTGAATAAAATCATTGGATCTGAAATATTAAATGAAAAAGAATCCTCCCATGGCTAGTTAATTATTTGACTACTCAGTGTCCTTCACTTATATCTTTTGTAGTAGTTTGTCATTTACTCACATGCTTCATATATATCCTATGAGTAAATGGTTGAATGAATTGAATATCATAAATCTGAATTTATATATGTTTCATATGCTTATACCATGGGGAGTAATGACTTCACACAGAATAAGTATAGGTAGTAAACTTATTGAAATTTAGCAAACGTAGAATTGGTCACTTGAACAATTCATGAAAGAATATTGATGGAAGAGAGATTTCACATATAAATATGCTATCTTGGACATCTTTTGTAATTTTGAGCACTCATTAAAATATGACATGCTAAAAGGTTGATGTCGGACAAGGAAGACAACGTAATAGGTTATGTTTTCTTATATCCGAAATAAAGTATATTGTCTTGGATCATCCAACATGTTGAGCTTGCTTTCCCGCTCATGCTAGCCAAATTGTTTGCACCAAGTAGATATACTACTTGTGCTTCCAAACATTCCTTAAACCCATTTTGCCATGAGAGTCCACCATACCTACCTATGGATTGAGTAAGATCCTTGAAGTAAGTTGTCATCGGTGCATGCAATAAAAAATTTCCCTCTAAATATGTATGATGTATTAATGTGGGGGAAAATAAGCTTTATACGATCTTGTGATGCGGAAGAAATAAAAGTGACGGACTGCATAATAAAGTTCCATATCACAAGTGGCAATATAAAGTGACATTCTTTTGCATTAAGATTTTGTGCATCCAACCATAAAAGCGCATGACAACCTCTGCTTCCCTCTGCGAAGGGCCTATCTTTTACTTTTATCTTCTACCCTTATGCAAGAGTCATGGTGATCTTCACCTTTCCTTTTTACATTTTATCCTTTGGCAAGCACATTGTGTTGGAAAGATCCTGATATATATATATATCCAATTGGATGTGAGTTATCATGAACTATTATTGTTGACATTACCCTTGAGGTAAAAGGTTGGGAGGCGAATCTATAAGCCCCTATCTTTCTCTGTGTCCGATTAAAACTTTGAACCCATAAATATCACGTGAGTGTTAGCAATTGTGAAATATTAAATTATAGTTGAGTATGTGGAGTTTGCTAAATCAAAGCTCTGACATAGACTCTTCCTAAAAATAAGATGAATTGCAATTGTTTGATGACTGAGAATATAGTTTGTTAGTTTCAAGATAGTTTATGATCTATACTTTAACATGAGAATAGCTTGTTACTTGATCATGAAAAGTTTTATGAGGATGAGCTACTGATATGACATATAATGATGCTAGAAAAAGTGATTGGAACTATCATTGATCAAACTTGTGCACTTGCTAGCATTCACACTTCATAAATTATTTCTTTTATCATTTACCTACTCGAGGACGAGCAGAAATTAAGCTTGGGGATGCTGATACATCTCCAACGTATCTATAATTTATGAAGTATTCATGCCATGTTTACAATATTTTTATATGATTTTGGTATGATTTGATTAGAACTAACCCGGACTAACGATGTTTTCAGCAGAACTACCGTGGTGTTGTTTTTGTGCAGAAATAAAAGTTCTCGGAATGCCATGAAAATCAACGGAGATTTTTTCTAGAAAATATGAAAAATACTGGAACGAAAATCTACCGGAGGGGAGTCACGGGGGCCCCACGAGGGTGGGGGCGCGCCCCCTGCCTCGTGGACTCCCCGAGGGCCCCCCTAATGTGAAATCAACGCCAACTTCTCCTATAAATACAGAAACCTCTGAAAATTAACCTAGATCGGGAGTTCCGCTGCCGCAAGCCTCTGTAGCCACGAGAAATCAATCTAGGCCCTCTCTGGCACCCTGCCGGAGGGGGCCATCATCATCGGAGGCTATGGAGGAGGATCCCAGAGGGGCCATCATCACCATGAAGGCCAAGGACCAGAGGGGGAACCTCTCCCCATCCAAGGAGGAGGCCATGGAGGAGGAAGCACAAGGGGGAGAACCTCTCCTCCTCTCTCTCGGTGGCACCGGAGTGCCATCGGGAGGGGAATCATCGCCGCGGTGATCGTCTTCATCAACATCACCATCATCATCACCATCCTCATCTCTTTTATGCGGTACAGTCTCCCGCACCCCGCTGTAATCTCTACTTGAACATGGTGCTTTTTGCCACATATTATGGTCCAATGATGTGTTGCCATCCTATGATGTTTTGAGTAGATATCCTTTGTCTTTGGGTTGATTGATGATCTAGATTGGTATGAGTTGTATGTTTTATTTTTGTGTTGTCCTATTGTGCCCTCCGTGTCGCGCAAGCGTGAGGGATTCCCGCTATAGGGTGTTGTAGTATGTCCATGGTTTTGCTTATTGTTTGTGTTGCATGAGTGGTTGAAACACAAACACGGGTAAGCGGGACATGGCGTATGGGAATAAAGAGGACTTGATACTTTAATGCTATGGTTGGGTTTTACCTTAATGATCTTTAGTAGTTGCAGATTCTTGCTAGAGTTCCAATCAAAAGTGCATATGATCCAAGAAGAGAAAGTATGTTAGCTTATGCCTCTCCCTCATATGAAATTGCAATGACGACTATCGGTCTTGTTAACAATTGCCTAGGACAATTTTGCACACCTATCCACCATTATTCCACACTCGCTATTTATAATATTTAGTAATATATTCTAACTTTATGATAACAACAACTACTTTTATATTTTATCTCTCCGATATCATGCAAAGTTATCCTCTTCATACCCACAACGTAGTTTTATTTCTCATTTCTAGTTGGAAGCAAACATTCGGTGTACATAGAGTCGTATCAGTGGCAGATAGGGCTTGAGAGAATATTGATCTTACGATTAGCTCCTTGTGGGTTCGACACTCCATACTTATCACTTCCACCTTTGGAAATTGCTACGATGATTCCCTGCACTTGGGGATTATCAGACTTATTCATTGGGTTCTCTTGTTACAAGAATTTGATTTGCATATTATTGATAGAAAAGGAGGTGAGAACCCCGTAGCTGATAACTTGTCTAGGCTTGAAAATATGCTTGATGACCCATTACCTATTGATTATAGTTTTCCTGATGAGCAATTAGCTGCAATAAACGTTGCTTATGGTACTCCTTGGTATGCTGACTATGCTAATTACATTGTTGCTAAATATTTGCCACCTAGCTTTACGTATCAACAAAAGAAAAAAATCTTCTATGATTTAAGACATTACTTTTGGGATGACCCACATCTTTATAAAGGAGTAGATGGTATTATTAGATGTTGTGTACCTGAGCATGAACAAGGACAAATCCTATGGAAATGTCACTCCGAAGCTTATGGAGGACATCATGTTGGAGATAGAACTGCTCACAAGGTATTGCAATCTAGATTCTATTGGCCTACTCTCTTCAAGGATGCCCGTAAGTTTGTCTCTTCTTGTGATGAATGTCAAAGAATAGGTAATATTGGTAAGCGTCAAGAAATGCCTATGAATTATTCACTTGCTGTTGAACCTTTTGATGTTTTGGGATTTGATTACATGGGACATTTTCCTTCCTCTAATGGGTATACACATATTTTGGTTGCTGTTGATTATGTTACTAAATGGGTAGAAGCTATTCCAACCAGTAGCGCTGATCACAACACCTCTATTAAAATTCTTAAGGGAGTTATTTTCCCAAGGTTTGGAGTCCCTAGATATTTAATGACTGATGGTGGTTCACACTTTATTCATGGTGCTTTCCGTAAAATGCTTGCTAAGTATGGTGTTAACCATAGAATTGCATCACCCTATCATCCTCGATCTAGTGGTCAAGTTGAACTCAGCAATAGAGAAATAAAATTAATTTTGCAAAAGACTGTTAATAGGTCCAGGAAGAATTGGTGTTAGAAATTAGATAATGCACTTTGGGCTTATAGAACAGCATATAAAAATCCTATGGGTATGTCTCCTTATAAAATGGTTTATGGAAAAGCTTGTCATTTGCCTCTTGAGTTAGAACACAAAGCATATTGGGCAGTTAAAGAACTCAATTATGATTTCAAACTTGCTGGTGAAAAGAGGTTATTTGATATAAGCTCACTAGATGAATGGAGAACCCAAGCATATGAAAATGCAAAGTTATTTAAAGAAAAAGTTAAAAGATGGCATGATAAAAGAATTCAAAAACGTGAGTTTAAAGTTGGAGAATATGTTCTTTTGTACAACTCTCGTTTCAGATTCTTTGCGGGAAAACTCCTCTCCAAATGGGAAGGCCCCTATGTCATCGAGGAGGTTTACCAGTCTGGTGCCATCAAAATAAATAATTCCAAAGGTACTAACCCGAAGGTTGTCAATGGACAACAAATAAAGCATTATATCTCAGGTACGCCTATTAATGTTGGAAGCAATATTATCCAAACTTTGACACGGGAAGAACACATAAAAGAGTCCTTCTGGAACACTCCAGAATCATCAAAATAAGGAGGTACGTGATATGGTAAATAAACGGACTCCAAAAGTGGTAGCAAGCCTATTTAAATTCATGACCGGTGCAGCCTCCTAGCTTAATAAATATATAATGGCAGTTCTGGCTGGTACTTAACATGGAGCAGCGGCAACCTCATATACTCAACAGACAACATCAACCTATAAAGAAAATGTGAACCAAGTCAAAGTGGCATTGCTCCAAACCATAGAGCATACCTGAAAATCCGCTTCTCCATATCTTTTCTCTTAAATAGAGGCATGCTGAATCCCTCACATAAGAGGTTGCTAGTGCGTACGTCAAGCCAACAAAAAAGAACAAGAGAGCCCAACCTACAAAAAAAAGAATGCAATTCTTTTACAATAACGAATCGTAGAGCAAGCAAATGACAAGGGACCAAAAGAGAAGCAATCAACATGGCTCAGCATGCAAGCGGACGGCGTAATCTGCCACTGCAGCAGCTTGGATTTTCATCGAACGCCTTATAGGTAGATACAAAAACGAATCTACACAAACAGGGATGAGATATTCTGTTGTTAAATTGAAAAAATAAGTGAAAAGGAGATGGGAGAAGGCAAATCAGGAGCGGGGTGAAGAGGTGTGGGTACCTGCAGAGGCCATATGCAGCAGAGGATTCATCGGAACAATGTTACATAGAAGCTCAGCTACAGCGGCCACCCATGCTTCTCCTCTTGACCACGACCACGACGTCGCCCGGAATCCCTCCATGCTCCGCCACAACCAGGCCACCCGTGCTTCAGCTGCGGCGCCCACCCGTGCTCCCTCCTCCAATGCCATCTTTCCACTGCGTGGATCTCGTTTTCCTCCTCCAACGCCATCTTCCCATCTCCACCTCCCCATGGAAAGGGCAAGACAGGAGGCATCGACCGGCGGGTGGCGCCATCATCAAGGAAGAGAGGAAGAGGCGGTGCAGGAAGGAGGAGGCCGTTGTGAGGAGAGGAGGGGAAAAAGGAGACGTCAGGGGATGAGAGAGGATGCGGCGGCGGCTGGGAATCGGGAGGAGATGGGTGGCCTTATTCACCGCGGGGGAATCGCGTCTAGGTTAATCCCTGTCTCGGTAGAAACAGCGCACCCAAATGCATCGAAAAACCACCTCGTTTCTTGGCCCCACGACCAAACCAGCCCCACCTGTCATACAACATCAAATGAAAAGCTTAGGTAGAGAAGGGATTAACGGTGTACCGACCGCCAGCAGACGAAAAAGCACTGTGGTAAAAGAATCGTTTGGTCCACGACAGCGGCGAGTAGCATAGCGTCCTTTATATGCTCCATAAGTGGTTTTGCCTATAAAAAAACACAATAGTACTTTCAGGACGGAGCGCCGCCGCCTCGAGGTGGAACTTGGGCAGGAGCACTTTTGCCCTCCGGCTGAGCGATTCCGCCGGGGGAACTTCCCTCCCGGAGGGGGAAATCATCATCATCATAACCAACAACTCCCCATCTTGGGAAGGGCAATCTCCATCAACATCTTCACCAACACCATCTCATCTCAAACCCTAGTTCATCTCTTGTATTCAATCTTGTTACCGGAACTATAGATTGTTGCTAGGGGTGACTAGTAGTGTTGATTACATCTTGTAGTTGATTACTATATGGTTTATTTGGTGGAAGATTATATGTTCAGATCCATTATGCATATTAATACCCCTCTGATCTTGAGCATGATTATTATTTGTGATTAGTTACTTTTGTTCTTGAGGTCACGGGATAGTTCATGTTGCAAGTAATCATGTGAGTTTGATATGTGTTTGATATTTTGATAATATGTATGTTGTGATTCCCTTAGTGATATCATGTGAACGTCGACTACATGACACTTCACCATATTTGGGCCTAAGGGAATGCATTGTGGAGTAGTAAATAGATGGTGGGTTGCGAGAGTGATAGAAACTTAAACCCCAGTTTATGCACTATTCCGTAAGGGACTGATTGGATCCTAGAATTTAATGCTATGGATTTATCCTTAATACTTTTCTCGTAGTTGCAGATGCTTGCGGGAGGGTTAATCATAACTAGGAGGTTTGTTCAAGTAAGAACATCACCTAAGCACCAGTCCACCCACATATCAAATTATCAAAGTAGCGAACACAAATCAAACCAATATGATGAAAGTGACTAGATGAAATTCCCGTGTACCCTCAAGAATGCTTTGCTTATCATAAGAGACTGTTTTGGCCTATCCTTTGCCCCAAAAGGATTGGGCTACCTTGCTGCATACTTGTTACAATTATCGTTACTTGCTTGTTACAGATTATCTTGCTACCCAACTACTCGCTACTTACAATTTCAACACTTGGAGACACTACCTTACTAAAAACTACTTGTCATTTCCTTCTGCTACTCGTTGGGTTCGACACTCTTACTTATCGAAAAGACATACAATTGATCCCCTATACTTGTGGGTCATCAGCTGCCTTCTCTGCTTTTGCTTTTTCTCTCTTCTCCTGAGCCTCGACTAATGTAGGATGTGAAGCATCCATGACAATTGTGTTATCCTCATGATCAGGCCTCAAGGGAAGGTGCTCTTTATCTAGGAGATACATGCCTTTGCCCATCTTGGAGTTGATGAGCATCTGAATGTGTGGAACATAGCCATGTGATCTCTTTTGATCTGATGCAGTTCTCTTGATTGTCTCAACAATCAAACTCATCACCTTAAATTTTTGTGGCACATCAAACATCTGAAGCAAGTTGATGGAGTGGCCTCTGATCATCCTGTGATCTCCTGACTTGGGCAGCAAGGTGTGCCTCAATATAGTGTTCATGGTGGCCAATCCAGACAACAGATAGTACACTGAGCCTAGCTTGTGTGTCTCCAAGGCCTTGTCAGGTATCTCCTTGTACATATTGTCCATGGAGTTGTGATCTTTCCTAGGCTTTGCATAGACATCAATGTCATCATCAGCTTCTTCTGGAGCATTAGTAAGCTTGGCCCACTCAGCAACTGTAGACCGGTACCTTGTACGCTTAGTCATCTAGACAATCTTCCCATCTGGGTAAAAGTGAGAGTAGAGTAAAACTGCAAGATCAGCTCATCATTCCATTTGGTCAATTTCTGACCCACAAAGGTGTCAACTCCATTGAGTCTTAAGCTGTCATGCACTCCAGGGAAATGATCTTCATTATTGTTAATGTACTTCTAGTCCACCCATTTCATGTCACACACAATGGGCTTCTTATCCAAGAGGACTGTCTCATAGAATTCCTGTTGTTCCTTAGTGTGAAATCTGTAATCCACAACAGTCCTTCTTCTCACAACATAGAGGTCTTGAAAGTGCGTTATATCGACTAGAGGGGGTGTGAATAGACGATTTTTATGAAAGTCTTCAAAATGTGGGAGTTATGAAGACAAACGATAGAAATAAACCTAACACCCTGCAGCGGAAGGTAGACTACACTAGGCAAGCCATAGTCAAGTATTCAATAGAGTGAAAGCACAATGACTAATAGCAGCAATGTAGTAAGGATCAGGTAGGAAGATATTGTGAAGCCAGAAAGAACACGCAGTCACTCAGTGAAGACAAAAGATAGTGCAAACATACAATGACTTCACAAGGAGTAACAGTAAGTAAAGGGAAGGGAAGATGAAACCAGTGACACGTTGAAGACAATGATTTGTTGTACCAGTTCCAGTTGCTGTGACAACTGTACGTCTGGTTGGGGCGGCTAGGTATTTAAACCTTAGGACACACAGTCCCGGACACGCAGTCCTGAACACGCAGCTCAGGACACCCAGTCCTCACTGTATTCCCCTTGAGCTAAGGTCACATAGACCTCGCCCAATCACTCTGGTAAGTATTCAAGGTAGACTCCCAAACCTTCACAGACTTCGTTCACCGGCAATCCACAATGTCTCTTGGATGCTCAGAACGCGACGCCTAACCGGCTGGAGGATGCACAGTCCTCAAGTGTAATAAGTCTTCAGATCACACAGACAAGAAGACTTAAGTGATGCCCAATTCTCTTTGGCTCTGGGTGGGTAGGGCTTTATCCTCGCAAGGAATTCTCTCTCAAAGGCTTCGAGGTGGGTTGCTCTTAAACGACAAAAGCCGTACTCTCAATCTGAGCAGCCAACCGTTTATGGTTGTAGGAGATGGGCTATTTATAGCCACTTGGCAACCCGACCTGATTTGTCCGAAATGACCCTGGGTCACTAAGGAACTGACACGTGTTCCAACGGTCAGATTTCAAACTCACACGGCAACTTTACTTGGGCTACAAGCAAAGCTGACTTGTCCGACTCTGGACAAGATTCGCTCTCATAGTCTTCACTCGAAGACATAGGTTTTGGTTAGGCATCACTTCAGTCATTCTGACTGGTTCTCTTGGACCCCACTTAACAGTACGGTGGTTCCTATGACTCAACACAAAAGAAAAAGAACTACGAAAGATCTAAGTCTTCGAGCTCCATAGGCTTCATCGGTGTCTTCTCTTGTCATAGTCTTCAATGTGAATATCTTCATATACCACCTTTGACTTCAATGTCTTCATACATTTTTAGGGGTCATCTCTGGTAGGAAAACCGAATCAATGAGGGACTTCTACCTGTGTTATCCTACAATTCTCATAAACACATTAGTCCCTCAACTAGGTTTGTCATCAATACTCCAAAACCAACATGGGGTGGCACTAGATGCACTTACAATCTCCCCCTTTTTGGTGATTGATGACAAACTAGTTGAAGTTTTCAACGGGGAATATAATCTGTGAAATTGTAAAGGATAAGGAATTGTCTTCATAAGTTGCAAGGGCTCCCCCTGAAGATGTGCATATAAGTAATTTGCTTTTGGAATGCAAATGCACATGGCAGGTTGTACTTGTGGAGATCCACTTCAACTTATGATGACAATCCACTATGCATGTGAAAGTATATGAAGATAATGACAATGCATAATGGAAAATGGACGTCTGCAGAATGATCGAAGTGCGGAATTTATCGTCGCACATGCGGAATTTATCATCGCAAAACAAAGTGGCATATAAGTAGCAGACGACCATCGAGTTTAAGTGTTACAACTCAAAGAACCAAATGTAGCAAAACGAGAGTTGTAAGCACGAAGCAAAATATAAAGCACCCGCCCATATGGACCCGCTTGAAGACTATCAACCTCATATGCTTCTCCCCCTTTTGTCAGTAAGGACCAAAAAGGTTTGAAGACATAGAGCATCTACTCATTTCCATGCGGAGTAGGTGAAGTAGCAGGGTCGTTGGTGGTGTTTGGCGGTGCTGAAGAGCTTGGAGCAGAGTTGACGCGTGCTGAAGGAGGTGGTGGTGAAGTAGCATCATCTTCATCCTCGATAACTCTGGCAGTCACTGTTGCAGCAGATGAAGAGAACTCAGAGTCTTCAAGGGATGGAGTTCCTAGCAGCACAGCTCTTCGAGGAGGTGTGGAGTCAAACTTGAATCGCTCAGTGAAGCCATCCTCTTGGAGATCATCTTCAGAACACATCATCGTTAGCCCTTTCCATGTGCGGCGACAGGTTTCATGGGCAACGAAAGCATTCTTGGTGGCAAGATTGCAAATGCGATTAACATCCACCAAGAGGCTTTTCATCTGACACTTCAGCCAGTCATGATGCCTATCCTGTTTCTGATGAAGAGCCACAAGAAGCTCTCGGTCGAAAGAACACGAGTGCGCTTCTTGGGTCTTGGAGCAGTTGTACTATCAGTGGCTTCAGTAGACGTGGGGTGTGGTGCACGTGTAGTGCCAGCCAAAGGATACACCCAAGTGACTGCTTCAACTCCTTCAATGTTCTGTGAGAAACTCTGATGCTCTGTGAGGGAGTCCTGGATTAGGGGGTGTTCGGATAGCCGGACTATACCTTCAGCCGGACTCCTGGACTATGAAGATATAAGATTGAAGACTTCGTCCCGTGTCCGGATGGGACTTTCCTTGGCGTGGAAGGCAAGCTTGGCGATGCGATATTCAAGATCTCCTACCATTGTAACCGACTCTGTGTAACCCTAACCCTATCCGGTGTCTATATAAACCGGAGGGTTGTAGCCCGTAGAGGATCAACTCCATACACAATCATACCATAGGCTAGCTTCTAGGGTTTAGCCTCCTTGATCTCGTGGTAGATCTACTCTTGTACTACCCATATCTTCAATATTAATCAAGCAGGAGTAGGGTTTTACCTCCATCGAGAGGGCCCAAACCTGGGTAAAACAAAGTGTCCCCTGTCTCCTGTTACCATCCGACCTAGACGCACAGTTCGGGACCCCCTACCCGAGATCCGCCGGTTTTGACACCGACATTGGTGCTTTCATTGAGAGTTCCTCTGTGTCGTCGCCTTTAGGCTCGATGGCTCCTTCGATCTTCAACAACGATGCGGTCCGGGGTGAGACTTTCCTCCCCGGACAGATCTTCGTCTTCGGCGGCTTCGCACTGCGGGCTAATTCGCTTGGCCACCTTGAGCAGATTGGAAGCTACGCCCCTGGCCATCAGGTCAGGTTTGGAAGCCTAAACTACACGGCTGACATCCGCGGAGACTTCATCTTCGACGGATTCGAGCCATAGCCAAGCGTGCCGCACTGTCTCGATGGGCACGATATAGCTCTGCTGCCGAACAGCGCCTTGGAGGCCGCACACGCATCGGTTTCGACCATTGATTCGGAACCTACTGCGCCGATCAAGGATCAGCTGTTGGACGCTGCCTCAGGGGCTGCGATCTCAGAGGCGATCGAGCCGAACTCCAGCCCCGCACTCCGCATGGCCCGTGACCCCGAGGAGCCGGATTCCTCTCCGAACTCCGAGCCCCTCGCGCCCCTGCCAATCGAATCCGAGTGGGCGCTTGTAATGGAGTTCACCGCAGCGGACATCTTTCAGCATTCGCCTTTTGGCGACATCCTGAATTCTCTTAAGTCTCTCTCTTTATCAGGAGAGCCCTGGCCGGACTACGGTCAGCAAGGGTGGGATACAGACGGTGAGGAAATTCAAAACCCACCCACCACCCACTTTGTAGCCACTGTCGACGACTTAACCGACATACTTGACTTCGGCTCCGAAGACATCGACGGCATGGACGATGATATAGGTGACGAACAGGAACCAGCACCTGTAGGGCGTTGGAAAGCCACCTCGTCATACGACATATACATGGTGGATACTCCAAAAGATGGAGATGGCGATGGAACAATGGGGGATAATGCCCCCAAGAAACAGCCAAAGCGCCGGCGTCAGCGGCGCCGCTCTAAATCCCGCCAAAGCAAAAATGGTGATTCCGGCACGGGAGATAATACTACCCCGGACAGCGCCGAAGAACACCCACCTCAGCAAGATTCGACACAGGAAGATGGAGAAGCCAGCCCTCACGAGAGAGCGGCAGACCAAGAGGTCGAGGATGATAACTATACGCCTCCCTCCAAAGACGAGGCAAGCCTCGATGATGACGAATTCGTCATACCATCAGACCCCGCCAAACAAGAGCGTTTTAAACGCAGGCTTTTAGCCACGGCATGCAGCCTCAAGAAAAAGCAGCAACATCTTAGAGCTGCCCAAGATTTGCTAGCTGACAGATGGACTGAAGTCCTTGCGGCCGAAGAGTATGAACTCGAACGCCCCTCCAAGAGTTACCCGAAGCACAGGCCGCTACCCCGATCAGAGGAGGAAGCACCTACATCACCAGCGCATGACATGGCAGACCGGCCACCCCGTGGCCGTGACAGAGAGGCCGCTCAGCCCTCCACCCAAGCCATGCCCCGACGCCACACAACTAAGGCACGGGAAAATGCGCCCGACTTGCGAGACATACTGGAGGATAAAGCAAGACAAACAAGATCGATCTATGGATCGCGCAGGCGCCCTACGGCATGTGACAATGATCTTCACTCCGGATACAACAAATCCGGCCGGGCCGAACACAACAGACATAGCTCTTCCGAGCTGCGTCGTGATATAGCCCAGTACAGAGGCGCCGCACACCCGCTATGCTTCACGAATGAAGTAATGGATCATAAAATCCCAGAGGGCTTCAAACCCGTAAACATCGAATCATACGATGGCACCACAGACCCGGCGGTATGGATCGAGGACTATCTCCTTCACATCCACATGGCACGCGGCGATGATCTACACGCCATCAAGTACCTCCCGCTCAAACTTAAAGGACCGGCCCGGCATTGGCTTAACAGCTTGCCAGCAGACTCAATCGGTTCTTGGGAGGACCTGGAAGCCGCATTCCTCGATAACTTCCAGGGCACTTACGTACGACCGTCGGATGCCGACGACTTAAGCCACATAATTCAGCAGCCAGAAGAATCAGCCAGACAATTCTAGACACGGTTCCTAACAAAGAAAAACCAGATAGTCGACTGTCCGGATGCAGAGGCCCTAGTAGCCTTCAAGCATAACATCCACGACGAGTGGCTTGCCCGGCACCTGGGACAGGAAAAGCCGAAATCCATGGCAGC
This sequence comes from Triticum urartu, assembly GCF_056163025.1. Lineage (NCBI taxonomy): Eukaryota > Viridiplantae > Streptophyta > Magnoliopsida > Poales > Poaceae > Triticum > Triticum urartu. The sequence goes on along the minus strand of NC_141876.1, from coordinate 502,233,266 downwards.
ACTCACGACACTCATGACCCGCTTTTGCGCGGGAGAAGACAGCTGGCTGGCTCGCAGTAACAACTTATCAAAGAACCCTGGTAATTCGGATACCAAGGACAAAAGTGGCAGGACACATCGAAATAAGCAAAAATGCCGCGTTAACAGCGACAGCAATGAAGAGACGGCAGTCAATGCCGGATTCAGAGGCTATAAATCCGGTCAACGGAAAAAGCCATTCAAAAAGAATACTCAGGGCCCGTCCAGTTTGGACCGAATACTCGATCGCTTGTGCCAGATACATGGCACCCCCGAAAAGCCAGCCAATCACACTAACAGGGATTGTTGGGTGTTCAAGCAGGCAGGCAAGTTAAGAGCCGAAAACAGAGACAAGGGGCTGCACAGCGACGACGAAGAGCCCAAGCCGCTGAACAACAATGGACAGAAGGGCTTTCCCCCACAAGTGCGGACGGTGAACATGATATACGCAACCCACATTCCCAAGCGGGAGCGGAAGCGTGCACTGTGGGACGTATACGCAATGGAGCTAGTCGCCCCAAAGTTCAACCCATGGTCCTCCTGCCCGATCACCTTTGATCGAAGGGACCATCCCACTAGCATCCGTCATGGCGGCTTCACCGCATTGGTTCTCGACCTAATCATCGACGGATTTCACCTCACAAGAGTCCTCATGGACGGCGGCAGTAGCCTGAACCTGCTTTATCAGGACACAGTGCGAAAAATGGGCATAGATCCCTCAAGGATCAAACCCACAAGAACGACCGTTAAAGGCGTTATACCAGGTGTAGAAGCCAACTGTACAGGCTCAGTAACACTTGACGTGGTCTTCGGATCCCCAGATAATTTTCGAAGCGAAGAGTTAATCTTCGATATAGTCTCGTTTCGCAGTGGCTACCACGCCCTGCTCGGATGAACCGCATTCGCAAAATTCAATGCAGTGCCGCATTATGCATATCTCAAACTCAAGATGCCAGGCCCTCGAGGAGTAATCACGGTCAACGGAAACATCGAACGCTCCCTCCGTACGAAGGAGCATACGGCGGCTCTCGCAGCGGAGATACAAAGTAGCCTTCTTAGGAAATTCCCCAGTCCGGCCATTAAAAAGCCAGACACAGCCAAGCGCGCCCGGAGTAACCTACAGCAGGACCGCTTGGCACACTCTGAGCAAGCGTAGCAATGCGGCCCCAACCCCAGCTTTCGCGACCTAGCGAAACCAGTACCTTGCGTACACAACTACGCCCTTGAAATACCATGGGCACAGGGGAAGGGGCACAATAAACGGCACGCCCAACATACGGCTTAAAACGTACTAGGGGCTGCCGGATTCTTTTTTTAATTTTTTCTTACTTTCAGGACTCCATACTTCGGACGACCTGTTCGACAACTCGACTGCCGCACAAACGATGCAAGATCCAGGGAGGCAGACAAGCGATGCCGCATTATGGAACTCCCAGGTGGTCTCTGTTACGAGCGGTATACCTGTTTTAAATACAATTCCGCAGCCTGCCCCTAGTCAGGACATACTGAATAGTCCAATATCTTTTGCTTATCGCACTATTTGTATCGTTCGGCTTTGATAAATAGCCTGTCTATAAACAATGCTTACCTTCTCGTCTATTTTTTGCATTACTCTATTTTATATATGTTCATTAATGACATGTTGCACCCGTACACTATGGTATGACAAGTACGCCAGGGGCTTCAGTACCCTTTAATATGGTGTGAGAAGTCCGTACACTTTCACAAGTGCGGCACCCCAAACTTATAGCACTATATGCATCGGCTCCAAATCATGATTTGGGTCAATAGTTGGGTTTGCCCGGCTCCTATGTTTTGGTGCCTTACATTCCGCTATATCGGCTAAGGTAGCACTAGGAGAACCACTGCGATTGTGCCCCGGTTGAGCTGGGCTAAGCACCTCGGTGGAGAAAGCTAAAACTGACTGTCATGATGAGGCGAGAGACCGGTCGCTGTTCGAGAGGTTTTTTGGGTCCCTAAAGGCCTATGCCGCTTCGAGCAAGGAGCTGGATAACCCCAGCCAAGGCGTGGATAGCGCCCCGAACTCGGTCTTCCGAACTAGGGGCTTCGCCAAAATTTAAAATTATAAAGTTCTATGGCTAAGTGAGAGTGTTCAAGCATTATAGTCCGATTGCCTGGTTCGCCGTGCTGAGCGCCTCCCTCGAAGGACCCAACTATGGGAAAAAGAGTGCTCAGGTTTATCCCCGAACACCCCAGCACTAGTGGCATGGGGGCTGAAGCCGACGACTGGCCATCTCTCAATTTTTTGATAAACGGCCGCACAGAAAATAATATTTTAAATTCAACAAGCATTGCTTAAGCGCCTATGAACAAGTTTTCAGCGCACAGGATAAAAACGAGCGAGTTTATTCAAAAATTACATCCTTGGTACATTCATCTCCAACAAGGCAAGCACCCGCAAGAACATCCTTGTAATAGTTCTCGGGCTTGCGATGATCCTTCCCCGGCGGCGGCCCGTCCTTCACAACCTTCTCACCGTCTAGCTTACCCCAGTGCACCTTTACACGGGCAAGGGACCTACGGGCACCTTCGATGCAGACGGAGCGCTTGAGGACCTCGAGCCTTGGATAGGCCTCCACCAGCCGCCGCACCAGCCCGAAGTAGCTCCCAGGCAGGGCCTCTCCGGGCCACAGCCGAACTATGAAGCCCTTCATGGCCTGTTCGGCCGCCTTGTGGAGTTCGACCAGCTGTTTCAGCTGGTCGCTCAAGGGCACAGGGTGTCCGGCCTCAGCATACTGAGACCAGAACACCTTCTCCGTCGAGCTTCCCTCTTCAGCTCGGTAGAATGCGGCGGCATTGGATACGCTGCGGGGAAGATCTGCGAATGCCCCTGGAGAACTCCGGATTCGGGTAAGTAACAAGTAGTTTACTTTTATATTTCTGCTTTGCATAAAGAATGCCTTACCCGCTATTATCTTCTTCATATCCTCCAACTCTCGGAGGGCCTTTTGGGCTTTGGCCTTGGCAGACTTGGCAGTCTCAAGGGCCGCCGCGAGCTCGGACGCTCGCGTCTCTGACTCAAGCTCCAAACTCTCATGTTTTCTCATGAGAGCCTGAAGCTCTTGCTGCACCTCGCCGACCTGAGCCCCAAGTTTTTCTCGCTCGGTGCGCTCCGCGGCCGTTTTCTTTTCGGCCTCAGACAGCGCCTGCTTGAGGGTCGCCACCTCAGTCGTGGCCCCTACAATAAGCAGTACAATCCTGTTATTTTTTGCAATCATGCCTCTCTATAGGCACTTATTTCTGTAAGGTATTTCTTACCTTCTTTCTCCTCGAGTTGCCGCTTGGCAAGGCCGAGCTCTTGCTCGGACCGCTCGAGTCCCTGTTTCAGGACACCCACCTCCACAGTCAGTGCGGCGGTGGACAACAGCGAAGCCTGCATACGCATATTGACTCTTTATTGTTAGACTCCTGCAAAATTTAATAGATCCTCTATTCAGCTTTTCTTTCCGAACGCCAAATAGAGCATCAGGGGCTATTGTCTATGCGGTAATATTTTTACATATTTTTACTTACCTCGAAGCCTGTTAGGAGGCTAGCGCAAGCTTCACTCAGCCCGCTCTTGGCGGACTGGACCTTCTGGATCACCGTACTCATAATAGTACGGTGCTCCTCGTCGATGGAGGCGCCTTCAAGCACCTCCAGCAGATTGTCCGGCACCTCTAGTTGGACGGAGGTTGCCGGCTCAGAAGACTTGCTCCTCTTGGAAGGAGCTCGCCTACCACGGTCCGGAATCGTTGAAGATTCCGGCACGGTGTCCGGCTTAAGGCCGGACTTGGAGCCCTGGGGGGTCTTGTCCCCTTTACTCCTGGAGTCCGGGAGGTTGCCTTGCGGCTCCTCCAGGACCACCTCCTCCTGCCCCGGAGCTTGTCGCGACGCCACTTCGGCGTCGTCCGCAGTGTAGGGGAGACAGCGGGCGGAACGGAGTTCACGTCCGATGAATCCAGGGAGCCGCTCGACGACTCGTTGAGTTCGGCCCGGGGCGGGCTGCATAAGTATCATCGACATTAGGTAAAGTTGTGCAACAAAGGAACATCACGAGTTACTCTGATATCCGAACTTACGATTTTGCCGGACGCTTGGCCCTGTCCGGCCACTCCTCTTCGTCTTCTTCGGCGTCGGGGGAATAGTCCGGCGGAGGGGTCTTCCTCTTCCTGGACCCCACGGCCTCCCAAGTTGGGGCGGCCTCCCTCTTCTTTCCTCCCCCCGCTGGAGGGGGAGAGGTTTCTTCTTCCTCCTCCTCGTTTTCATGGGAGGAGGGCGTCTCAGACTCGCCGGATGACGAGTCTGACAACACCACATTACGGGTACTCTTTCGAGTCCCCGTGGTCTTCTTCTTCTTAGCCTTCTTCTCCGGCACCACATAAGGCGCCGGAGTCAGCAGCTTCACCAGTAGAGCTGGGGCTGGGTCTTCGGGCAGCGAAGCCGGACAGTTAATCGGTTCGGCCATCGCCCGCCAAGCCTGTCAAAGGCAAGGGAGTTTAGATCCCGCATAGAGTCAAACTATGAAAAAAGCTTGAACATCCTGTAACAGGTGTAGATAGCATACCTTGCTAGCATGACGCTGTGAGCTGTATCCGCGGTCCTCGGAAGCGGATGCGGGAGCCTCGGCGCCCTTGAATAACATCTTCCAGGCATCTTCGTACGTTGTGTCGAAGAGCCTGCTGAGGGTTTGATGTTGCGCCGAGTCGAACTCCCACAGATTGAAATCTCGGTGTTGGCACGGGAGGATCCGGCGGATGAGCATAACCTGGATTATGTTGACAAGCCGGATTGGCTTGTTCACCAGGGACCGGATGCATGTTTGCAATCCGGTCACCTCTTTCTCGTCGCCCCACGACAGGCCCGTCTCTTTCCAGGACACAAGCCGCGTGGGGGGTCTGGATCGGAACTCAGGGACCGCGGTCCATTCCGGATCGCGTGGCTCGGTGATATAAAACCACCCGGATTGCCATCCCTTTAGGGTCTCCATGAAAGAGCCCTCGAACCATAGGGCGTTGGCCATCTTGCCCGCCATGGAGCCTCCGCACTCCGCCTGGCTGCCGCTCACCACCTTGGGCTTGACGTTGAAAGTCTTGAGCCAGAGGCCGAAATGGGGCGGACGCGGAGAAAGGCCTCGCACACGATGATAAACGCCGAGATGTTGAGGATGAAGTTCGGAGCCAGATCGTGGAAATCCAGGCCGTAGTAGAACTTGAGCCCCCAGACAAATGGGTGGAGTGGAAAACCCAGTCCGCGGAGGAAGTGGAGGATAAATACCACCCTCTCATGGGGCCTTGGGGTGGGGATAAGCTGTCCCTTCTCGGGAAGCCGGTGCGCGATGTCCTTGGACAGATACCCGGCCTTCCTTAGCTTCTTGATTTTGTCCTCCGTAACGGTGGAGACCATCCATTTGCCTCCCGCTCCGGACATTGCTGGAGAAGGTTGAGGTGGGAAGTGCGGGCTTGGGCGCTGGAGCTCGGGTGCGCGAGAGATGGGTAGGCAAGGGAGGAAGAAGACGTAGGTAAATAGGGTGGATCCTTATCCCCTTATATAGGCGGATGCGGTTATGCGTCCCCACTTGCCTAATAAAACTCGCTTGCCTCCCGAGCGCCGTGATAAATGGCGCGGTTGGGTTACCCACATCCGTATTAATGAGAATCCCGTAAAAAGGGTACACGATCTCTGCTTTGACAAGACGTGCCAAGGAAACCACCTCGCAAAACAGGCTGAGGTGGAAAAGTAAAAACGATTCGAGTAAAGGACTTGGCTGTAGTGTGATGGCGCACTGCAGAATACGTTAGCAGATTTGTTTTGTGTTAATATTATTCTCTCTATAGCAATATGTGGAAGCTTATTTTACAGAGCCGGACACTAATCTTGGTGATTACAATCTTCTATGAAGGACTTGGAGGAGGAACCCGCCTTGCAATGCCGAAGACAATTTGCGCGTCGGACTCGTCGTCATTGAAGCCTGGTTCAGGGGCTACTGAGGGAGTCCTGGATTAGGGGGTGTTCGGATAGCCGGACTATACCTTCAGCCGGACTCCTGGACTATGAAGATATAAGATTGAAGACTTCGTCCCGTGTCCGGATGGGACTTTCCTTGGCGTGGAAGGCAAGCTTGGCGATGCGATATTCAAGATCTCCTACCATTGTAACCGACTCTGTGTAACCCTAACCCTATCCGGTGTCTATATAAACCGGAGGGTTGTAGCCCGTAGAGGATCAACTCCATACACAATCATACCATAGGCTAGCTTCTAGGGTTTAGCCTCCTTGATCTCGTGGTAGATCTACTCTTGTACTACCCATATCTTCAATATTAATCAAGCAGGAGTAGGGTTTTACCTCCATCGAGAGGGCCCGAACCTGGGTAAAACAAAGTGTCCCCTGTCTCCTGTTACCATCCGACCTAGACGCACAGTTCGGGACCCCCTACCCGAGATCCGCCGGTTTTGACACTGACACTCTGCATTCTGAAGACTTAGAGGTTCCTTTGCAGGCTCAGGATAGATGGCTTCAATGTCCAACTTCCTTGAAGCAATCCAAAGCTTCTTCCAGACAGGGCAGACCAGCTATGGCTTCAATGTCCAGGCGCTTGTGTGGGAAGATGCGACCTTGGTTGTAAAGAGTGCATGAGTAATAGCTTCGCTGAGGATAGCTCCAGAACCGATCAGATGATATCCTTTCCCTTGAGTAGGGGTTCCTGGAGCTATCGAAGAACATGTTGTCTGCCCTGAAGCCATTGATATTAAAGGAGCCAGGTGCTGATGCAGGACCTGGGAACCTTGGCAATCTTGGGATTGGCTTCTGTACCTGAGGCCTGTGCTCAACATGATAATCGAACTGGGGACCGGCAGCAGACTCAGGAACAGAAGTGATGGGATCAGTGGCTTCACTGTCTTCTTCTTCCGTTGGGGAGGGCTCCTCATTAGCTTCATTGGTGGTTGTGGCAGCCTCAAGATGTTCATCCTCCACTTGACGAGCTGGAGGGTCGGTCACAAGCACGTTCTCCTTGAGAACTGCTTCTTGGTGGGACAGGGGAGTGGGAACTTGTGGGACTTCTTCTTCCGCGGCTGATGCAGCCGGATTGTCTTCAACAGAGATTTGAGACCTTGGACCTTTGCGAAGCCTGCGCAACGCGGGCGACGCCTGTGGAGTTGGAGTGGGCTGGGCCTCATAGTCTTCTTCCTCTTGTGGGCGATCTGCCCATGAAGCATCCTGTGCAATTGGCGTGAGTGGACGACCAATGCTGATGAGTTTGCTGTTTTCAAGCTGAGGAAGGACTGCACCATCTTCTACATTGTCATGTTGACCAATGTCTTCAGCAGCGATGGGATCAGCTCCTGGTAAGTCTTCAGCTTCATGAGCCTCTGTGGAAGCAGGCTCATGGATAGTCAGTTGGCGTTCAGCTTCAGGATAGACCATAGAAATGGGTTCAACTATCAAGGGCTCTGTGGGAGCAGCCCGATCTTTCTTGGTCTTCCTCTTCTTCTTGGAGGGGAAAGTTGGAGAGGCTTCAGAATGTTTCCTCTTCCTGGCTTCAGCCCCAGCAGTCCTTGTCTTCTTGAGCTCTGAAGCGGTTGACCGGCTTTTTGGCTTCGAGCCAGTCAGTCTAGTTGGAAGACAATCGGAATTGCTTCCTGCCTTGGTGCGTCAGGTTCAGCCTTAACAGGCTTCTTATTCTTTGCGGCCATCCTGGGGTCGATGCCAGGACGCCCAAGGGCCTTGCGCTTCTCAGCCTCATTGTAGGCTTGCACACATCTGTCAGCCAGAGTCTTCATGCGCTCACGCGAACCCTGAGCTTCTGCACGTTTCTTTACAAAGGCTTCCTTGAGCTCGTGCATCATACTCTTGAAGTTCTTCACTTCCTGCACGCTGAGCTTGGCCATATGCTTCTTGAACTAAGCCTTTTCATAGTCAATCTTTTGCTTCAGTTCAACAATGCGCTGGGCAATAGCGAGTTCTGAAGCAATGGCGCCTTGGAAGGCGACACTGAGGCTAATTGGTAGCTGCAGATCTTCAAAGATGATGTTTGGCGTGTCAAACCACTCGTCAATGAAGTTGTGGATGATGGTCACATCAAAGAGAGGCAGATCATTGAAGATTTCTGCTTCTTCTTTGCTCTTGATGAGTTGCTCAAGAGCGTCATCTGCTAGATCTTCATCACTTGACAGATCAATGTCGTCATTGCGCAGAATGGCAGCAGCAGTTAGCTCTTGTCCGGTGTGAGGCAGAGGCATCTTGACCTTCTGGGGCTTGGAGATGCGAGATAAGTCTTCGGACTGCACACTGTCTTCAGGAGGTGTAGTTGCCAGTGGTTTCGCCCGTGAGATTTTTGGTGAAGGGGCAGGCTTTGAAGCTTTAGGCTTCTTCAGCTTCTTTGTCTTCGGCGCTGCAGGCGCTTCATCTGATTCAGCGTCAGCTGCAGGCTCATTCACTGCAGTCCCTTGAACTAAGATGCGGGTGATGAGGCCTTCAAGGTTGTGGAAAGGACCGATGACATTGGGTTCTGCATGTCGTGTGCCATCTGCCCTTGGTGCTGAGGGACCAGGGTTGAAGTCTACCCCCAAAGTCTTCTTGTTCTGCTTCGCTGAGTTCTGGGCAAACTGGAAGTTGCGCTTGAATAGATTGTTGTCACGACACCATAGTAGTGACGATGGGTGTGCATCAGCAGGCTGTGGCCCACGGACCATGCAGGGATAGAAGCCTTGTGCAATGGCTTCATCTCTGGACCTGGGTAGAAGATTCTTGTATAGGATGTCTCCCCACGGTCTCTTGATGGCATTTTTCTCAGCATATTCCTGGGTTACAAATCGGTATTTGAACCATTGTTCTGCCCAATATCTTCGAATCCATTGGATTCGGGTCTTGCGCTGATTGTAATCCTCTTCAGGATCTGTTTTGTACAGTTCTGAGAGTTCATCTGGCAGATCTCTGGATGTTTCTCCACGACGCTTTCTGCCACCCTTCCTTGCTGCTTTCTCTGAAGCCATAAACTTTAACTTGAAAGGCTTCAAAGGTTTTCGCTTGCTGGACCAACAGGAACTGGCTTCGGGAGAATTAATGTGATGCTGTAAGAATTCTGCAAATGAATGCAGACTATGAGAACCAAAGGATTCTCCCACGGACATGTACCTGTGATAGCATTAAGGTGCGAGGGAAGGGGAAGAGGTCATATGCATTCTCAGAAGATTTTGAAGATAAATCAGTTTAGAAGACATTGACCTCATCGTGCGAAGACATTCACTCATAGATAAGGAGTTGGTTCCAGATTTGTACGAATCCACAGATCAGTACAAGTGAGGAATCTAACTACTTTGTGAAGCATAAGTGAATATACTAGGCATGTTATGAGATGCAGTATGAGAGAGATCTAACTTGTGTGAATAGAAACTGCTTGTGGTAGAAAGTGACAAATCCATAGGATCAACGGTGTTGTAAAAAGGAAGTTTTATTTACCACACTAAGAACTGCTAGACGAAGTGGAAGATGAGGCCGAGCAGTTCAATCTTCCGTGCCCTAACTTGGCGACGGAGGACACCTACGGCGACGGCGGAGAGGATGATGTCCGCGGTCGGCGTGAAGACAGCATCGGAGAGGTTGCGGCAGCGAAGCGCTTCGTCGCTGGCGTCGTCGAGGGCTAGCGGTGGCGCTAGGGTTCGTGCGAGAGTGGAAGAAGAGATAATGACCGCTGTGAAGTGTGTATTTATAGGTACATGGGCGGCACTGCGCTATTACACAGGTGCCCCTGGCGATTCGCATCTGAGGAACACGTGGCCATTATGCGGAATTTTGGGGTTTGTTCCATGTCCCACGCACGCCTTGATTGTCGGGTGGTCGTTCCTACTTCTCCGGGTTTCATGTGGAGGAATGAGCATTGAAATGGACTTAATGGTTGTCTCTGTATCTTCTGCTGACGCAGAGAAGACATTCGACAGTTTCAATAGAATGCATATGATTTGGAGAGATAGAATTTGAGATAGAAAGCATAGAGAGGTTAGGGTCCGATCACATTCACTTAGTTCAAAAGATTCAACAATGAAGACATAGCTATAAGTGAATGCTGTAGAGGACAGAACACTAATATATATATATATATATATATATATATATATCTATATAATCAACATAGTGAAGATAATCATGAAGATATGTTGAGATCGAAGCCAAACCAAATGTGAAGACATTGCAAGATAACGCCATGAGTGAAACACTTCAAAATAGAACATTTGGTGGTGGCATTACCCACCGTATAGGAAGTATTAGACCCAGACACGGCGCACAATTATCGTGGCGCTCCGAAGTCAAATTCCGCATTAATGTATTCACACTTAGAATGTATGTCTTCATTGATTGAAGATATACTTTACTTCGTGTGTTGCACATCTAAGTCATCAATATGCATTAGGGTTAGGATGTGTGCCTGATCATAGGACATTTGAGGATTCCAGGATATTTAGCTCACACCGTAACTTGCAAAATCTCTTCTCATCCAAGGGCTTGGTGAAGATATCTGCAAATTGCTCTTCAGTGTTGACGTGTATGATATCAATATCTTCCTTCACAACATGATCTCTGAGAAAGTGATGACGAATTTCAATGTGCTTTGTCTTCGAGTGCTGAACTGGGTTGTTGGCGATCTTGATGGCGCTTTCGTTGTCGCAGTAAAGTGGCACTTGCTTCAGATGAATGCCATAGTCCTTGAGTGTTTGCTTCATCCACAGAAGCTGAGCGCGGCAAGATCCAGCAGCAATGTATTCAGATTCAGTAGTGGAGAGAGATACACAGTTCTGCTTCTTTGAAGACCAACATACAAGTGATCGTCCCAGAAAGTGACATGTGCCTGATGTAGACTTACGATCCACCTTGTCACCAGCATAATCAGCATCCGAGAATCCAAACAGATCAAACTCTGAGCCCTTTGGATACCATAACCCTAGAGTTGGGGTGTGAGCCAAATATCGAAGAATTCGCTTCACAGCTAAGTGATGCGACTCCTTTGGTGCCGCTTGAAATCGAGCACACATGCAAACACTAAGCATAATATCTGGCCTAGATGCACATAGATAAAGTAAAGAACCAATCATGGAGCGGTATACCTTTTGATCGAACTCTTTACCATTGTCGTGGGGACCTAGATGATGTTTGGCTGGCATTGGTGTTGTGAAGCCTTTGCAGTCTTGCATATCGAACTTCTTCAGGCAATCTTTGAGATACTTCTCTTGAGATATGAAGATGCCATTGCGTTGTTGTCATATTTGAAGACCGAGGAAGAACTTCAGCTCTCCCATCATGGACATCTAATATTGCTGTTGCATCATATATCCAAACTCTTTACTGTACCTCTGATTGGTGCAGCCGAAGATAATGTCATCCACATATATTTGGCACACAAACAGTTCACCATCATATGTCTTCGTGAAGAGAGTGGGGTCTAGGGAACCAGGTATGAAGCCTTTGCTCTTCAGGAAGTATTTGAGTGTGTCATACCAGGCCCGAGGGGCTTGTTTGAGGCCATACGGTGCCTTGTTGAGCTTGTATACCATGTCAGGATGTTTTGGATCTTCAAAGCCAGGCGGTTGTGCAACATACACTTCTTCTTCAATCTTGCCATTGAGAAAAGCACTCTTCACATCCATTTGACATAGAAGTATGTTATGATGATTTGCATAGGCCAGCAGTATGCGTATGGCTTCAAGTCTAGCCACAGGAGCAAATGTTTCATCGAAGTCAATGCCTTCCACTTGAGTATATCCTTGAGCAACGAGACGAGCTTTGTTTCTGACAACTTAACCATGCTCATCTTGCTTGTTGCGGTATATCCATTTGGTGCCTATTATATTGTGCTTCCGTGGATCAGGACGCTTAACTAGTTCCCATACATTATTCAGCTCAAACTGTTGAAGCTCTTCTTGCATAGCTTGAATCCATTCAGGTTCCATGAAGGCTTCTTCAACTTTCTTGGGTTCTGTTATTGAGACGAATGCGAAGTGCCCACAGAAATTTGCTAGCTGAGTTTCCCTTGAACGAGTGAGTGGACCGGGTGTATTGATGCTATCAATTATTCTTTCAATCTGCACTTCATTGGCAACGCGAGGATGTACAGGGCGAAGACTTTGCTCTTGCTGATCATTGTCGTTGTTAGAAGGAATGTCTTCAGGCTGAGCATTGTCTTCATGTTGATCAGGTGCTGAGATGATAAGTTCTTCTTCAGGATGAGCTTCAGAAGGTATAATTTCTCCAGTTCCCATTAGCTTGATTGATTCACTGGATGGAACTTCATCTAGCACATTTGGCAGTTGCTCTCTTTATGAACCATTGGTCTCATCGAACCGCACATCCACTGTTTCAACCACTTTGTAATGAAAGAGATTGAAGACTCTGTAGGAGTGCGAATCCTTTCCATATCCAAGCATAAAACCCTCATGTGCTTTTGGTGCAAACTTTGAGGTGTGATGTGGGTCCCTGATCCAGCACCTTGCGCCAAATACTCTGAAGTAACTGACATTTGGCTTCTTGCCAGTAAGGAGCTCATAAGATGTCTTGTTCAGAAGCTTGTGAAGATAAACACGATTGATTGTATGGCATGCAGTATCAATGGCTTCAGGCCAGAATTTTCTTGGGGTCTTGTATTCATCTAGCATCGTTCTGGCCATCTCGATGAGTGTTCTGTTCTTGCGTTCGACGACGCCATTCTGCTGTGGCGTGTACGGGGCTGAGAATTCATGTGTGATGCCCAAGGTATCAAGATATGTATCAAGGCCAGTGTTCTTGAATTCAGTGCCATTGTCACTTCTGATGTGCTTTATCTTGGCGCCAAAATTGTTCATAGCTCGATTGGCGAAGCGTCTGAAGACATCCTGCACTTCAGTCTTGTAAAGGATTATGCGCACCCAAGTGTATCTAGAATAATCATCAACAATAACAAAGCCATACAGGCAAGCAGTAGTAGTAAGAGTTGAGTAATGAGTGGGACCGAAAAGATCCATGTGAAGCAGTTCGAAGGGTCGAGTAGTAGTCATGATTGTCTTCGAGGGATGTTTGGCCCTCGTCATCTTCCCTGCTTCACAGGCACCGCATAAGTGATCTTTCTTGAACTTGACGCCCTCGATGCCTATGACATGCTTCTTCTTTGCCAGGGTGTGGAGGTTCCTCATGCCAGCATGCCCAAGCCTCCGATGCCAGAGCCAGCATTCTGAAGCTTTTACTAGAAGACATACGGCAAGCTGTGGTCCTGCTGAGAAATCTACCACGTACAAATCATCTTTTCGATACCCTTCAAATACTAGAGACTTGTCAGATTCCATTAGTACAAGGCAACGATATTTTCCAAATATTACGATCATGTTCAAATCGCAAAGCATTGAGACAGACATTAAGTTGAAGCCCAGGGATTCAACAAGCATGACTTTATCCATGTGTTGATCCCTTGAGATTGCAACTCTACCTAGACCCAATACCTTACTTTTACCAGTGTCAGCAAATGTGATGTGGCTCTTGTCGGATGGACGTAAGGTTGAGTCCATAAGAAGGCTTCTTTTGCCAGTCATGTGATTTGTACACCCACTATCAATAATCCATTCTGAAGACGCTGGTGTCGTACACTACAGTGCAGTTAGGGGGATAGGCTTCACCAAGAGCATTGTGAAGCAAAAACATTTGACGAACCAGTGGGTTATGAAAGCTTAGATCCAGATTAGGACTAATAGGGAGAGTAGCAAGCGATTCAGGAACGAAGTACATAGTAAGACCATTCGGGCATTTGATCTTGCGCCCTACAAGATGTTTAAGGTCCCCAGCAATGGCGTTAGATGATTTTGGTTTTCTGCTGGAGACCTTTCCCTGCAAAAGAGAGTTAAGCTTTCTTAGCCACCCACATCTTCAAGGGTGGCTGAGAAGCAATAAGTCTAAGTGCAGCATCTGAGAATTTTGGCTTTGGAGCCCTAGCAACCAGTCTTGCAGGCGGACAATAGTACTCATAAGAATAAGCAGAATAGTTCTTGGTCTTATGAACATGGCGGTTTGATGAACCGCTCTCATATTCATATGCCTGAGTATGGTTTCCCTGCAAAACATTTGCGTTAGTGCGACTCAGGTGAGTCCTCTGTCTGTATGAAGCCTTTGGACCGTATGAAGCCTTTAGTCTGAGGTTTGTCTTCTTCACGTGAGGTATCATGATGACATTCACAGGAAGATTCTCCAGACACCTTTTCGGAACCCAGATCTTCTTCATAGGCGGTCCATTCCTGCAGTTAGTACCAATGTACCTGGCAAACACTTCACCATTCTGATTCTTAAACAGTATATAGTTTGCATCAAAGGATTCATCAATGATAATGGGGTTAGCACAAGTGAAGCCAGATAGATTAGATGGATCTGCTGAAGGTTCCTTTGCAGCAACCCACATGGTTTTGGGGTACTGCTCAGGTTTCCAATAAGAGCCATCAGCATTCATTTTCCTTACGAACCCAACACCCTCTTTCCTCGGGTTTCGGTTCAGAATCTGCTTTTTGAGGACATCACATAGTGTCTGATGCCCTTTAAGACTTTTGTACATCCCTGTTTCAAGCAATGTCTTCAACCTAGCATTCTCATCAGCAATAGCGGTGGTATCCTCAGCAGAGGGGTTAGTTACCACATCAACAGTTGAAGATATTGCAACAGCAGTAGCAGTAGAACATTCAGCAACAGAAGTAGCATTATCACGCTCAATGCATTTAAGACATGGTGGTTCAAATCCTTCCTGAGCGGGACTGATCTGTCTGGCGCGAAGTGACTCGTTTTCCTTTTGAAGATCTTCATGAACCGCTCTCAATTTCTCAAGATCTTGCCTTTGAAGATAATCATAGGAGAGCTTTTCATGAGTTGTTGAGAGAGTTTCATGACGACTTTCAAGTTCCTGATACTTAACATGAAGATTTTTTATGTCTTCAATTAAGGATTCAGATCGAGTCATTTCAGCACCTAACAGATCATTGCTTCTGTCTAACAGTTTTTGAATATGTTCCATAGCTTTCTGTTGTTCAATTGCAATTTTAGCAAGTGTTTTGTAGCTGGGTTTTGAACCACAATCAGAGTCATCGTCACTAGATGTTTGATAGTGAGTAGTGCGTGTGTTTACCTTGGCACCGCGTGCCATGAAGCAGTAGGTAGAAGCGGAGTAGTCCTTGTCCTTTGCATCGGTGTCGGTGATGAGGTCATTGTCTTCAGTGTTGAAGATGGACTTGGCAACGTATGCTGTAGCCAGACTTGCGATGCCTGAATCGGACTCCTCCTCAGACTCCACCTCCGCCTCCTCAGAAGCGGACTCCTCCTCTGAATCCATTTCCTTGCCAACAAACGCACGTGCCTTGCCAGATGAGCTCTTCTTGTGTGATCAAGACTTTGATGAAGACTTGGAAGAAGACTTTGAGTATTTCTTCTTCTTCTTGTCGACAGAGTCATATTCCTTGCTCTTCTTCTTCTTTTTATTCTCATTGTCCCACTGTGGACACTCAGAGATGAAGTGGCCAAGTTTCTTGCACTTGTGACATGTTTTCTTCTTGTAGTCATGAGCAGAAGCTTCATCATTCCTTGAGCTTGATCGGGAAGACTTTTTGAAACCTTTCTTCTTGGTGAATTTTTGGAACTTCTTCACAAGCATAGCAAGTTCCCTTCCAATGTCTTCGGGATCATCAGAACTGCTGTCAGATTCTTCTTCAGATGAGGAGACAGCTTTTGCCTTCAAGGCACGAGTTCGCCCATAGTTTGGACCGTAGATATCTCTTTTCTCAGAAAGCTGAAACTCATGTGTGTTGAGCCTCTCAAGTATGTCAGATGGATCGAGTGTCTTGAAATCAGGACGTTCTTGAATCATCAGGGCTAGGATGTCAAACGAACTATCAAGTGATCTTAGTAGTGTCTTGACGACTTCATGTTTGGTGATCTCAGTAGCGCCGAGGGCTTGAAGCTCATTTGTGATGTCAGTGAGTTGGTCAAATGTGTGCTGGACATTCTCATTGTCATTTCGCTTGAAGCGGTTGAAGAGGTTGCGAAGGACACTGATTCTCTGATCTCTCTAGGTTGAGATGCCTTCATTGACCTTGGAGAGCCAGTCCCAAACCAGCTTAGATGTCTTCAAAGCACTCACACGGCCATACTGTCCTTTGGTCAGGTGACCACAGATGATATTCTTGGCAGTAGAGTCCAGTTGAACAAATTTCTTGACATCAGCAGCAGTGACACCTTCTCCAGCCTTGGGAACGCCGTTTTCGACGACATACCATAGGTCGACATCAATGGCTTCAAGATGCATGCGCATCTTATTCTTCCAGTAGGGATATTCAGTTCCATCGAAGACGGGGCACGCAGCGGAGACTTTAATTATCCCTGCAGTCGACATAGCTAAAACTCCAGGTGGTTAAACCGAATCACACAGAATAAGGGAGCACCTTGCTCTAATACCAATTGAAAGTGCGTTATATCGACTAGAGGGGGGTGAATAGACGATTTTTATGAAAGTCTTCAAAACGTGGGAGTTATGAAGACAAACGATAGAAATAAACCTAACACCCTGCAGCGGAAGGTAGACTACACTAGGCAAGCCATAGTCAAGTATTCAATAGAGTGAAAGCATAATGACTAATAGCAGCAATGTAGTAAGGATCAGGTAGGAAGATATTGTGAAGCCAGACAGAACACGCAGTCACTTAGTGAAGACAAAAGATAGTGCAAACATACAATGACTTCACAAGGAGTAATAGTAAGTAAACGGAAGGGAAGATGAAACCAGTGACACGTTGAAGACAATGATTTGTTGGACCAGTTCCAGTTGCTATGACAACTGTACATCTGGTTGGGGCGGCTAGGTATTTAAACCTTAGGACACACAGTCTCGGACACCCAGTCCTGAACACGCAGCTCAGGACACCCAGTCCTCACCGTATTCCCCTTGAGCTAAGGTCACACAGACCTTGCCCAATCACTCTGGTAAGTCTTCAAGGTAGACTCCCAAACCTTCACAGACTTCATTCACCGGCAATCCACAATGTCTCTTGGATGCTCAGAACGCGACGCCTAACCGGCTGGAGGATGCACAGTCCTCAAGTGTAATAAATCTTCAGATCACACAGACAAGAAGACTTAAGTGATGCCCAATTCTCTTTGGCTCTGGGTGGTTAGGGCTTTATCCTTGCAAGGAATTCTCTCTCAAAGGCTTCGAGGTGGGTTGCTCTCAAACGACAAAAGCCGTACTCTCAATCTAAGCAGCCAACCGTTTATGGTTGTTGGGGATGGGCTATTTATAGCCACTTGGCAACCCGACCTGATTTGTCCGAAATGACCCTGGGTCACTAAGGAACTGACACGTGTTCCAACGGTCAGATTTCAAACTCACACGGCAACTTTACTTGGGCTACAAGCAAAGCTGACTTGTCCGACTCTGGACAAGATTCGCTCTCATAGTCTTCACTCGAAGACATAGGTTTTGGTTAGGCATCACTTCAGCCATTCTGACTGGTTCTCTTGGACCCCACTTAACAGTACGGTGGTTCCTATGACTCAACACAAAAGAAAAAGAACTACGAAAGATCTAAGTCTTCGAGCTCCATAGGCTTCATGTGGCGTCTTCTCTTGTCATAGTCTTCAATGTGAATATCTTCATATACCACCTTTGACTTCAATGTCTTCATACATTTTTAGGGGTCATCTCTGGTAGGAAAACCGAATCAATGAGGGACTTCTACCTGTGTTATCCTGCAATTCTCATAAACACATTAGTCCCTCAACTAGGTTTGTCGTCAATACTCCAAAACCAACAAGGGGTGGCACTAGATGCACTTACAGGTCTGACTGTCTCGACAATCTGAGACATGCATCCTTTCTTTCCTTCATGTTTTCAGCAATTGGGTGATTGTCATCATGATCAGGAATCTTTGGCTTCAATTTCCTAAGCACTTGGGCTTCTTCCTCTTCTTCCACTTCAGGCACTAGGGCCTTGTTCTTTTCAGTAGAAGGGATGTTCTTGGTAGATCTCTTTGGTGCTGAAGGCTTAGAAGCTTGAGCAGCAACAACAGCCTTGGGGGCAGTCTTGGGCTTTGATGGAGCAGCCCCTAACTTGATGGCATCTTCCATCAACTTCTGAGTCTTGGGTACTGGTGCAGCATCTTCTTCATCATCCTCTTCCTCATCCGATTGGATCATCATAGATGGCTTACCAATAACTTTAGCCATGGTCTTCTAGACCCTTTCCTTCCATTTCTTGCCTCCAGCAGCCTCTTCTTCTATTGACATGGGGACTTCAAGAGTAGAGGCTCTGGCTTTGGACATTGGCACTCTCTTGGCAGGAGCTTTCTTGTGCAATCCAGGCTTGGTTGAAGCTGCAGTGCCAAACTCTTTCTTGACAACCTTCTTCTTAGAAGTAACTTACTCCTCAATAGCAACATAATCCTCATCTTCAGAATCTGAGTTTCTCTTCTTCCTTGTCCTTGTTGCTTCTTTGGGAAAGTTGCTTAGGGTGCTTCTGCTACCCTCATCATAGCTACTAGAGGGACTAGTGCCCTCACTCAAGTTAACATGTTCCTTAGATCTGTTCTGACTGTCACTCTGGTCTAACATGGCTGACACTGAAAGCTGAAAGTTAACCCTATGAATAGATATAGTTGAGATAGAGTGGATGAGCATCACAAAGTGTAGAGATTTTGCAAAACATCTGAGTCAAAAACTTAGTTTTAGTTTTCTGCAGAAATCATTTCAGAGCTATCGATTTGTTAAACTCGGTGACACCGAAGCAATATTAGAGTCTAAAGTAGTGGAATCAGTCAGACCGAGACACAGTTCGGTGACTCCGAGATTGCTAGGGTTTCACTGAGAGTCAAACTCGATCACGCCGATTTGTAAGATTCAGCTAGACCGAAAATCACAAGTGCGATGGCCTAGGCCAAATCGATGAGACTGATTTCTACAACTCGGTGGGTCCGAGATGAGTTTGGTGGAAACCTAACCCTAAATTTTTGAATCAAAACTAATCTAGAGGAAGTTTTTGCTGGATAGGATAATCTCATACGTGGCAAGAATCATGGCATTGTCTTCGTGCTAAGAATTGGAGTGAGAAAGCACAAAGAATCAAACTCATACCCTAACTTGGCGATGAGCTTGCTACAGTGACAACGGCGGCGGAGATTTTTGTTGACGATGGCGGAGACCAACGGCGGGGGGTTGCTGGCGATGAGGAGACGGTCCAGAGACCTCGAGTCAGCAGAGCTGGATACGTGCGGGTGAAGGGTTTCAGAGGAATTTCCAAAATTTGACCCGTGGGTATATATATCCAGACCCTGTCGGTGTGACCGAGTGGAACAACTCGGTGGCACCGAGATGCAGAATCGCAAGCGGTTACTGCAACTCGGTGTGACCGAATTGTTCAAATTGGTTGCACCGAGATTGAAACCTTGATCAACTCAATGAACTCAATATGACCGAAAGGTATGAATCGGTTAGACCAAAATACATAGAGAGGTTTTGGAAGTTTAAATCTATGACGAATCGGTGGCTTCGAGTGCTCCTTACCCAGATGGTTCGAATCTGACTTGATCAAACTTTTTGATGTAGCATGAATAGAGTTTGAGACGAGAAAAACATAGATAGCTAGAGGGAGTTCTTAGGCATTATTGTCCATCCATTTGGCAAAAGAAAAGACCAAACATTCAAAACAACAAATGGATGTCCTCGAATGAGAAAATTATGCACTCAACATGCTCACACAATAAGATGGCAAATGAAATATGTGGCAAAGCATGCACAAACACTCTTGCATCTATCAAGCAATTGGCGATGACTAGGTCATCTATATATGAGTATATTGACCGAGGAGTCAAATGAGAACATTTGATCGTAGGTCATACTCATCGTTTAAGCACAAGTGGGGTTACCACTTTTACATTAAGCATTGTTGTGTTCACACCATTAGAGTTGCTTTAGCTCAATTCTTAGAGTAAAGCTCCCCCCTAGATGTGATATCCCCCCTAAGAGGGATGAACTAACCTTGGGTTTTGTCAATGATGACTTCATGTAGGTGTTGAAGATGTAGATGCTCAATATTGATGTATATCGTTTGGAGCAATCCATTGGAGTGAGTTGCACTTTCAATACCTACATGGGTTAGTCCCACAAGGAATAAACAAGGATATCCATAGACATAGAGTGAAGTACACACAAGATGATGTCCATGAAAGCATTAGGTTACCTTGTCCCTTGACTTACCAACAAGAGGGTTTGTGACTCCTTGAACTAGTACAAGATGTGAAAGTTGATTGCACTCGTTCTTGCCAAAATGAACATGAATGAAGTATGTTGGCGGAGTCACCCTCAAGAACTCTATAGTTCTTCTTCTTAGGGATCCACATCATCTTGATGGGAATCCTTGGAGTTGTAGTCGTACTTGATGAGGTAGAACTTGATGTAGTCTTGGGAACCCACTTGACCAAGGACTTAGGAGCTTCTTCAAATGCATCAATATCCTCTTGAAGCTTGTCCTTGCCTCTTAGCTTATGGTCTTGTGGTGGAAGATCATCTTGAGCTTGTGTCCCCTTGAAGGAAGTAGGATCATACTTCTCTTATTGAGGAACAAACTTCGTCTTGGGGTATTGATCTTCTTCCCACTCAACTCCATTGGCATTGAACTTTCATTCAAAACCAACACCCTGATTCTTCCGATGCCTTCCTTGCTTGCGTACAATTTCCTCAAATTGTTTACTTCAAGCAAGGCTCTTGTAAACACCTTTCTCTATAATTCCCTTCAATAAGCTATTTTATTGCTCAAGTGTAACTTGGCTAAGAGAATCATTAGTGGAATCCAGAGAACTACTAGAAGTAACAATATTGGATTTAGCATGATTATTGTTACTACTAGAAGAAGAATCTTTCTTACTGTTGTTGCTAGATTTCACTCCTGGCATGTAAGTAGACAAGAGTAAACGCTTGGCAATGTAAGAACTTTTCTTACGAAGATCATCATTGATTGCTTTTAAGAACCCATGCTCTTGCTCTAGGTTGAGCTTTTCAAAGCGTAGCTTCTCATGAGTCTTTAAAAGCTCTCGATGATCTTCTAAGGTAGTTTCATGAGCGAACTTAAGAGTCTTTAGTTCTTTAGTTAGACGCTCAACCTCCTTCTTATCATCATCATTCGTTTTATCTTGATTAATAGCAAGTTCATCATAGTTTCATCACTAGAGTTGTCAACAAGTAAATCGTCATCACCTAGCAAATCATCTTCATCACTATTGAAATCAACATACTCGGGGTGTGATACCTTTGGGCCTTTAGCCATGAAGCATCTTCCAATTCCTTCATTTGGCGAGTCAAATATGTCATAGGAGTTGGTTGACACAAGTGCTAGACCGGTAACACCTTCATATTGAGTATATTCGGAGTCGGAGTGGTAACTTCTCTCGGAGTGGTTGTCGAAGTCAGAACCGGATACACATTCATCAACATGAGCTTGATGTCTTCATTTCGTATAGCTCCTCAATGACTTGTCCTTCCTTTTTGAATCGTTGCTTCTGCGAGAGGTTCTTCGTTCATAACGATCATCTCTACTCCTTCTCTCCCTTTGAGGTGATTATTCTCTTCTACTGCTCATTTTAGGTGACTCTTATCTTCTTTTGTAGGGAGCCGTACACTCATTGGAGTAGTGTCCGGGTCTTCCATAATTGTAGCAATTACGTTCATGACTAGAAGATCTTTTGTCATTGTAGGACCTTGACTTGGAACTTATTTCTTTGCTTCTACTCGTGTAGAACATGTTGAAGTTCTTCACCATTAAGCTCAATTCCTCAGTGAAGACTTGTTTCTCACTTGATGATGTAGGAGCATCACATGAAGCTTTCTAAGCGCCACTTGACTTGTTCTGAACCTCTTGTTTATCCTTAAGTGACATCTCATGAGCTACAATTCTACCAATGACTTCTATTGGCTTGAGATCTCTGTAATTGGGCATCATTTGGATCAATGTGCACACGGTATCATATTTTCCATCCAAGGATCTAAGGATCTTGTTTATGATGAATCTGTTGGTCATCTCTTTACTTCCCAAGCCGGCAATCCCATTTGTGATGAGAGCAAGCCTAGAGTACATTTCAGCGACACCTTCACCATCCTTCATTTTTAACTTGTCAAGTTGAATTTGAAGCACATCCAACTTGGATCCCTTGACGGAGTCGGTACCTTCGTGCATATCAATCAAACTATCCCAAATTTCCTTTGCATTCTCAAGACGGCTGATTTTGTTGAATTCTTCGGGGCATAATCCGTTGAAGAGGATATCACAAGCTTGAGCATTGTATTGTAACATCTTCAATTCTTCAGCGGTTGCTTCACAATTTGGTTCCCTTCCATCGAAGAATTCACCTTGCAAGCCAATGAAGACAATATCCCAAACGGCGGGATTATGTCCAAGAATATGCATTTTCATCTTATGCTTCCAACTAGCAAAATTTGTACCATCAAAGTAAGGACCTATACGGTGGTAATTTCCCTCACTAGAGGCCATACTCTCCTAGGTTGTGAAACCAAGGCTATGATCACCAAAGCTATGGAAATCAAGGCAAATGGAGACCAAAGCTCTGATACCACTTGTAGGATCAAAAGTATGTCTAGAGGGGCGTGATTAGACTACTTGACCAAATAAAAATCTAGCCTTTTCCCAATTTTAAGTCTTGGTAGATTTTAGCAATTTAACACAAGTCAAGTAATCAACCTACACATGCAATTCTAAGAGTGTAGCAGCGGAATGTAAATCATTGCATATGAAGGTAAAGGGGAGGAGTTTGGACGGAGCAAGCGCAATGTAGACACAGAGATTTTTAGCGTGGTTCCGATAGGTGGTGCTATCGTACATCCATGTTGATGGAGACTTCAACCCACGAAGGGTAATGGTTGGAGAGTCCACGAAGGTCTCCACCCACAAAGGGTCCACGAAGAAGCAACCTTGTCTATCCCACCATGGTCATCGCCCATGATGGACTTGCCTCACTCGGATAGATATTCATGAAGTAGGTGATCTCCTTGCCCTTACAAACTCCTTGGTTCAACTCCACAATCTTGACGGAGGCTCCCAAGTGACACCTAACCTATCTAGGAGACACCACTCTCCAAAAGGTAATAGATGGTGTGTTGATGATGAACTCCTTGCTCTTGTGCTTCAAATGATAGTCTCCCCAACACTCAACTCTCTCACACAGATGTTTGGATATGGTGGAAAGATGATTTGAGTGTAAAGCAACTTGGGGAAGGCTAGAGATCAAGATTCTTGTGGTTGGATTGGAATGTCTTGGTCTCAACACATGAGTAGGTGGTTCTCTCTCAGAAAATGAGTAGTGGAAGTGTAGGCACGTTCTGATGGCTCTCCCTTAAATGGAGAGGAGGGTGGAGGGGTATATATAGCCTCCATACAAAATCTAACCGTTACACACAATTTGCCAAACTCGGTGGGACCGAATAGTGAAACTCGGTCAGACCGATATGGTTCAAAATGTGAACGTTAGGCTTTTCGGTGGGACTGACATGATCAACTCAGTGGGACCGATGCATTAGGGTTAGGGCATAACTTGATCTTGGTTTGACCGATTACTTCAACTCAGTGAGACCGATTTCAATAATAAGCAAACATAGAGTTGGTTTGGCAAACTCGGTGGGACCGACCGCTCATTTCAGTGAGACTGAAACGTTACGAAAAGGAAACAGATAGTTTGCATTGCGAACTCGGTGGGACCGATCGCTCATCTCGGTTGGACCAAAATGTTACGAAGGAAAACAGAGAGTTTGCAATCCCATCTCGGTGAGACCGAGATTCCTATCGGTGAGACCGAACTAATTAGGGTTTATGATTATGGCTATGTCAAGTGAACTCGGTGGCACCGGATAGATCAAATCGGTGGGGCCGAGTTTTACTTTAGGTTTAGGACATATGTGGAAATGAGAAAGTGGTCGAGGGTTTTTCGAGCATATCACTAAGCATTTTGAGCAAGCAAGTCATTAAGCAACACCTCATCCCCTTTTAATAGTATTGGCTTTTCCTATGGACTCAATGTGATCTTCGATCACTAAAATGAAAATGTATAGTCTTGAGCTTTTGCCAATATGTGTCCTTAGCATTTTGAGGGGTCCACATCTCTAGTCCATGCCATGACAATCATTGAACTTTTTGAAATGAATATCTTGAAAGAGTATTAGTTCAATGAGCTATATGTTGTTATGAATTACCAAAACCACCCAGGGATTAGTTGCACTTTCACGAGTTGACCCAGCCGATGCGCCAAACGGAGCCGTTGGTCCTCAAGCGCCTCCACCTCGTCACCACGCCATCCTGGAGGCTGGTTCACGATGAAAAGAACACGACGCGGCCACTACCGACACCGTTAGGAGGATGTTACGATCTATGTCATCATCCATGCCAAGCATCGCTTCGGAGGCCATGGCACGGGCCCAGCTGCTGTTGAGATTTCTGCCGGCAGCCGATCAGATGGATGAGTGGAGAGCCACCATTCAAAGCCTGATTGGTTTCGCTGAGGCAGGAGGGTCACAATGAGCTGGCCCGCCATGGCCTCCCCAGGCGACGATAACGGCCCACGCTGCTGGCCGTGCGGAAGAGGCCACCCCACGGTGCAGTCCCCTCTACGGCAGCCAGCGCATGAGCCACGCGACCAAGAACCCGACGACGTCTCGATGGCTTTGCCCGACCCTCGAGTGCGTCAGGGCCAACAGCGAGTCTTGGAGGACAGGCAAAGGGAAGGCGCGCGCGTCACCATCAGGCGACGTTGCGACACCCACCTCCATTCTGATAGGCGCGATGGCTCCGACGTCGACGAGCCCGCGCTTGGCGAAGGTGGGTACCTACCTTTTGAGGCTGGGTGCCCTGCCTGCACCCGTGAGTTGTGGCAAGTCCATTGGCCATCCACTCGCACGTTCAAGCTAGAAATACCTGAGACTTATGATGGGAGACTAAACCTGGCAGAGTTCTTGAACATCAACACCATCGATGTTCAAGCTGCCGAGGGAAGAGACGAAAGGTGTTCGTCAACTACTTCCCTATGGTACTCAAGCCAAATGTGAGGTCTTGGCTGATGCACGTACTGGAGAACTCCATTTCAACCTGGGATGGACTGTGCCATGAGTTTGTTGGCGCCTTCACAGGCGGCCATCAAGAACCAGGGCGTCCCAGTGACTTGCGGCTCCTCCCACAGAAGGAAGGAGAGACTCTGTGGAAGTACATGCAGAGGTTCAGCCGAGTACAGAGGAACATTCCAGACATCCACCCGGCAGCTGTGCTAGTTGCGTTCTAGTCCAATGTGTGCAATCATCAGATATGTTCCAAGATGAACGTTCGGTTGCCCAAGACTGTGAAGGAGCTGTACACTCTAGTGGAAAAGTGTGCTCAGGTAGAGGAGGGGAGGCGGCTCCCCGGTGAAGAGGATGGCGTTGACATTGACTCAGAGGATGATGACGAGGCCACCAGTCAGAAGAAGAAGAACAAGAAGCACAACAAAAGGCGCAAGGATAAGGCAATGATGACCGTTGAGGGATCGGGCGCACCTAGTACCGGCAAGAAGGCCAAGGGCAAAGTTCCCGGCAAGGAAGTTGTTGCATGCACTGATTGCCGGGAAGCCGCGGCTGTCGAGAAGGCTAGGAAAGGTGATGGGCCATATTGCAAGATCCATCGAACCAAGGGCCATGATCTCCAGGAGTGTCATCAGGTCGAGCAGCTCGTCAAGAAATAGAGGGCCGAATACGAGAAGCGTGATAAGGAGAAAGGTCAAGATGGCCATGGCGAGAAGGGTCGAGGCGGCGGAGCAAGCCGCCCCGGCAAGGCTCCTCGGAATCAAGGAAAACCTGCCAGAGGCCGTGAGAAGGAGGATTGCAATGATGAAAGTGATGGCGGAGATGAAGAGGAAACCAGCAGGAAGTAGTTCCAAAAAGCCACTGACACCCTATGCATTGACGAGGGTGCATCTCTCTCCTCTCACCGCCAACTTAAACAGTGGGTGTGTGAAGTCAATGTCGTGGAGCCCGTGGCAGATTCTCGGAAACCGCTCAAGTGGTCCCACATGCCCATCATCTTCGACTATGAGGATCACCCTGACCGCACCACCGCAGTAGGGTGCTTGCCATTGTTGGTCTCACCAACAATCCGCAACCTCAAAGTCACAAATATGTTGGTTAACGGCGGGGCCGGGTTGAATCTAATTTCTCCAAAGGTCATTAGCGAACTTCAGATAGCAGAGGAAGAGCTCAAGGTTACTGGCACGTTTCAAGGGATCAACCCCGGCAGGAGTCCTCCTAAGGGGAAGATCACGCTACCGGTGACATTCAGGGGGGAGTTGAATTATCAGACTGAGAAGATCGTGTTTGATGTGGTTGACCTCCCCCTGCCGTACAATGAAATCCTTGGTTGCCAGCTTTGGCCAAATTCATGGCGGCATCCCACTATGCCTACAACACCTTGAAGATGCCAGGGCCGATAGGTGTCATTTCCACCCCGTCAGACGAGAAGGATACAATCATTTGTGTGGACAAGATGTACCAGGAAGCCGTCATGGCAGAGGCCATTGAAGCTACTGTTCTCGCCAAGGAAAGTAAAGGAAACAAGAAAGCAAACAAGGATGCCAGCAAGGAATCCTGGAAACATACCTCTTCGGAGTACGCTGCACCAGTTGATGACTTGCCGGAGAGTTCCAATAGCAAGAGACCCAAGGCTGCTGCACCCGCTGTGAAAAAGGTCTCGGCAGGGCTGGCTCGCACTGATGGTACCTTCACTATCAGTGCCACCCTCGATCACAAATAGGAAAGTGCACTCGTTTCCTTCCTACGGGAGAATATTGATGTGTTTGCCTGGCAACCATCTAATATCCCCGGTGTTCCTAGGGAGGTAATCGAGCACCACCTTGTTGTCTGCCCACATGCCCAACCCGTCAAGCAGAAGGTCTGGAAGCAAGCTTTGGAGCGGTAGCAGTTCATTACCAAGGATATCAAGAAACTTGAGGCAGCTGGTCTGGTCAGAGGAGTATTGCATCCAACATGGTTAGCAAATCCTGTGGTGGTATGCAAGGCCAATGGAAAATGGAGGCTTTGCATAGATTTCATGGATCTCAACAAGGCATGCCCGAAGGACCCATTTCCCTTGCCGCACATCGACCAGATTGTGGATTCCACCTCTGGGTGTGACCTGCTTTCTTTCCTGGATGCATACTCTGGATACCCCCAAATCTTTATGTCCAAGGAAGGCGAAGAGAAGACCGCGTTCATAACCCCTTGTGGCACGTACTGCTTCGTACGGATGCCTATTGCAGTGGGATAGGTCAAGGTACTCTGGCATGCAAAAGTTGATTTTTGGCCTCGTTGCCTCAAGGAAACCGCGCCACTACTTCCAAGCCCACGAGATCACGGTTGTCACCCGCTTTCCTTTGCAACGGATACTCAGAAACCCCGAGGCCACCGGTAGGATAGTGGAGTCGGCCTTGGAGTTATCCAGCTTTGGTTTGAAGTTTGAGAGCACATCAACTATTCAGAGTAGAGCACTGATAGAGTTTATTGCAGAGTGGACGCCAACCCCTAATGAAGAAGTGTTGGAGACAGTTATCCCTGGCAAGGAAGCGCCCCAAGAATGGATTATGTATTTCGATGGTGCCTTCTCCCTACAAGTTGTAGGGGCTAGCGTACTTCTCGTTGCTCCTACTCGGGAACACCTTAAGTACGTTGTCCAAATGCATTTTCCCCAGGAGAAGGCTACCAATAATACTGCAGAGTATGAAGGGCTCCTTGTCGGGCTCAGGATTGCAACAGAACTGGGAATCAAGATGCTGATCATCTGCGGAGACTCGTAACTTGTGGTGAGACAGGTAAACAAGGATTGCCAAAGTCCATTGATGGAGGCATACGTTGAGGAAGTGAAAAAGTTGGAGGAGCGCTTTGATGGATTGCAAACAGAGCATGTACCCCGTGCGGAAAACAGCATCGCTAATAATTTGTCAAAGTGCGCTGCGCAAAACTCCGTGTGGGACCAGAGACTTTTGTTCTCCCTCTGACTCAGCCCTCCGTATCCCCGACAACAATGGCCAGAAACTGGACTCCGGCAAGCCTCTCCCGATAGAACCTCCCGAGGCTCCCGGCAGAGAGCTTGGCGGGAACAACTCCCCTTCGATCGTTGAGCTGCACCCTCCCGCCAGACCACCAGTTCCTGCGGTCGAGGAGTGCGCTCCCATGAATGAGGAGGTGCCGCTGGTCCTCGTTGCCGAGCCTCAGGCTCCAACTTGGGCCCGGCACATAGTCCATTTCCTCCAAACTGGAGAACTTCCCGAAGAGCAAGAAGAAGCTGAAAGAGTAGCCTGGAGGGCCAGTATGTATCAGTTCGTTGATGAATGCTGTACAGAAGAAGGCCCAACGGTGTGAAATTGAAGTGCATTTTCGGGAAGAAGGAAAGGAACTGCTGGCAGAGATACAAAAGGGTATGTGCGATTCATACATTGGATCGAGGGCTCTAGTTGGAAAAGCCTTCCGGCAAGGATTTTACTGGCCCACAGCCCTCCAAGATGCAGTTGAGTTGGTCACCAAATGTGAAGCCTGCGAGCTCCATTCCAAGAATATCCATCTCCCTGCCCAAGCTCTTGAGACAATCCCTTTATCATGGTCGTTTTTGGTCTGGGGGCTCGACATCTTGTGCCCCTTCCCCGTGCTACCAGGGGCTTTAAATTCTTGTTCGTTTCCACCGACAAGTTTACAAAGTGGGGGGAAGTAGAGCCCGTGAGAAAGGTGACTGCTCAGTTAGCTATCAAGTTCTTGAAAGGATTGGCGTGCCGCTTCGGGGTGCCTGCCCGAATCATCACCAACAATGGCACCCAATTCATGAGCCACGCCTTCATGCAATACGTTCATGCCCTCGGAAGCAAAATCCCATTCGCCTCTGTTGCCCATCCAAGGAGCAACGGGCAAGCTGAGAGGGCGAACACTGAAGTGTTGCGAGGACTTAAGACAAGAACATTTCATAAGCTGCAGAAGTGTGGCAGGCGATGGATCAACGAGCTGTCGGTGGTTCTTTGGTCCCTCAGAATGACACCAAATCGAGCTACTAGGCAGGCTCCCTTCTCCCTAGTCTATGGGGCAGAAGCAGTTATCCCCATGGAACTCATTTACGGGTCACCTCGAGCGCTTGCCTATGATGAAGTAGCGCAAGAACAGCACCGCGTGATAACGCTGTGCTACTCGAGGAGAACCGTCTCTAGGCTGCTACACGTGATGCATGCTACCAGCAAGCCTTGCGTCGCTATCACAGCCGCAGGGTTCATGCCTAGAGTTTTGAGGAAGGCGACCTTGTCCTTACATGCGTTTAGTCCGCCAAGGGTACAAACAAATTGACGCCAAAGTGGGAAGGCCCTTACCGAGTAGTACGAGTCACCAGACCTGGCGCAGCCCGTCTGGAGACCGGAGATGGCATTCAATTACAAAACTCATGCAATATTGAGCATCTCCGCAAGTGCTACCCGTAAGGCGCGGCTGTCATGTCCTGCTCGGCAGCCACCCTTTTGTACAGGCCTCGCCGATGTTGCATGTAACCCCTTGTACAAAGCCAAGTGCAGACCCTGAGCAACAGAGAAATAAATGAAGCGCTAGGGCCCCCCGACAAATTGCATGCATGCATAAGCATATCATGAACATAACATGTTCATGTAGATATGATCGCATGTGGCATCACTTTCATCTGCACTAAGCAACAGGCTTTTACGGTGGACTTGGTCCCGAAGAAGAGAAGAGAAGACAAGCCTACATTGCGATGCCCAGCAAGCCAAACAAATAAGTTCTTTCTTATCCATACGTGTTCTGTAATTAGAGACTTGTGCATATGAAAACCTCACCACCTTCGAAACTTAAGTGCTCACATCCCTTGACTTGAATTTTGCTTTGGTCAGGATGGTTGTAGTGGCCTTCGGTGAAAAGTTCCTGGCGGGGGGCTGGTCCCTCTTTGTGATTTGTGCCCGGCAGGCCTAGCTCCATGGCAACAAACTGAGGGTACCGACAGGATAGCCTACCAGGGAAAACTTGTTTACTTGAATGTATAGAGGCATTTCACCTCTGCATGGACATGTTACATGCACAAGTACCCGGCAATGTTTGCCTTTTTCATTAATATGCTGATCGACAAGTATAGATCTTACAGAACACAAGCATGTGTAAAGAAGATTACGTAATTTTAACTAAAGTTTGGCAAGTGCCTACACATTTTAGATTGGAAAGAGATAAATGCATGTGATGCCTTTGCTCTGTCCCTCCCCTCCTTGAAACTGCAGGGGAAACAAAGAAGACGGGGGGAAGGCCTGGCTGGGATTCGGCGCCTCCCCAAGATCAGGATGGCACCATTCCTGGGCAGGGAGGAAGAAATCGGAGGGCAGGTGCGGATGGTGGCACTGCCGAAGGCCCAGCCGGTCATGATGGTGATGTGACGACCCGAGACCGACGCTTTAGAAGTCTTCCATGTATTTCGTTGCCGTCATGTGTTTTATTGTTTGTTGCATTTTATGATCGCATCATTCGCATTTCATCGGCACTCGTTGCCGTCTTTGTTTTAAAACTTGCATCCATGCGTAGTTGCCGCTTCTTCCTTGTCTCTGCCACATCGTTCTCTTCTCTCTTTTCTTCTCCGTGGCAATGTCGTCAGACCGCTTTGTCTTCGTTGACCATTCTCAGTCCAACCACACCTTGACCACGTCCGCCTAACCCCTCTTTGCACAGTGCATCGACCCCTCACCCGCGTCCGAAAGCTGTCCCGAACCCAACCCGGTCAGTCGTCACCGTTGGATTCGGATCATCCCCAAACATCCCTAAAACATCTGCGATTATTTGTTTGGACTCCCAAAGCATTTTATTCTCGACCGTTCGATTATAATCAGAGGATCCGAATCATCCCCTTTTGTATATATAATAGACTAACCCCTAACCAAATCTGCCCAAAACCTAATTTCTAGGAGTTTTGTCCCTGCCGCCGCCACCGCACTCGTCTCCCACCTCGGGATCCATCCCCATCCAAACCTGCCCGATCCCCGATCCAATCTATCCACTCCACCCGGCCAACCCAACCACCTCCTCGTTTTGCATCCCCGACCAACCAAGTAGCGCGCCCCGACGCCTCCTCGTGCCCGCACAGCCCGCGAGGAACCGGCCTCCTCTGCTTCGCGCCTGACCGAGACCCCGAGCAGGAGCGCTCGGCTTCGTCTCCTCCGCCCGTTGGCTGCACCTCATCTCCTCCCGTGCGCCTCCATCTCGTGCCGCCAGCCATGCCTCCCCGCCGGTGACGAGCAGCAGCACCCGAGGCTCCCTGTCTCCTCATGTTGGTGACCAACCTGACGACACTAGGCTGTTGTGTCACGCCCCAGCTCTCCTTCTCCGTCCTCTCCTTTCCCTCTCTCTCCACTCACCTCGATCTCTCTCTGTGGACAGGAACGATGTTGCTGCAGTGCTGCCCGAGATCCTTGAGCGCTAGATCCGGCGAGCCTCACCGGATCCATCTCCTGCACCCTGTAGCTCGGCGTCCCCGTGCCCCTTGTCGCCGGAGACCCTGTGCAAGTCACTGCCGCTGCCTCCCCTGCGTCCTCTACATCGCGCCGCCCCCTGTCTTCCCTTCTCCAAATCAAACGCCAAGCCGTGTCACCGGCCAAGTCCCTTGACTCACCGACCGGAGCCACCTCCTTGTCGTTCCCTCGCCGGACCTCCCCTGCTTCGCCAAGCCATCGCCTTCCTTCGCGTCATCCCTGTCGCCCGAGTCGACGTGCCATGTTCTGCACGGATCCGCTGCCTGTAGGCCCTTCCTGGCCGGATCCCACTGTCGCGTTGCCGTTCCTCGCCCACAGCTCCTCCCAGCTGCCGCCGTCCTGCTTCTTCCCGGTGAGAGCCTCACCTCTGCTTCGTCCGATTTGAGCGAGCGCTGCCGTCCCCCCTGCGTTGACCGGCGCCAAGTTCCCCCGCGCCTGGACCCCGCTCGACCCCGTTGACCGCGCCCCTGCTTCGTCCATCGCCTGGGCCTCCTCTGCCGAACCGGGCCAAGGCCCACTGGGTGAGGCCACACCCCATCGCCCCTTTTTTGTTTTTCCTCCTGTTGGGCCAGCCTGTTTTAGCCCGTGGACGTTTTTTTTCAGTTCTGGATGATTTGTTAATTATTCCAGACAAAACCTATTTTACAGAAAAGTCCCTCTAGATCAAGCATTTAATAGCTCACAAATGTTGCATCGGATTAAAATGTTTTAAATGTGTGAAATGATTAGACACCTAGTTTCATAATATGCTATTTTTCATCTATGTTTAAAATGTTGTTTGATTAAATTTGCATAAATGCCATGTTAAAATGCTTTATTTCATAACTAAATAACTGTAGCTCCAAATTAAATGTTCTTTATATGTAAATGGGGTAGAAGAATGCATAGATTAACATGGTGGCATTACTTTGCATGTTTAACAACTCTAAAATTGTGTATAGGGTAGAATAGTAGCAAATCTGAAAATATACACATGGGGATTTTCTGAATTTGTTGTTTGTTATTTCCGACCTCATTAAAAGTTGCTTAAATAGATAGTTTTATTATGCCTCACCTCTTGCCATGTTAACCAACATTTAATATTGTTCAGTACCTAAACAGGAGTGAACTAAATGATTGAATGTGGTATCTCGTCAATATGCAACTCGTTGCATATTGAGCTCCACTTAATTTGTAGTATTGCTTGTTGCACTTTGCCATGCCATGCCTCATTAAACCGGACATGCATCATACTTATTTGTGCATCATGCCATGATTATGCTTGTGTGTTTACCATGTTGCTTGCTTCTTTCCAGTTTGCTTCTCTCGATAGCTTCGGTTTCGTTCCGGAGTTGTGAGGATTCGTTCGACTACGTCCGTTTGTCTACTTCATGGACTCGTTCTTCTTCCTTGCGGGATTTCAGGCAAGATGATCATTACCCTCGATATCACTTCTATCTTTGCTTGCTAGTTGTTCATTCTATCGCTCTGTCGCGCTACCTACCACTTGTTTATCATGCCTCCCATATTATCATGCCAAGCCTCTAACCCACCTTCCTAGCAAACCGTTGTTTGGCTATGTTACCGCTTTTTCTCCGCCCCTCTTATAGTGTTGCTAGTTGCAGGTGCCTTGCAGGTTGTTCCATGTTGGAACATGGATATGTTGGGATATCACAATACCTCTTATTTTAATTAATGTATCTATATACTTGGCAAAGGGTGGAAGGCTTGGCCTTTTGCTCGGTGTTTTGTCCCACTCTTGCCGCCCTAGTTTCCGTCATACTGGTATTATGTTCCTTGATTTTGTGTTCCTTACGCGGTTGGAGTTATGGGACCCCCTTGACAGTTCTCTTTGAATAAAAACTCGTCCAGGAAGGCCCAACATTGGTTTTAACATTTGCCTAACAACAAGCTAAACTTTTCCCTAGGGATTTGCAAACCCGAGGGTCATCTTTATTCAACCCCCCCCCCCCCCCCCCCCGTGCCAGTGTTTCTCTGAGTGTTGGTCCAACCTGGGCGATGTCCGGCGCCCCCTGGGCAACCAGGGTCTCAGCCAACCCGATGTCTTGCCCATCCGATGTGCCCAGAGAACGAGATATGTGCGACTCCTATCGGGATTTGTCAGCACATCGGGCGGTCTTGCTGGTCTTGTTTTACCATTGTCGAAATGTCTTATAACTAGGATTCCAAGACTGATCGGGTCTTTCTGGGAGATGGAATATCCTTCGTTGATCGTGAGAGCTTGTGATGGGCTAAGTTGGGACACCCCTGCAGGGTATAAACTTTTGAGAGTCGTGCCCATGGTTATGTGGCAGATGAGAATTTGTTAATATCCGGTTGTAGAGAACTTGACACTTGACTTAATTAAAATGCATCAACCACGTGTGTAGCCATGATGGTCTCTTTTCGGCGGAGTCCGGGGAGTGAACACGGTTGGGTTATGTTTGAACGTAAGTAGTTTAGGATCACTTCTTGATCACTTCTAGTTTACGACCGTTGCATAGTTTCTTGATACGTCTCCAACGTATCTATAATTTTTGATTGCTCCATGCTATATTATCTACTGTTTTGGACATTATTGGGCTTTATTATCCACTTTTATATTATTTTTGGGAGTAACATATTAACCGGAGGCCTAGCCCAGAATTGATGTTTTTTGCCTGTTTTAGGGTTTCGAAGAAAAGGAATATCAAACGGAGTCCAAACGGAATGAAACCTTCGGGAACGTGATTTTCTCATCGAATACAACTCAGGAGACTTGGACCCTACGTCAAGGCATGTAACAGGAGGCCACGAGGTAGGGGGCGCGCCCTACCCTACCAGGCGCGCCCCCACCCTCGTGGGCCCCCTGTTGCTCCACTGACATACTTCTTCCTCCTATATATATCCACGTACCCCCAAACGATCAGATACGGAGCCAAAACCCTAATTCCACCACCGTAACTTTCTGTATCCACGAGATCCCATCTTGGGGCCTTTCCGGAGCTCCGCCGGAGGGGGCATCGATCACGGAGGCTTCTACATCAACACCATAGCCTCTCTGATGAAGTGTGAGTAGTTTACTTCAGACCTACGGGTCCATAGTTAGTATCTAGATGGCTTCTTCTCTCTTTTTGGATCTCAATACAATGTTCTCCCCCTCTCTTGTGGAGATCTATTTGATGTAATCTTCTTTTTGCGGTGTGTTTGTTGAGACCGATGAATTGTGGGTTTATGATCAAGTCTATCTATGAATAATATTTGAATCTTATCCGAATTCTTTTATGTATGATTGGTTATATTTGGAAGTCTCTTCGAATTATCAGTTTGGTTTGGCCTACTAGATTGATATTTCTTGCAATGGGAGAAGTGCTTAGCTTTGGGTTCAATCTTGTGGTGTCCTTTCCCGGTGACAGTAAGGGCAGCAAGGCACGTATTGTATTGTTGCCATCGAGGATAAAAAGATGGGGTTTTCTTCATATTGCATGAGCCTATCCCTCTATATCATGTCATCTTGCTTAAGGTGTTACTCTATTTTTAACTTAATACTCTAGATGCATGCTGGATAGCGGTCGATGAGTGGAGTAATAGTAGTAGATGCAGGCAGGAGTCGGTCTACTTGTCTCGGATGTGATGCCTATATACATGATCATACCTAGATATTCTCATAACTATGCTCAATTCTGTCAATTTCTCAATAGTAATTTGTTCACCCACCGTAGAATACTTATGCTCTCGAGAGAAGCCACTAGTGAAACCTATGGCCCCCGGGTCAATCTTTATCATATCAATCTCCTACTACTTAGTTATTCACTTTGCCATTTACTTTGCCTTTATTTTACTTTGTATCTTTATCGTAAAAATACCAAAAATATTATCTTATCATATCTATCAGATCTCACTCTCGTAAGTGGCCCTATAGGGATTGACAACCCCTATTTGCGTTGGTTGCGAGGATTTATTTGTTTTGTGCAGGTGCGAGGGACTCGCACGTAGCCTCCTACTGGATTGATACCTTGGTTCTCAAAAACTGAGGGAAATACTTACACTACTTTGCTGCATCATCCCTTCCTCTTCGGGGAAAACCAACGCAGTGCTAAAAGAGGTAGCAAGAAGGATTTCTGGCGCCGTTGCCGGGGAGGTCTACGCAAAAGTCAACATACCAAGTACCCATCACATACCCTTATCTCCCGCATTACATTATTTGCCATTTGCCTCTCGTTTTCCTCTCCCCCCACTTCACCCTTGCCGTTTTATTTGCCCTCTCTCTCTATCCTCCCTCTATTTGCCTCTTTTTGTCCGCTTGCTTTTTGTTTGCTTGTGTGTTAGTTTGCTTGCTTGTCGCGATGGCTCAAAATAATACTAAATTGTGTGACTTCACCAATACCAACAACAATGATTTTATTAGCACTCCGATTGCTCCTCTTACTGATGCTGAATCTTGTGAAATTAATGTTGCTTTGCTGAATCTTGTCATGAAAGATCCGTTCTCCGGCCTTCCTAGTGAAGATGCCGCTACCCATCTAAATAGCTTCGTTGATTTGTGTGACATGCAAAAGAAGAAAGATGTGGATAATGATATTGTTAAATTGAAGTTATTTCCTTTTTCGCTTAGAGATCGTGCTAAAGCTTGGTTTTCGTCTTTGCCTAAAAATAGTATTGATTCATGGAATAAGTGCAAAGATGCTTTTATCTCTAAGTATTTTCCTCCCGCTAAGATTATCTCTCTTAGAAACGATATTATGAATTTTAAGCAACTTGATCATGAACATGTTGCACAAGCTTGGGAGAGAATGAAATTAATGATACGTAATTGCCCCATGGTTTAAATTTGTGGATGATTATACAAAAAATTTATGCCGGATTGAATTTTTCTTCTAGAAATCTTTTAGATTAGGCCGCGGGAGGCACTTTTATGGAAATCACTTTAGGAGAAGCTACTAAACTCCTAGATAATATTATTGTTAATTATTCTCAATGGCATACTGAAAGATCTACTAATAAAAAGGTGCATGCGATAGAAGAAATTAATGTTTTGAGTGGAAAGATGGATGAACTTATGAAATTATTTGCTAGTAAGATTGTTTCTTATGATCCTAATGATAGTCCCTTGTCTACTTTGATTGAGAATAATAATGAATCTATGGATGTGAATTTTGTTGGTAGGAACAATTTTGGTAACAACGCGTATAGAGGAAATTTTAATCCTAGGCCTTATCCTAGTAATCCCTCTAATAATTATGGTAATTCCTACAATAATTCTTATGGAAATTATAATAAGATGCCCTCTGATTTTGAATCTAATATTAAAGAATTTATTACTTCGCAAAAGAATTTCATTGATTTGATTGAAGAAACATTGCTTAAGATTGATGATTTGGCTAGGGACGTTGATAGAATTGCTCTTGATGTTGATTCTTTGAAACTTAGATCTATTCCACCTAAGCATGATATCAATGAGTCTCTCAAAGCCATGAGAATTTCCATTGATGAGTGCAAAGAAAGAACCGCTATGATCCGTGCTAAGAAAGATGCCTTTATAAAAGTGTGTTCTTCTAGTTCCTATGAAAATAATGATGAAGATCTAAAAGTTATTGATGTGTCCCCTATTAAATCTTTCTTTTTCAATATGAATCTTGATAATGATGGGACTGAATATGATCCACCTTTTCCTAGAAGGCGTTCCAAGAATTCTGAATCTTTTGATCTTGATGCTAAATTTGATAAAAGTGGGATTGAAGAAATTAAAACCCTAGATGTTGCTAAACCCACTAATATGAATTTGAAGGAATTTAATTATGAAAATTGCTCTTTGAGTGATTGTATTTCCTTGTTGCAATTCGTGCTAAATTCTCCTCATGCTTAGTGTCAAAATAAAGCGTTTACTAAACATATCGTTGATGCCTTGATGCAATCTTATGAAGAAAAACCTGAATTGGAAGTTTCTATCCCTAGAAAACTTTATGATGAGTGGGAACCAACTATTAAAATTAAAATTAAAGATCATGAATGCTATGCTTTATGTGATTTGGGTGCTAGTGTTTCCACGATTCCAAAGACTTTGTGTGATTTGTTAGGTTTCCATGATTTTGATGATTGCTCTCTAAACTTGCACCTTGCGGAGTCCACTATTAAGAAACCTATGGGAAGAATTAATGATGTCCTTATTGTTGCAAATAGGAATTATGTGCCCGTAGATTTTATTGTTCTTGACATAGATTACAATCCTTCATGTCCTATTATTCTTGGTAGACCTTTCCTTAGAACGATTGGTGCAATTATTGATATGAAGGAAGGAAATATTAGATTCCAATTTCCATTAAGGAAAGGCATTGAACAATTTCCTAGAAAGAAAATTAAATTACCTTATGAATCTATTATGAGAGCCACTTATGGCTTGCCTACCAAAGATGGCAATACCTAGATCTATTCTTGCTTGTTATGCCTAGCTAGGGGCGTTAAACGATAGCGCTTGTTGGGAGGCAACCCAATTTTATTTTTATTCCTTGCTTTTTGCTCCTGTTTAGTAATAAATAAATTATCTAGCCTCTGTTTTGGTTGTGTTTTTTTGTGTTTAATTAGTGTTTGTGCCAAGTAGAACCGTTGGGAAGACTTGGGGAAAGTCTTGTTGAACTTGCTGTAAAAAACAGAAACTTTAGCGCTCAAGAGAACTGCTATCATTTTTTTTGGAAAGTGATATTTAGTTAATTCTTTTTTAAGATGATTAACAGATAAATTCCTCACGTCCAGCAATTTATTTTAGAATTTTTGGGGTTCCAGATCTTGCGCGAGCTACAGATTACTACAGACTGTTCTGTTTTTGACAGATTCTGTTTTTCGTGTGTTGTTTGCTTATTATGATGAATCTATGGCTAGTAAAATAGTTTATAAACCATAGAGAAGTTGGAATACAGTAGGTATAACACCCATATAAATAAAAAATGAGTTCATTACAGTACCTTGAAGTGGTCTTTTGTTTTCTTTCGCTAACGGAGCTCACGAGATTTTCTACTTTAAGTTTTGTGTTGTGAAGTTTTCAAGTTTTGGGTAAAGATTCGATGGATTATGGAACAAGGAGTGGCAAGAGCCTAAGCTTGGGGATGCCCATGGCACCCCCAAGATAATCTAAGCACACCTAAAAGCCAAAGCTTGGGGATGCCAAAGCTTGGGGATGCCCCGGAAGGCATCCCCTCTTTCGTCTACTTCTATCGGTAACTTTACTTGGAGCTATATTTTTATTTACCACATGATATGTGTTTTGCTTGGAGCGTCTTGTATGATTTGAGTCTTTGCTTGTTAGTTTACCACAATCACCCTTGCTGTACACACCTTTTGAGAGAGCCATATATTATTTGGAATTTGTTAGAATACTCTATGTGCTTCGCTTATATCTTTTGAGTTATATAGTTTTGCTCTAGTACTTCACTTATATCTTTTAGAGCATGGTGGTGGATTTGTTTTATAGAAACTATTGATCTCTCATGCTTCACTTAGATTATTTTGAGAGTCTTAATAGCATGGTAATTTGCTTAAAATCCTAATATGCTTGGTATGCAAGATTAATAATAAGACTCTCTAATGAGTGTGTTGAATACTATGAGAAGTTTGATACTTGATAATTGTTTTGAGATATGGAGATGGTGATATTAAAGTCATGATAGTTGAGTAGTTGTGAATTTGAGAAATACTTGTGTTGAAGCTTGTGATTCCCGTAGCATGCACGTATGGTGAACCCTTATGTGATGAAGTCAGAGCATGATTTTTTTTGATTGCCTTCCTTATGAGTGGCGGTTGGGGACGAGCGATGGTCTTTTCCTACCAATCTATCCCCCTAGGAGCATGCGCGTAATACTTTGCTTTGATAACTTGTAGATTTTTGCAATAAGTATGTGAGTTCTTTATGACTAATGTTGAGTCCATGGATTATACGCACTCTCACCCTTCCACCTTTGCTAGCCTCTCTAATACCGCGCACCTTTCGCCGGTATCATACACCCACCATATACCTTCCTCAAAACATCCACCAAACCTACCTATTATGGCATTTCCATAGCCATTCCAAGATATATTGACATGCAAATTTCCACCGTTCCGTTTATTATGACACACTTCATCATTGTCATATTGCTTTGCATGATCATGTAGTTGACATCGTATTTGTGGCAAAGCCACCATTCATAATTCTTTCATACATGTCACTCATGCATCATTGCATATCCCGGTACACCGCCAGAGGCATTCATATAGAGTCATATTTTGTTCTAAGTATCGAGTTGTAGGAAAAATAAAAGTGTGATGATCATCATTATTAGAGCATTGTCCCGGTGAGGAAAGGATGATGGAGACTATGATTCCCCCACAAGTCGGGACGAGACTCCGGACGAAAAATTAAAAAAATAGAAAGAAAAGAGGCCATAAAAAAAGAAAAGGCCCAAATAAAAATGAGAGAAAAAGAGAGAAGGGACAATGTTACTATCCTTTACCACACTTGTGCTTCAAAGTAGCACCATGATCTTCATAGTAGAGAGTCTCTCATGTTATCACTTTCATATACTAGTGGGAATCTTTCATTATAGAACTTGGCTTGTATATTCCAATGACGGGCTTCCTCAAATTTCCCTAGCTCTTCATGAGCAAGCAAGTTGGATGCACACCCACTTAGTTTCTTTTTGAGCTTTCATATACTTATAGCTCTAGTGCATCCGTTGCATGGCAATCCCTACTCACTCACATTGATATCTATTGATGGGCATCTCCATAGCCCGTTGATACACCTAGTTGATGTGAGACTATCTTCTCCTTTTTGTCTTCTCCACAACCACCACTCTATTCCACCTATAGTGCTATATCCATGGCTCACACTCATGTATTGCGTGAAAATTGAATAAGTTTTGAGAATGTCAAAAGTATGAAACAATTGCTTGGCTTGTTATCGGGGTTGTGCATGATTTAAATATTTTGTGTGGTGAAGATAGAGCATAGCCAGACTATATGATTTTGTAGGGATAACTTTCTTTAGCCATGTTATTTTGAGAAGACATAATTGCTTTCTTAGTATGCTTGAAGTATTATCATTTTTATGGCAATATGAACTTTTGTCTTGAATCTTTTGGATCTGAATATTCATACCACAATTAAGTAGAATTACATTAAAATTATGCCAAGTAGCACTCCGCATCAAAAATTCTATTTTTTATCATTTACCTACTCGAGAACAAGTAGGAATTAAGCTTGGGGATGCTTGATACGTCTCCAACGTATCTATATTTTTTTATTGCTCCATGCTATATTATCTACTGTTTTGGACATTATTGGGCTTTATTATCCACTTTTATATTATTTTTGGGACTAACCTATTAACCGGAGGCCCAGCCCAGAATTGTTGTTTTTTGCCTGTTTTAGGGTTTCGAAGAAAAGGAATATCAAACGGAGTCCAAACGGAATGAAACCTTCGGGAACGTGATTTTATCATCGAATACAACTCAGGAGACTTGGACCCTACATCAAGGCACGTAACAGGAGGCCACGAGGTAGGGGGCGCGCCCCCCACCCTCGTGGGCCCCCTGTTGCTCCACCGGCGTACTTCTTCCTCCTATATATATCCACGTACCCCCAAACGATCAGATATGGAGCCAAAACCCTAATTCCACCGCCGTAACTTTCTGTATGCATGAGATCCCATCTTGGGGCCTGTTCCGGAGCTCCGCCGGAGGGGGCATCAATCACGGAGGGCTTCTACATCAACACCATAGCTTCTCCGATGAAGTGTGAGTAGTTTACTTCAGACCTACGGGTCCATAGTTAGTATCTAGATGGCTTCTTCTCTCTTTTTGGATCTCAATACAATGTTCTCCCCCTCTCTTGTGGAGATCTATTTGATGTAATCTTCTTTTTGCGGTGTGTTTGTTGAGACCGATGAATTGTGGGTTTATGATCAAGTCTATCTATGAATAATATTTGAATCTTATCCGAATTCTTTTATGTATGATTGGTTATATTTGGAAGTCTCTTCGAATTATCAGTTTGGTTTGGCCTACTAGATTGATATTTCTTGCAATGGGAGAAGTGCTTAGCTTTGGGTTCAATCTTGTGGTGTCCTTTCC
The DNA here is from genome assembly GCF_056163025.1 of Triticum urartu. Classification (NCBI taxonomy): domain Eukaryota; kingdom Viridiplantae; phylum Streptophyta; class Magnoliopsida; order Poales; family Poaceae; genus Triticum; species Triticum urartu. Next base: position 502,191,637 of record NC_141876.1, on the reverse strand, counting down.
CGGTGACAGTAAGGGCAGCAAGGCACGTATTGTATTGTTGCCATCGAGGATAAAAAGATGGGGTTTTCTTCATATTGCATGAGCCTATCCCTCTATATCATGTCATCTTGCTTAAGGTGTTACTCTATTTTTAACTTAATACTCTAGATGCATGCTGGATAGCGGTCGATGAGTGGAGTAATAGTAGTAGATGCAGGCAGGAGTCGGTCTACTTGTCTCGGATGTGATGCCTATATACATGATCATACCTAGATATTCTCATAACTATGCTCAATTATGTCAATTGCTCAACAGTAATTTGTTCACCCACCGTAGAATACTTATGCTCTCGAGAGAAGCCACTAGTGAAACCTATGGCCCCTGGGTCTATCTTTATCATATCAATCTCCTACTACTTAGTTATTTACTTTGCCATTTACTTTGCCTTTATTTTACTTTGCATCTTTATCATAAAAATACCAAAAATATTATCTTTTCATATCTATCAGATCTCACTCTCGTAAGTGGCCCTATAGGGATTGACAACCCCTATTTGCGTTGGTTGCGAGGATTTATTTGTTTTGTGCAGGTGCGAGGGACTCGCGCGTAGCCTCCTACTGGATCGATACCTTGGTTCTCAAAAACTGAGGGAAATACTTACGCTACTTTGCTGCACCATCCCTTCCTCTTCGGGGAAAACCAACACAGTGCTAAAAGAGGTAACATTTCTCATCTTTCTCTTGTACTCGTATGTTAGCCACCATATTTGCTTAGCGCTTGCTGCGACTCCACCTCATAACCACGTCCTACCCATAAGCTTAAATAGTCTTGATCTCGCGGGTTTCGATATTGCTGACTCCTCGTGACTCACAGATACTACCAAAACAGTTGCAGGTGTCGAGGATACCAGTGCAGGTGATGCAACCGAGCTCAAGTGGGAGTCCTACGAGGACCTTGGTCATTACTATGTTTCATTTCCTGATGATCAGTAGTGGCGCCCAGTTGGGACGATCGGGATCTAGCATTTTGGGTTATCTTCTTTTCATTTGGAATTGTCTGTAGTCAGACTATGTGTGTACTCTGAATGATGTATGTATTATTTTGAGCATTGTGTGACGTGGCAATTGTAAGCCAACTATTTATTCTATCCTTGTTCTTGTACATGGGATTGTGTGAAGATTACCCCTCTTGCGACAAAACCAACATGCGGTTATGCCTCTAAGTCATGCCTCGACACGTGGGAGACATAGCCAAATTTTGGGTGTAACAGGTGACGCCGGCAATCACGCCTCGTCAGAGCGGTCGTCCTCGCTCCTGACGCGTCGTGGGTTGCCACCACCTCCCTCGTTGTTGTTGATCAAGGGGGCGTGCCCGTTGTCGCCTAAGCCCCCACCATCGCGGCCAGAATGGGCACCAGGAATTTCAGAGGGCTCCACAAAGAGCATGGTCATCTCCAACGACCCGAAGCTAGAAGGATGTCGTCCCCTGAAGAAGCATGCATGGGCACATAGAACCCGCTGAGGGAGTCCTGGACTAAGGGGTCCTCGGACGTCCGACCTGTTATCTATGGGCCGGGCTGATGGGCTGTGAAGACATGAAGATCGAAGAATGCAGCGTGTTCGGATGGGACTCTACTTGGCGTGGAAGGCAAGCTTGGTGACCGAAGATTCCTTTTTATGTAACCGACTCCATGTAAACCCTAGATCTCATCGGTGTCTATATAAACCGAAGGGGATAGTCCGGAAAGGACCCCACATATACTCATTACCATACCCACATAGGCTAGGCTTCTAGGGTTTAGCCATTACGATCTCGTGGTAGATCCACTCTTGTAACACTCATATTCATCAATATCAATCAAGCAGGACGTAGGGTTTTACCTCCATAGATAGGGCCCGAACCTGGGTAAACATTGTGTCCCCCGCCTCCTGTTACCATCGATCCTAGACGCACAGTTTGGGACCCCCTACCCGAGATCCGCTGGTTTTGACACCGACATTGGTGCTTTCATTGAGAGTTCCATTGTGTCATCAACAAAGGTTCGATGGCCCCCTCAATCGTCAATAATGACGCTGTCTGAGGAGGAACCTTCTCCCCGGACAGATCCTCGTATTCGGTGGCTTCGTACTGCGGGCCAACTCGCTTGGCCATCTGGAGCAGATCGACAGCTACGCCCCCGGCCATCAGGCCGGATTCGGAAGCTTGAACTACACCGCGGATATCCGTGGAGATTTTATCTTCGAAGGACTTGAGCCCGCGACGATCGCTCCCCCTCATCCTGATGAACATGACTTAAATCTGTCATCGGATCACACCCAGGAGATGGTTCCTGCGGCTGCAACGACCTTAGAGCCAAAGCAGACCGAGTCATCCGGGGCCTCACAGTCCGCAGTGTTGGAGCCGCACGTGGCTCGACGCCCTGCGATATTCGCTTTAATGGAACTTCAGACTCGTCTCCGGCTACAAGTTCCGGACTGTGTACACCCACGGACACCGAGCTAGATCGGTTATCGATCCTCGAGTTCAGCGCTGCTGACGTGTTCCAACACTCGCCTTGGGGTGACGTGCTAAAATATTTAAAGAATTTGTCCTTGGAAAAGGACTCACAGCCGAACTATGTCCGGTTAGAGCTAAAGACGGATGATGAGGAATTTCACTTCCCACCCACCACCCACTTCATAGCCACCGTCGATGACTTAACCGATGTGCTTGACTATGGCTCCGAAGACATCGACGGTATGGACGACGATGCCGGCAAGGAGCAAGGCCAAGACCCGCCATTTACTGGATGCTGGACGGCCACCTCTTCATATGACGTGTACATGGTTGATACACCTAAAGGATCTGGCAACGACGAAGAAGAGCCGGATATGAACAAAACCTCCGAGACACAGTCCAAGCGTCGGCGGCCCAAACGCCGCCCAAAGCCCCGCCGCTCAAAGGAAGGTAACACTGGCACCGGAGAAAATAGTATTCTGGGTGACGCCAAAAACAGTGAAGACCCCGCTGGGGCTACATACAAACAGGAACACGACAGCAGGCAAGACAACCCTGACGAACATGCCATAGAAGATGACCCGGAGGATGATAGTTACCATCTGCCCTTTGAGGAGGATACAAGCCTTGGCAACGAAGACTTCATCGTGCCTGAGGATCCTCTCGAGCAGGAGCGCTTTAAGCTTCATCTCATAGCCATTGCAAGGAGCCTGAAAAAGAAACACCAGCAGCTTCAAGCTGAACAAGACCTGCTCGTCGACAGATGGATGGACGTCCTAACAGCCGAGGAGTACGGCCTCAACCACCCAGTCAAGAGCTACCCGAAACGCAGACTGCTACCTCAATTCGATGAGGATCCAGAGCATATATCTCGCTCGCGCAATGCAGATCGACCACCACGTGGTTGGGACAGGGCGGCAGAACGGCCACCCCGTGGTCGAGATAAAGCGACAACTCAGGCCGAACAGCAGGCCGCCCCACCACCCCGTCAAAATAGGGATGGAAGAGTCCGGAGTCATACATATGACCTCCGACAAACCCTGGATAATAGAGCAGGACACACCAGATTCATATACGGATCGCGAGGACGCTCCCATACTCAGGACGACAGCTACCTACTCGGACGTGACAAAATTAATCACATCCGGGCCGATAATCACAGACGAACGTCATCGAAGATACAGCGTGACATGGCCCGCTATAGAGGCGCCGCACACCCTCTCTTCTTCACAGACGAGGTGCTAGATCATCAATTCCCCGAAGGGTTCAAGCCTGTCAATATTGAATCATACGACGGAACAACTGACCCCGCAGTATGGATAGAAGATTTTATTCTTCACATACACATGGCCCGAGGAGATGACTTCCATGCCATCAAATACCTCCCATTAAAACTCAAAGGAACAGCTCGACACTGGCTAAATAGTCCGCCTGGGAACTCCATCGGCAGCTGGGAGGACTTGGAAGAGCCCTTCCTCGACAACTACCAAGGTACATATGTACGGCCACCCGATGTCGATGACTTAAGCCACATAGTTCAACAATCTAGAGAATCAGCCAGAAAATTCTGGACTAGGTTCCTAACCAAAAAGAACCAGATAGTCGACTGTCCAGACGCTGAAGCCCTGGCGGCCTTTAAGCATAGCATCCGGGACGAATGGCTTGCCCGCCACCTCGGCCAGGAAAAGCCGAGATTCATGGCAGCCCTCACGGCACCTATGACCCGCTTTTGCGCGGGAGAGGATAGTTGGCTGGCTCGCAGTACAAACACAGCCAACGAAACAAGCCCCTCCGAGGCCAAAAACAGCACCGGCAAGCTCCGGCGCAACAAACACAAACGCCGAAGCAATGGTAATAACGTCGATGACGCTACAGTTCATGCTGGATTCAGTGGCTCCAAGTCTGGCCAGCGAAAGAAGCCGTATAAAAGGAATAGCAAAGGACCATCCATCTTGGCCGCATACTCGATCGTCCTTGCCAGATACATGGCACCCCAAACAAACTGGCCAACCATACCAAAAGAGATTGCCGGGTATTTAAACAAGCCGGCAAGGTCAATAGAAGAAACAAGGAAGGAGAATCATAGAGCAAGGATGATGACGAGGAGCCCCGACAGCTGAACACTGGGGAGCAAAAGAAATTTCCTCCTCAAGTCAACACGATGAACATGATATACGCCACACACATCCCCAAAAGGGAGCACAAACGTGCACTTAGGGGCGTCTATGCGTTAGAGCCAGTCGCCCCGAAATTCAATCCGTGGTTATCACTCCCGATCACCTTTGACCGCCGAGACCATCCAACTAGCATCCACCATGGCGGTTCAGCTGCACTAGTCCTCGACCCAATCATTGACGGATTTCACCTGACACGAGTCCTAATGGACGGTGGTAGTAGCCTCAACCTGCTCTATCAGGATACAGTACATAAAATGCACATTGACCCCTCACGAGTCAAGCCCACGAAGACTAGCTTTAAAGGATTCATACCAGGCGTAGAGGCCCGTTGTACGGGCTCAATATCGCTGGAGGTAATATTCGGTTCCCCGGATAACTTCCAAAGTGTAGCGACCCGGCCTCAAATGGTCAAGTCTCTGTGCTTCAGTGTCATCCCTGGATCGGTAATGCTGACACACACAGTACTCGAGGATTTATAATAGAGTAGCAATCACACACTTATTACATCGAATGTCTCAAAAGAGAACTTATTACAATAAATATGGCTTAAGGCCATCTAATACGATAACAACGGAAGGCTTGGAAGATAAAGTGAGTCCATCAATTCCAACGGCATAGCTGAGCTGCACGGCAACGACCTAATGAACCTTACTCCTCGTCTGAAAAGTCTGCAACAAAATACGTTGCAGCCCGAAAACGGGTCAGCACATGGAATATGCTGGCAAAGTAACACAATAGAGCAAGAACAGAATAATGCTATCACTACATGCATATTTGGCTAGTGGAAAGCTCTATGGTTATAGTTTTGTGTAAAGCCAATTTTTTTCCTAGAACAAAGGAATGGATTTTTATTTAACTATCATGATAGTTGAGACATCATTGAGAAGGTTCCTCCAACTCAATCCCAATTAAAGTAGTTATCAACCCAACAATATTAATTTAGAGTGATGAGATACATATGATAATCCAAGTACTAGATACTCAAGATGTCCATAACCAGGGACACGGCTAACCATGATTAGTTTATACACTCTGCAGAGGTTTGCGCACTTTTCCCCACAAGACTCGATCTCCTCCATTGGATTTCTCGCACTACATGATGTTTGAGAAACGGATGACCGAGACACAGTTTTTCAGAACCATTAACTCTCTACTCCGGATAGACTATACCACCTACAACCCAACTACCTGCTAGTCTACCTCTTCAAGAGCTTCACGCAACTTAATCAACTATTCTAGAGCCCATAATAGCTTGTGGCTGCACACGGAAGTTTCTAGCATGAAATATCTCAGTTCCCTTTGAGCCTGGGTGGCAGACCTTAGGATTATCGCACGGGTACTCCGGGAGTATCCTAGGACAACACTGGATTCTCTAGGTGCCCAACAAACAATCCACCCAGATGTGTATTTAAGTTGCCACCTTAAGTTGAACCATTAATTAATAATCTCACATCTGTCATGGATTCACTCGGCCAAACCACGTCTACGAGCATAGCATAGCAATATAAGCAATACGTAGAAGTAACTCCCAGGGGTTTGATAATAACAGGGCAATAGGTTCTACCTCATCAACTACTTCCCAACCCACATGTTAAACACATCCTAATCATGCAACGTTTGAGGATTGGAGCTAATGCATAAAAACTGGGTATGAAGAGAATATGATCAAAGTGTTACTTGCCTTGCTGATGATCCGCAAAACCTAGAGACTCGTAGTAGCACGCTTCGCACTCCGGGTGTTCTGTCGCAAACAAACAATAGCATGCATAAGCAATCAAGCAAAGAAACATGGGTAAATCTCAAATAAGAAGATCTAACCAGAAAGTTCAACTTAAGAACTCCGGTTTGCAAAAAGAATCAAATCAAACGGAGCAACAAAACTCAAACTACGAAAGAAACAAGATCCGTTTACTAATCTGGACTAAAGTCAAATTTTACAATACCAAAATCTTGTTCAAGTTGGTTAAACAGAAAGAGGGTTTCGAGAAGAAGATCTAGGCGCTTGAATCGCCTGATTCCAATAAACAAGCGAAAAGATAAACTAATCGCGGAAAATCCGAGAAAAAGAAAAACTGACGAACAGGCTAACGAACGAACGTTCGCTGTCTACGGTCAATGAGTGAACACCTTTCGTTAAAATGAACACATGGACGAACGTCCCTAAACCGAAAAAATCGATCTATTCTAAAAAAACGAACCTAGGGTTTTCTAAAAAAATGGATCGGTTTTAAAAAAACGAACGGCGGCTTATACCTCTGGCGAGATCCGGCGAGGCGGGCTGCGACGGTGGGGTGCGCGGGGCGGCAGGGCGGCGGCGCGGCAAAGGGCGGCGGCGGGGCGGGGGCTAGGCGGCGCGGGGCTCGGGTTGGGTGGCGGTGTGGGGTGCAGGGGCGACATATAAATAGGAGGGGGGCTAGCTTGGGGGAGGGGGCAAGCGGCGCGGGGGAGGAGTCCCGACCGGACTCGGCTTCAGCGGCGGCGGCTCCGCGTCGGGGACGAGGCGGGCGGCTCGGGCGGGCTGGCTAGGCCGGCTGACTGGGCTTCGGCCCAGTCGGCGAAGGGGACTTTTTTTTAAAATAATTTCGCCGAAACTAAAATAAATCCTAGAAAATAAAATAAAAAACTAAAATGCCAAAACAAATTTTCACCGTCTAAATAAAATATTGAGAACGAGATGAACATTTTCTTGGCCCTAAGATGCAACTTTGAAAAACATGCAATTTTTCTATAATTCAAATAAAACAGCAATAAACTCCGAATAAAATCAAATATTTGATTTTAATATTTTTCCTCCAATATTTCATTTATTTTGGAGAAGTCATATTATCTCCTCTCATATATTTTAATATGAAATATTTTCGGAGAGAAAAATAATTAAAACCAAAAATTCGCATTTCAATATTTGATAAAACTCAAATATGAAAACAGGGAAATCCCCAACTCTCTCCGATGGTCCTTGAGTTGCTTAGGATTTTGAGGATCGCGAAATGAAATGCAGTAAAATATGATGTGCATGAATGATCTTGTATAACATTCCAAATTGAAAATTTGGGATGTTACAAACCTACCCCCCCTTAAGATGAATCTCGCCCTCGAGATTCTGGTTGGCTAGAAAATAGGTGTGGGTGGTCTTTGCGAAGATCACCCTCTCGTTCCCAGGTGGCTTCATCTTCGGAATGGTGACTCCACTGAACTTTGCAAAACTTGATAACCTTGTTGCAGGTGACTCGGCTGGCAAATTCAAGAACCCTGACTTGCTTCTCCTCATAGGTCAGATCACTATCCAACTGAATTGCCTCCAGGGGAACTGTATCTCTTAGTGGTATATCGGCCATCTCAGCATGATACTTCTTCAGTTGTGAAACATGAAACACATCATGAACTCCTGATAGTCCTTCAGGTAACTCCAACTTATAGGCAACTTCTCCCATACGCTCCAAAATTCGATACAGTCCTACAAATCTCGGGGCTAACTTTCCCTTAACTCCAAAACGTTTCACTCCTCGCAGGGGTGACACTCGCAGATATGCTCTATCTCCAATTTCATAGGTTATTTCCTTCTGTTTCGAATCTGCATAACTCTTCTATCTGGACTGAGCTACCTTTAATCTATCTCGGATTAACTTAACCTTTTCTTCAGACTCCTTGATCAAATTTGGTCCAAACAACTGTCGGTCTCCAACTTCATCCCACATCAACGGTGTTCTGCACCTCCGTCCATACAGGGCTTCAAACGGTGCCATCTTCAAACTGGCTAGATAGCTATTGTTGTATGAGAACTCCACATAGAGTAAATTGTCATCCCAACTAGATCCATAATCTAGCGCACAGGCTCTCAACATATCCTCTAGAATCTGGTTGACTCTCTCGGTCTGTCCATCCATCTGCGGGTGGAATGCTGTATTGAACTCCAGTCTGGTTCCCAAAGTTTCATGCAACTGATTCCAAAACTTTGAGGTAAACTGGGTTCCTCTGTCTGATACAATTGTCCTCGGAACTCCATGCAAACATACGATCCTGGTCATATATATCTTGGCCAACTTCGCACTTGTATAGGTGGTTTTCACTGGGATAAAGTGAGCCACTTTTGGTCAAGCGATCAACTACTACCCATATAGAATCATATCCTGATTTGGTCCTGGGTAATCCGGTGATAAAATCCATGTCAAGTTTATCCCACTTCCATTCGGTTATCGGCATAGGCTGTAACAATCCGGCTGGCTTTTGATGTTCTGCCTTCACTCTCTGACATACATCACACATGGCTACATACTCGGCAATATCCTTCTTCATACCAGTCCACCAGAAACGCTCCTTTAAATCCACATACATCTTGGTGTTTCCGGGGTGAATTGAGTATGGTGAGTCATGACCCTCCTGAAGTATTAACTTCCTGATCTCTGTATTATTGGGCACATAAACACGGTCCTCAAACCATAAGGTGTCGTGCTCATCCTCACAAAAACCTTTGGCCTTTCCTTTGTCCATTCTCTCCTTTATCTCAGCAATCTCTTTGTCATCCTTCTGAGCTTCTCGAATCTTTCCCAACAATGTAGACTGAACCTCCATTGTTGCAACAAAACTGCTAGGAACAATCTCCAAACGAAGTTCCCTGAGATCCTCTGCTAACTCCTTTGGCAATCCCGTGCTCACTAGGGTATTAGCATAACTCTTCCGACTCAAAGCGTCTGCTACGACATTGGCCTTGCCTGGATGATAGTGAAGCTTCATGTCATAATCCTTTATAAGCTCCAACCATCTCCTCTGCCTAAGGTTCAGCTCCTTCTGTGTGAAAATGTACTTCAAACTCTTATGATCCGTGTACACACCACAACGATTTCCAATAAGGTAATGTCTCCAAGTCTTCAACGCATGCACTACTGCTGCTAACTCCAAATCACGTGTGGCATAATTCAATTCGTGCGGTTTTAGTTGTCGTGAGGCCTACAAAACAACTCTCCCGTCTTGCATAAGCACACTTCCAAGTCCTAGGCGAGAGGCATCGCAATACACTTGGAACTCCTTACGTATATCTGGCAGAATCAACACTGGGGCTGTAGTCAAACGTTTCTTTAACTCCTGAAAACTCGCCTCACATTCTTCTGTCCATTTAAATTTCGTATCCTTATTCAATAACTCTGTCATTGGCTTCGCAATTTTGGAAAAATTCTCGATGAATCTCCGATAGTATCCTGCGAGTCCAAGAAAACTGCGGATCTCACTAACTGAAGTGGGTGCCAACCATTCAGTGACTGACTGAACCTTGGTGGGATCTACTGCTACACCTTCTCCTAATATAACATGTCCAAGGATTCCGACTTCCTTCAACCAAAACTCACATTTGCTGAACTTGGCATACAACTGGTGTTCCCTGAGTTTCTCGAGAACTAAACGCAAATGCTCTTCGTGCTCCTCCTCATTCTTTGAGTATACCATTATATCATCAATGAACACCACAACAAACTTATCCAAATATTCCATGAACACCTTGTTCATCATGCTCATGAAATAGGCAGGGGCGTTAGTCAGTCCAAATGACATGACCGTATACTCATACAACCCATACCTGGTGGTAAATGTTGTCTTTGGTATATCCTTCTCTCGAATCTTCAGCTGGTGATATCTAGATCGCAGATCGATCTTTGAAAACACCTTAGCTCCTTACAGCTGGTCAAACAAATCATTGATCATCGGTAGTGGGTATTTGTTCTTGATTGTCACCTCATTTAACACGCGATAATCAACAACCATTCTTAGAGACTTATCCTTCTTCTCAACCAAAAGCACTAGGGCTCCCCATGGTGATGAACTCCGTCGAATGTAACCTTTCTCCAATAACTCCTTGATCTGCTTCTTAATCTCCTCCAGATCATTTGCGGGTATCTGGTATGGTCGCTTCGATATAGGCCCGGTGCCTGACAACAGTTCTATCAAAAACTCGATGTCTCAATCCGGTGGCATGCCTGGTAACTCCTCTGGAAAAACATCTGGGTAATCCTTCACTACAGGCACTTCCTCCTAAACAATTCCCGTGGGGGTATTTACTTGGCTACTCCTAGGCGCATGCCTAGATACATACTTAATCCTTTTTCCCTCAGGGGTGGTGAGACAAATTGACTTACTAACACAGTCAATGCTTCCTCCATACTTTGACATCCAGTCCATGCCTAATATCACATCTAATCCTTGTGACTCCAAAATTACTAGGTCTGACGGGAAAACATGGCTACCAATGGTTAAGGGTATCTGGTCACACCATCGACTAGCCATATACTCTGCTCCAGGTGAACTCACTAACAGAGGGGTCCTAAGGGTTTGGGTTGGTAGTTTAAACTTATCCACGAATCCCCTTGATATGTATGAATGCGATGCACCAGTATAAAAAAGAACAAGGGTGGTAAAAGACTTAACCAAAAACTTACCAATAACCACGTCTGGCTGCTCTTCAACCTCCTCCACGTTAACGTGGTTCACTTGTCCTTTGTTGAATGGATTGGGCTTCTTTCCAACGCTCCCATTACCGTTTCCATTCTTCACTTCAGGGCACTCCGTGGCATAGTGTCCATTCTTCCCGCACTTGAAACAAGTAATGTGGCTTAGGTCTCTCTTGGCGGGTGTGGCTGGATTGGGGCGGTTCTGATTGTTGCTTGCTCCATTCCCATTCCCATTCCTTGGGATAGTATAATTATGGGTACTTCGTCCATGAAGGGTGTGGCCTCCATGGTTATCAACAAGTCCTCCCGAGTTCGGGGTTAGGCGAGGCTTCTGCTGAGCTCCTGAATTATACCTTCCTTGTCCATACTTCCTCTTACGGCTCTCAATCTGCTATTGCTTCCCTTCAATCATAAGAGCCTTATCTACCAACTCCTGGTAGTTGGTGAATGTTGCCACCATCAACTGCATGCTCATCTCATCATTCAGCCCTTCCATAAACTTCTCCTGCTTCGCGGCATCTGTGGCCACATCATCAGGGGCATAGTGAGATAACTTGCTAAACTCATCCACGTACTGAGCCACAGTACAGTTCCCCTGGCGCAAGTTGTGAAACTCATGCTTCTTCATGCTCATAGCTCCTGTTGAAACATGGGCGGTGCGGAATGCTTGCTGAAACTGATCCCATGCAACAGTGGCTATAGGATAAGTGACTATGTAATTCTCCCACCATGAGGCTGCTAGTCCATCCAACTGATGTGCAGCAAAATGCACCTTCTCAGCATCGGTACATCCTGCAGTGGTTAACTCCCTTACAATCCTGCAGAGCCAATCATCTGCTGCTATGGGCTCGGTGCTATTGGAAAACACCGGTGGTTGCAACCTCAGAAAACGGGCTAGGTTATCAACTGGTGGTGGTGGCGGTGGGTTGTTGTTGTTGCCTTGGTTCTAAACTAACAACTTCATCAGGGTATTCTGCTGCTGGATCAACTGAGTGAGCTCCGGTGGGAAAGTAAATCCGGGTCACGTCTCGGAGGCATCTGAGGGGTTTAGAGGGAAGGGTTTAGAATAGAATGAGGTCTAATGAGAGAAACACTACCCATATGCGCATGAGACAAACACAATCATTTCACTCAATCAATCAAGCAAGGGCATACAATCGATCTACCCATATGGAACTTGAACTTGAATCATCCATCGCTCCTCTTCTGGTAAAGTGGCGTTGTAAGTCCCGGTGAAGCTTGGTATTCCAATGTTCAGGTACCTAGTGACTTCCTTCAAGTGTCGTCCAAAGGGTCCGTCTTCGTCCGGTTGTGCAAACTTGTTCCTTGCGTCTGCCATCCTAAAGAATAGAAAATGGAGAGGAGTCAGGAATGAGAAGAGAATAGTGATCTAGGGCTTTAGCTTAATGGTCGTGTCCTACACTCAGCGTGTGCTCATATACCATCTTGTAGCGACCCGACCTCAAACGGTCAAGTCTCTGTGCTTCAGTGTCATCCCTGGATCGGTAATGTTGACACACACAGTACTCGAGGATTTATAGTAGAGTAGCAATCACACACTTATTACATCGAATGTCTCAAAAGAGAACTTATTACAATAAATATGGCTTAAGGCCATCTAATACGATAACAGCGGAAGGCTTGGAAGATAAAGTGAGTCCATCAATTCCAACGGCATAGCTGAGCTGCACGGCAACGACCTAACAAACCTTACTCCTCGTCTGAAAATTCTGCAACATAATACGTTGCAGCCCGAAAACGGGTTAGCACATGGAATATGCTGGCAAAGTAACACGGTAGAGCAAGAACAGAATAATGCTATCACTACATGCATATTTGGCTGGTGGAAAGCTCTATGGTTATAGTTTTGCGTAAAGCCAATTTTTCCCTACAACAAAGGAATATATTTTTATTTAAATATCATGGTAGTTGAAACATCATTGAGAATGTTCCTCCAACTCAATCCCAATTAAAGTAGTTATCAACCCAACAATATTAATTTAGAGTGATGAGATACATATGATAATCCAAGTACTAGATACTCAAGATGTCCATAACCGGGGACACGGCTAACCATGATTAGTTTATACACTCTACAGAGGTTTGCGCACTTTTCCCCACAAGACTCGATCTCCTCCGTTGGATTTCTCGCACTACATGATGTTTGAGAAACGGATGACTGAGACACAGTTTTTCATAAGCATTGACTCTCTACTCCGGATAGACTATACCACCTACAACCCAACTACCTGCTAGTCTACCTCTTCAAGAGCTTCACGCAACTTACTCAACTATGCTAGAGCCCATAATAGCTTGTGGCTGCACATGGAAGTTTCTAGCATGAAATATCTCAGTTCCCTTTGAGCCTGGGTGGCGGACCTTAGGATTATCGCACGGGTACTCCGGGATATCCTAGGACAACACTGGATTCTCCAGGTGCCCAACAAACAATCCACCCAGATGTGTATTTAAGTTGCCACCTTAAGTTGAACCATTAATTAATAATCTCACATCTGTCATGGATTCACTCGCCCAAACCATGTCTACGAGCATAGCATAGCAATATAAGCAATACGTAGAAGTAACTCCCAGGGGTTTGATAATAACATGGCAATAGGTTCTACCTCATCAACTACTTCCCAACCAACATGTTAAACACATCTTAATCATGCAATGTTTGAGGATTGGAGCTAATGCATAAAACTGGGTATGAAGAGAGTATGATCAAAGTGTTACTTGCCTTGCTGATGATCCACAAAACCTAGAGACTCGTAGTAGCACGCTTTGGACTCCGGGTGTTCTATCGCAAACAAACAATAGCATGCATAAGCAATCAAGCAAAGAAACACGGGTAAATCTCAAATAAGAAGATCTAACCAGAAAGTTCAACTTAAGAACTTTGGTTTGCAAAAAAAATCAAATCAAACGGAGCAACGAAACTCAAACTGCGAAAGAAACTAGATCTGTTTACTAATCTGGACTAAAGTCAAATTTTATAGTACTAAAATCTTGTTCAAGTTTGTTAAATAGAAAGATGGTTTCGGGACAAAGATCTAGGCGCTTGAATCACCTAATTCCGACAAACGAGCGAAAAGATAAACTAAAACGAAAATCGGATCAGAAATCACGATCGAAAATAATCGTGGAAAATCCGAGAAAAAGAAAAATTGACGAACAGGCTAACGAACGAACGTTCGCTGTCTGCGACTAACGAGTGAACACCGTTCGTTAAAACGAACGTACGGACAAACGTCCGCTAATTAAACTAAACCGAGAAAAAAACGATCTATTCTAAAAAAACGAAGCTAGGGTTTTCTAAAAAAACCGGATCGGTTTTTGAAAAAACCAAACGGTGGCTTATACCTGCGGCGAGGTCCGGCGAGGCGGGGCGGCTCCGGCGAGGCGTGCTGTGGCGCGGGCTGCGGCGGCAGGTGGCGGGGCGGCGACGGCAGGCGGCGGCGCGGGGCTCGGGTGGGGTGGCGGTGTGGGGTGCGGGGGCGGCGTATTAATAGGAGGGGGCAAGCGGCGCGGGGGAGGAGTCCCTGCCGGACTCGGCTTCAGCGGCGGCGGCTCCGTGTCGGGGACGAGGTGGGTGGCTCGGGCGGGCTGGCTGGGCCGGCTGGCTAGGCTTCGGCCCAGTCGGCGAAGGAGACTTTTTTTAAAAATAATTTCACCAAAACTAAAATAAATCCTAGAAATAAAATAAAAATCTAAAAATGCCAAAACAAATTTTCACCGTCTAAATAAAATATTTAGAACGAGATTAACATTTTCTTGGCCCTAAAATGCAACTTTGAAAAACATGCAGTTTTTCTCTAATTCAAATAAAACATGCAATTTTTCTCTAATTCAAATAAAACAGCAATAAACCCCAAATAAAATCAAATATTTGATTTTAATATTTTTCCTCCAATATTTCATTTATTTTGATGATGTCATATTATCTCCTCTCATATATTTTAATATGAAATATTTTCGGAGAGAAAAATAATTAAAACCAAAAATCCTCGTTTCAATATTTGATAAAACTCAAATATGAAAACAGGGAAATCCCCAACTCTCTCCGAGGGTCCTTGAATTGCTTAGGATTTTGAGGATCGCGAAACGAAATGCAGTAAAATATGATGTGCATGAATGATTTATGTATAACATTCCAAATTGAAAATTTGGGATGTTACACGAAGCGAAGAACTAATCTTCGATATCGTCCCATTTCGCAGCGGCTATCATGCCCTTCTCGGATGAACCGCATTTGCTAGATTCAATGCGGTGCCACATTACGCTTATCTCAAGCTCAAAATGCCCGGTCCACGTGGCATCATTACAGTAAATGGAAACACGGAACGCTCCCTCCGTACAGAGGTGCACACTGCCGCCCTAGCAGCACAAGTAGAGAGCGACCTTCTCAAGCAACATTATAACCTGGCTGCTGAGCCCCTGGACATCATCAAGAGGGTCCGGACCACACTGTAGCAGGACAGCTCGGCTCGTCAGGAGCCGAATTACCAATCTGGCCTCCGTCCCAGCCCCGAGGAGGCAATGGCACTAATACCGCGCGTATATAAATTACGCACTCAAAACCCCATGGGAATTGACAGAGGCATAACTTGTTCCTGATCCCCTGTACGGCTCGACCGACCCTAGGATTCGCACGTTTTTACTTTTTCTTTTCTGTGGGTTTTTTCTTCTCTTTTGAAGGTCTATACGGACAACCCGCGTGCAGAACACACCAAGGAGGCAAGGAGCTCTGGCTTACGTGGGAATCCCCAGGTGGTCTCTATTAAACGATCGCCATACTTACTTTTCATACCCGCACGTAACTCGCCCTTGGTTGCGGCATGTTAAATAACCCTACATGTTTATCGCATCGCTTGTACAGAGCATGCCTTGATGGTGAATACATGGTAGCGTTAGCCTATTATTTCATTTTTCTGTTTACTCACCTCGGTATTAATTACCCACTGGAAACGTACACCATGGTACGTATTACTGCGCCAAGGGCTTCATTACACCCAACACCACGGCAATAAAAAGTCCTAACACTTTTATAGTATAGTTCGGCACCCCGAACTTGTAGCATTATATGCATCAGCTCCGAATCATGTCTCTGGTCAATAGTTGAGTTGCCCGGCTCCAGTGCTTACTGTTGGTGAACGTTGCAGAAAACAAAAAATTTCCTACTCGTTTCACCAAGATCATCTAGGAGTTCATCTAGCAACGAGTCATCTAATGCATCTACATACCTTTGTAGATTGCGCACGGAAGCGTTCAAAAGAATGGTGATGATGTAGTCGTACTCGACGTGATCCAAATCACCGATCACCAGCGCCGAACGGACGGCACCTCCGCGTTCAACACACGTACGGGACGGGAGACGTCTCCTCCTTCTTGATCCAGCAAGGGGAAAGGAGAGGTTCATGAAGATCCAGCAGCACGACGGCATGGTGGTGGATGCAGGGCGTCACAGAAGCAGGGCTTCGCCAAGACTACGAGGGAGAGACGTAACGGGGAGCAAGGGAGGCGCCAGGGGCTAGTGTGAAATCCCTCCTCTTCCCCCCACTATATATAGGGGTGCCAGGGGGGTTGGTGCGCAGCCTAGGAGATCTGATCTCCTAGGTGCGGCGGCCAGGGGAGGGTTTCCCTCCCCCCCAAGGCACCTCGGGGTGCCTTCCACCACTTGGACTCCTCCTTGGTGGAAACCCTAGGCGCATGGGCCTAGTAGGGCTGGTGCCCTTGGCCCATGTAGGCCAAGGCGCACCCCCTACAGCCCATGTGGCCCCCGGGACAGGTGGCCCCACCCGGTGGGCCCACGGGACCCCTCCTGTGGTCCCGGTACAATACCGATAACCCCGAAACTTGTCCCGATGGCCGAAACAGCACTTCCTATATATAATTCTTTACCTCCGGACCATTCCGGAACTCCTCGTGACGTCCGGGATCTCATCCGGGACTCCGAACAACATTCGGGTTACTGCATATACATATCTTCACAACCCTAGCGTCACCGAACCTTAAGTGTGTAGACCCTACGGGTTCGGGAGACAAGCAGACATGACCGAGACGACTCTCCGGTCAACAACCAACAGCGGGATCTGGATACCCATGTTTGCTCCCACATTCTCCACGATGATTTCATCGGATGAACCACGATGTCGAGGATTCAATCAACCCCGTATGCAATTCCCTTTGTCAATCGATATGTTACTTGCCCGAGATTCGATCATCGGTATCCCAATACCTCGTTCAATCTCGTTACCGGCAAGTCACTTTACTCGTACCGTAATGCATGATCACGTGACCAGACACTTGGTCACTTTGAGCTCATTATGATGATGCATTACCGAGTGGGCCCAGCGATACCTCTCCGTCATACGGAGTGACAAATCCCAGTCTTGATCCATGTCAACCCAACAGACACTTTTGGAGATACCCGTAGTCTACCTTTATAGTCACCCAGTTACGTTGTGACGTTTGGTATACCCAAAGCACTCCTACGGTATCCGGGAGTTACACGATCTCATGGTCTAAGGAAAAGATACTTTGACATTGGAAAACTCTAGCAAACGAACTATACGATCTTGTGCTATGTTTAGGATTGGGTCTTGGCCATCACATCATTCTCCTAATGATGTGATCTCGTTATCAATGACATCCAATGTCCATAGTCAGGAAACCATGACTATCTGTTGATCAACGAGCTAGTCAACTAGAGGCTTACTAGGGACATGTTGGTGTCTGTTATTCACACATGTATTACGATTTCCGGATAACACAATTATAGCATGAATAAAGACAATTATCATGAACAAGGAAATATAATAATAATGCTTTTATTATTGCCTCTAGGGCATATTTCCAACAGTCTCCCACTTGCACTAGAGTCAATAATCTTGCATATTTCCAACAGTCTCTTCTATTTCTTCTGCCGTGGTCGGACATTGAGCTGAACTCAATTTCATACCTTGCAACACAGGCAAGAACCCCTTCTTAGACTGATCCATATTGAACTTCTTCAATATCTTATCAAGGTATGTGCTTTGTGAAAGACCTATGAGGCGTCTCGATCTATCTCTATAGATTTTGATGCCTAATATATAAGCAGCTTCTCCAAGGTCCTTCATTGAAAAACTTTTATTCAAGTAGGCCTTGATGCTGTCCAAGAGTTCTATATCATTTCCCATCAAAAGTATGTCATCTACATATAATATGAGAAATGCTACAGAGCTCCCACTCACTTTCTTGTAAACGCAGGCTTCTCCATAAGTCTGCGTGAACCCAAACGCTTTGATCATCTCATCAAAGCGAATGTTCCAACTCCGAGATGCTTGCACCAGCCCATAAATCGAGCATTGGAGCTTGCACACCTTGTCAGCATTCTTAGGATCGACAAAACCTTCTGGCTGCATCATATACAATTCTTCCTTAAGGAAACCATTAAGGAATGCCGTTTTGACGTCCATTTGCCATATTTCATAATCGTAGAATGCGGCAATTGCTAACATGATTCGGACGGACTTCAGCTTCGCTACCGGTGAGGAAGTCTCATCGTAGTCAACCCCTTGAACTTGTCGATAACCCTTAGCGACAAGCCGAGCTTTATAGATGGTCACATTACCATCCGCGTCTGTCTTCTTCTTAAAGATCCATTTATTTTCTATGGCTCGCCGTTCAACGGGCAAGTCAGTCAAAGTCCATACTTCGTTTTCATACATGGATCCTATCTCGGATTTCATGGCTTCCAGCCATTTTTCGGAATCCGGGCCCGCCATCGCTTCTTCATAGTTCGAAGGTTCACCGTTGTCTAACAACATGATTTCCAAGACAGGGTTGCCGTACCACTCTGGTGTGGAATGTGTCCTTGTGGACCTTCGAATTTCAGTAGGAGCTTGATCAGAAGTATCTTGATCATTATCATTAACTTCCTCTCTAGTCGGTGCTGGCACCTCAGGAACATTTTCTTGAGTTGCGCCATTTTCCGGTTCAAGAGGTAATACTTAATCAAGCTCTACTTTCCTCCCACTTACTTCTTTCGAGAGAAACTCTTTCTCTAGAAAGGACCCATTCTTGGCAACAAAGATCTTGCCTTCGGATCTGAGGTAGAAGGTGTACCCAATAGTTTCTTTTGGGTATCCTATGAAGACGCATTTTTCCGACTTGGGTTCGAGCTTCTCAGGTTGAAGTTTCTTGACATAAGCATCGCATCCCCAAACTTTTAGAAACGACAGCTTAGGTTTCTTCCCAAACCATAATTCATATGGTGTCGTCTCAACGGATTTCAACGGAGCCCTATTTAAAGTGAATGCGGCAGTCTCTAAAGCATAGCCCCAAAAAGATAGCGGTAAATCAGTAAGAGACATCATAGACCGCACCATATCCAATAGAGTGCGATTACGACGTTCGGACACACCGTTACGCTGAGGTGTTCCAGGCGGCGTGAGTTGTGAAACTATTCCACATTTTCTTAAGTGTGTGCCAAACTCGTGACTCAAGTATTCTCCTCCACGATCTGATCGTAGAAACTTGATTTTCCTGTCACGTTGATTTTCAACCTCACTCTAAAATTCCTTGAACTTTTCAAAGGTTTCAGACTTGTGTTTCATTAAGTAGACATACCCATATCTACTCAAATCATCAGTGAGCGTGAGAACATAACGATAGCCACTGCGAGCCTCTACACTCATTGGACCGCACACATCAGTATGTATGATTTCCAATAAGTTGGTTGCTCGCTCCATTGTTCCTGAGAACGGAGTCTTGGTCATTTTACCCATAAGGCATGGTTCGCACGTGTCAAATGATTCATAATCAAGAGACTCTAAAAGTCCATCAGCATGGAGCTTCTTCATGCGTTTGACACCTATGTGACCAAGGCGGCAGTGCCACAAGTATGTGGGACTATCATTATCAACCTTACTTCTTTTGGTACTCACATTATGAACATGTGTAGCATCATGTTCGAGATTCATAAAGAATAAACCATTCACCATAGGAGCATGACCATAAAACATATCTCTCATAAAAATGGAACAACCATTATTCTCAGATTTAAAAGAGTAGCCATCTCGAATTAAACGAGATCCCGATACAATGTTCATGCTCAAAGCTGGCACTAAATAACAATTATTAAGGTTTAAAACTAATCCCGAAGGGAGATGCAGAGGCAGCGTGCTGACGGCGATCACATTGACCTTGGAACCATTCCCGACGCGCATCGTCACCTCGTCCTTTGCCAGTTTCCGCTTATTCCGCAGCCCCTGCTTTGAGTTACAAATGTGAGCAACTGCACCGGTATCAAATACCCAGGAGCTACTACGGGCACTAGTAAGGTACACATCAATTACATGTATATCACATATACCTTTTGTTTTGCCGGCCTTCTTATCCGCTAAGTACTTAGGGCAGTTCCGCTTCCAGTGACCGCTTCCCTTGCAATAAAAGCACTCAGTCTCGGGCTTGGGTCCATTCTTTGGCTTCTTCCCGGCAGCTTGCTTGCCGGGCGCGGCAACCTCCTTGCCGTCCTTCTTGAAGTTCTTTTTACCCTTGCCTTTCTTGAACTTAGTGGTTTTATTGACCATCAACACTTGATGTTCCTTCTTGACTTCTACCTCCGCTGATTTCAGCATTGAGAACAACTCAGGAATGGTCTTTTGCATCCCTTGCATGTTGAAGTTCATCACAAAGCTCTTGTAGCTTGGTGGAAGCGACTGGAGGATTCTGTCAATGACCGCATCATCCGGGAGATTAACTCCCAGCTGAGACAAGCGGTTATGTAACCCAGACATAGTGAGTATGTGCTCACTGACAGAACTATTTTCCTCCATCTTACAGCTGAAGAACTTATCAGAGACTTCATATCTCTCGATCCAGGCATGAACTTGAAAAACCATTTTCAGCTCTTCGAACATCTCATATGCTCCATGTCTCTCAAAACGCTTTTGGAGCCCCGGCTCTAAGCTGTAAAGCATGCCGCACTGAATGAGGGAGTAGTCGTCAACACGTGTCTGCCAAGCGTTCATAACGTCTTGGTTCTGTGGGATGGGAGCTTCACCTAGCGGTGCTTGTAGGACATAATCTTTCTTGGCAGCTATGAGGATGATCCTCAGGTTCCGGACCCAGTCCGTATAGTTGCTGTCATCGTCTTTCAGCTTGGTTTTCTCTAGGAACGCGTTGAAGTTGAGGACTACGTTGGCCATTTGATCTACAAGACATATTGCAAAGATTTTAGACTAAGTTCATGATAATTAAGTTCATCTAATCAAATTATTAATGAACTCCCACTTATATTAGACATCCCTCTAGTCATCTAAGTATTACATGATCCGAGTTAACTAGACCGTGTCCGATCATCACGTGAGATGGACTAGTCAACGTCGGTGAACATCTTCATGTTGATCGTATCTTCTATACGACTCATGCTCGACCTTTCGGTCTCCTGTGTTCCAAGGCCATGTCTGTACATGCTAGGCTCGTCAAGTCAACCTAAGTGTTTGCATGTGTAAATCTGTCTTACACCCGTTGTATGTGAACGTCTGAATAAAACACCCGATCATCACATGGTGTTTTGAAACAGCGAACTGTCGCAACGGTGCACAGTTAGGGGGAACACTTCTTGAAATTATTTATGAGGGATCATCTTATTTACTACCGTCATTCTAAGTAAACAAGATGCAAAACATGATAAACATCACATGCAATCAAATAATAAACGTGACATGATATGGCCAACATCACATAGCTCCTTTGATCTCCATCTTGGGGCTCCATGATCATCTTGTCACCGGCTTGACACCATGATCTCCATCATCATGATCTCCATCAACGTGTCTCCATGAAGTTGCTCGCCAACTATTACTTCTACTACTATGGCTAACGCGTTTAGCAATAAAGTAAAGTAATTTACATGGCGTTTCTCGATGACACGCAGGTCATATAAAAGAATAAAGACAACTCCTATGGCTCCTCCCGGTTGTCATACTCATCGACATGCAAGTCGTGATTCCTATTACAATAGCATGAACATCTCATACATCACATATAGATCATTCATCATTCATCACAACTTTGGCCATATCATATCACAACCCACTTGCTGCAAAAACAAGTTAGACGTCCTCTAATTCTTGTTGCAAGTTTTACGTGGCTGAATTAGGGTTCTAGCAAGAACGTCTTCTTACCTACATTAAAGCCACAACGTGATTTGTCAACTTCTATTTACCCTTCATAAGGACCCTGTTCATCGAATCCGCTCCAACTAAAGTGGGAGAGACAGACACCCGCCAGCCACCTTATGCAACTAGTGCATGTTAGTCGGTGGAACCGGTCTCACGTAAGCGTACGTGTAAGGTTGGTCCGGGCCGCTTCATCCCACAATACCGCTGAAGCAAGAAAAGACTAGTAACGGCAAGAAAGTTGACAAATCTACGCCCACAACTAATTGTGTTCCACTCGCGCAAGAAGAACTACGCATAGACCTAGCTCATGATGCCACTGTTGGTGAACGTTGCAGAAAACAAAAATTTTCCTACTCGTTTCACCAAGATCATCTAGGAGTTCATCTAGCAACGAGTCATCTAATGCATCTACATACCTTTGTAGATTGCGCACGGAAGTGTTCAAAAGAACAGTGATGATGTAGTCGTACTCGACGTGATCCAAATCACCGATGACCAGCGCCGAACGGACGGCACCTCCGCGTTCAACACACGTACGGGACGGGAGACGTCTCCTCCTTCTTGATCCAGCAAGGGGAAAGGAGAGGTTCATGAAGATCCAGCAGCACGACGGCATGGTGGTGGATGCAGGGCGTCACAGAAGCAGGGCTTCGCCAAGACTACGAGGGAGAGACGTAACGGGGAGAGAGGGAGGCGCCAGGGGCTGGTGTGAAATCCCTTCTCTTCCCCCCACTATATATAGGGGTGCCAGGGGGGTTGGTGCGCAGCCTAGGAGATTTGATCTCCTAGGTGCGGCGGCCAGGGGAGGGTTTCCCTCCCCCCCAAGGCACCTCGGGGTGCCTTCCACCACTTGGACTCCTCCTTGGTGGAAACCCTAGGCGCATGGGCCTAGTAGGGCTGGTGCCCTTGGCCCATGTAGGCCAAGGTGCACCCCCTACAGCCCATGTGGCCCCCCGGGACAGGTGGCCCCACCCGGTGGGCCCACGGGACCCCTCCTGTGGTCCCGGTACAATACCGATAACCCCGAAACTTGTCCCGATGGCCGAAACAGCACTTCCTATATATAATTCTTTACCTCCGGACCATTCCGGAACTCCTCGTGACGTCCGGGATCTCATCCGGGACTCCGAACAACATTCGGGTTACTGCATATACATATCTTCACAACCCTAGCGTCACCGAACCTTAAGTGTGTAGACCCTACGGGTTCGGGAGACAAGCAGACATGACCGAGACGACTCTCCGGTCAATAACCAACAGCGGGATCTGGAAACCCATGTTGGCTCCCACATGCTCCACGATGATTTCATCGGATGAACCACGATGTCGAGGATTCAATCAACCCCGTATGCAATTCCCTTTGTCAATCGATATGTTACTTGCCCGAGATTCGATCGTCGGTATCCCAATACCTCGTTCAATCTCGTTACCGGCAAGTCACTTTACTCGTACCGTAATGCATGATCCCGTGACCAGACACTTGGTCACTTTGAGCTCATTATGATGATGCATTACCGAGTGGGCCCAGCGATACCTCTCCGTCATACGGAGTGACAAATCCCAGTCTTGATCCATGTCAACCCAACAGACACTTTCGGAGATACCCGTAGTCTACCTTTATAGTCACCCAGTTACGTTGTGACATTTGGTATACCCAAAGCACTCCTACGGTATCCGGGAGTTACATGGTCTAAGGAAAAGATACTTTGACATTGGAAAACTCTAGCAAACGAACTATACGATCTTGTGCTATGTTTAGGATTGGGTCTTGGCCATCACATCATTCTCCTAATGATGTGATCTCGTTATCAATGACATCCAATGTCCATAGTCAGGAAACCATGACTATCTATTGATCAACGAGCTAGTCAACTAGAGGCTTACTAGGGACATGTTGGTGTCTGTTATTCACACATGTATTACGATTTCCGGATAACACAATTATAGCATGAATAAAGACAATTATCATGAACAAGGAAATATAATAATAATGCTTTTATTATTGCCTCTAGGGCATATTTCCAACACTTACTACCTTACGTTACGCTATATCGGCTAGGGTAGTAAAGGGAGAACTACTGCGATTGTGCCCCGGTTCTTCCGGACAAGCACGTCAGTAGAGAAAGCCAAAAACTGACTGTCATAATGCGGCGAGAGCTGGTCAGCTGTTCGAGAGGTCCCAAATCGTTGGAGATTTTTTACGCTTCTTGCGAAGAATCGGTTCCTCCGATTAGGCGTGCATAGCGCCCCTAGTTTGGTCTTCTGAATACCAGGGGCTTCGCCAACTTTCCTATTTGTCAAAATCCTATGGCTAAGTGATGGCGGTGAAGGCCGCATAGTCTGTTTGCCTTGTTTGTTGCGCTAAACACCTCCTTTAAGGACCAGAATGTGGAGTAAAGAGTGTTTAGATTTATCCCGAACACCCCCGTACTATCTACATGGGGGCAGAAGCCAACGACTGGTCAACCCTCAGAGTTAATAAACGGCCCCACAAGAGGTAAATTTAAATCGTAAGCACTATATTACATTACACCATTGTTCCATATTACAGGGCAAGGTAATGCACATGTTCTCATGGGAATATGATATCCTTTGAACATTGCTCCGCCACAAGGCGGGACCCCTCCAGCACCATCAAAATAGTGCTCGGGCCGACGATGCTCCTTTCCCTCCGGTGGCCCCTCGGTCATTAACTACCTGGCATCTAACTTCTCCCAATGCGTCTTGACGTGGGCAAACGCCATATGAGCACCTTCAATACAGACCGACCGCTTCACGGTTTCGAGCCGCAGACACGCACTTACAAGCCGCTGAACAAGTCCGAAGTAGCTGCTAGGTATAGGCTCGGCAGGCCACAGCCTGACTATTATGTCCTTCATGGCTAGCTTTGTCGACTTGTGCAGCTCGACCAACTGCTTCAGCTGGTCGCTGAAGGGCACCGGATGTTCGGGTCCAAGATATTGGGACCAAAACAACTTCTCCGTAGACATCCCCTCTTTGGCTCTATAATGCTCGGCAGCATCTGATATACTGCGCGGCAGATCCGTAAACGCCCTTGGAAAACCCAAATCTGGATAAGTACAAGGAACGTTTCTTTTACATACTTGCTTTGCACGGTGAAAGACTCACCGCCGCAATGTTCTTGGCCGCTTGAATCTCCTGGAGGGCGTTCTGGGCTTCGGCTCGAGCGTCTTGTGCGCTCTGACGGGCCTTCTCCAGTACGGACTCTCACACCTTACCATCGCGCTCCAAGGACTCAAATATCTCAATCACGCCTTGGAGCTGCTGCTGCGCCTCGTCAACCCGGGCCTCGTGCTTCTCGCACGAGGCGCGTTCCTTGGCCGCTTTATCCTCGGCCTCGGCTAACGCCTTCTTGAGGGCGGCCACCTCGGTCATGGCCCCTAATAAAGATTATGACACTTTAGTCCGGACGGACTATTCATTTTTTCTTAAATATACCTGCAGGTCACTGCATACCTTGGCTATACTCCAGCTGCTTTTTCACGAGGCCAAGTTCCTCCTCATCCCGCTTCAGTTTCCTCTTCAGTTCGGAAACCTCCGCAGCATGAGCAGTGGCAACCTCCAGTGATACCTGCTTATTCACAAAAGACAACTTATGTTAGACTCCTGCGATATTTTTTCTCGATCCTCTGTTTGGCTCTTTCCTACCGAACACCAAACAGAGCATCAGGGGCTACTGTCTATACTATGACATTCTTCCTACAACTGCATTACTTACCTCAAAGCCTGATAGAAGGCTAGTGCAGGCTTCGGTTAGTCCGTTTTTGACGAACTGAACCTCCTCTATTACCGTGCCCATAAGGGCACTATGTGCATCCACAATAGAGGTGCCTCGTAGCGCCTCCAGTAGATTGTCCGGTGCCTCTAGTTGGACAGAGGTCACTGGTGGGACTAGCACACTCTCTTCTTTTGGGGAATGCCGTTCACCGGACTCTGGGGCCGCATGGGTCTCCGGATTAGTGTCCTGCTCAGGACCAAGGGGAACTCGGCCCCCATCATCAGTCCCCACAAGGGATTTTCCCCCATGTGTCCAGCAACTGAGGAATCGTCCTAGGGCTCCGCTCCAACGATCTCCGGAACCACCCCCTGGTCGGGGAAGGTCTTTTGCGACACCACCTCACCGTCCTTGGGAGAGACGGAATGAGCAGGCAGCAGAGACACACTAGCCATCTCCTTTGAGTCCAGCGATTCCTCTGTCGAGGATCGCGGGGAGTCATGGCGTGCCAGACTGCTATGACAAAGTTTAAGGCACATCAATACTACAAACAAGAAAGGCCAGACGTTTTTGGATTCTGGTACTTATGAGGCGGCCCGTGGCTTGGTCCGGCGAGGTCGCTCGGGCTGCTATCAACATCCCACACGAAGTTATCTGCGTGGGAGCCTCTCCCCCTCTTGGGCGCCTCTGCCTCCAAACTCGCGGAGGTCTCCCTTTTCTTCCTCCCTCCCGCAAGAGGGGAGTCACCTCCCTCCTCGTCGCCATCGTCGGTGGCTGAGGGGTCTGTCTCATCGTCAGATGAGACGACCAAGGTGTTCCTTTGGCGAAGCCCACTCTTGGTCCCCTTGGCCATGGTTTTGACCTTCTTCTCCGGCACGTCGTAAGGCGCCGAAAATAGCATCTCCGTAAGGAGCAGGGTTCCCTCGCCTTCGGGCAGCGTCGCCGGACTATTAATCCGTCTTGCTAGGTCGACCCAAGCCTGAAAAGGAAATTGGTAAGAAGACTTAGTATCCTTCCTCAAAGTATGTCCTTAAAGATTATACCTTGATGGCTTACCGAATTAGCCTGACGCTTGAAGTTGAGCCCACGATCTTTGGTCGAGGGTGGAGGTGTCTCGCTGCCCTTGAAGAGCACCCTCCAGATGTCTTTGTGCGTCGTGCCGAAGAGCCTTAGCAGCGTCTGGTGCTTGGCCGAATCGAACTCCCACAAATAACAGTTCCGGCGCTGACAGGGAAGGATCCGGTGTACAAGCATGACCTGGATCACATCCACGAGCTTGATCTTCCGGGTTATCATATTCTGGAGGCAAGTTTGGAGCCCCGTGATCTCTTCCAAAGATCCCCAGGTTAGGCCCTTCTCTTGCCAGGAGGTAAGCCGCATCGGGGCTCCAGATCGGAATTTGGGAGCCGCCGCCTAGTTGGCGTCACGTGACTCGGTGATGTAGAACCACCCCGATTGCCATCCCATCACCGTCTCTACAAAGGAGCCTTCGAGCCAGGTGACATTGAGCATTTTGCCCACCATGGCACCTCCGCACTCGGCCTGTTGGCCGCGCACCACCTTGGGATTTACATTAAAAGTCTTCATCCATAGGCCAAAGTGAGGTGGGATGCGGAGAAAGGCTTCACACACAACTATAAATGCTGAGATATTGAGGATAAAGTTGGGAGCCATATCGTGGAAGTCCAACCCATAGTAAAACATCAATCCACGGACAAATGGATGAAGAGGGAATCCCAACCCGCGGACGTTGTGTGTGAGAAACACGACCCTCTCATGGGGCTCGGGGGTAGGGACGATTTGCCCTTTTGCAGGGAGTCGGTGAGCAATTTCCTTGGCTAAGTAGCCGGCCTCCCGGAGCTCCGTGATGTCCTTCTCCTCGACGGAGGAGGCCATCCACTTGCCTCCAGCTCCAGATCCGTACATGACTGGAGTGCTTTCTCGAATGAGGGAAAGCTAAAACTTGGGCGCTAGAGCTTGACGACGAAAGGACTGAAGATGAAGAAGGGTGAGGGTAAAGGGAGAGTGTCCTTATCCCTTTATAAAGGCCGCGGATATCAAGCGACTCCTCACTCGTCCTAAAAACTTGCCTATTCCAAGGGCTATATAAACAGCACGATTGGGTTACCCATTGTAGGATCAAAAGTATCTCTAGAGGGGGGTGATTAGACTACTTGACCAATTAAAAATCTATCATTTTCCCAATTTTAGTCTTTGGCAGATTTTAGCTATCTTAGCACAAGTCAAGCAATCTTAACACAATTCAAGCAAGCATCCAAAGAGTCTATGAGCAGTGGAAAGTAAGCATGCAACTTGCAAGAATGTAAAGGGAAGGGTTTGGAAAATTCAAACGCAATTGGAGACACGGATGTTTTTGTCGTGGTTCCAATAGGTGGTGCTATCGTACATCCACGTTGATGGAGACTTCAACCCACGAAGGGTAATAGTTGCGCAAGTCCACGGAGGGCTCCACCCACGAAGGGTCCACGAAGAAGCAACCTTGTCTATCCCACCATGGCCATCGCCCACGAAGGACTTGCCTCACTAGCGGTAGATCTTCACGAAGTAGGCGATCTCCTTTCCCTTACAAACTCCTTGGTTCAACTCCACAATATTGTCGGAGGCTCCCAAGTGACACCTAGCCAATCTAGGAGACACCACTCTCCAAGAAGTAACAAATGGTGTGTTGATGATGAACTCCTTGCTCCCGAACACTCAACTCTCTCTCACAGGATATGGATTTGGTGGAAAGAAGATTTGAGTGGAAAGCAACTTGGGGAAGGCTAGAGATCAAGATTCATATGGTGAGAATGGAATATCTTGGCCTCAACACATGAGTAGGTGGTTCTCTCTCAGAAAATGTGCATTGGAAGTGTATGTATGTTCTGATGGCTCTCTCCATGAATGAAGAGTGGGTGGAGGGGTATATATAGCCTCCACACAAAAACTAACCGTTACAGACAATTTACCAATCTCGGTGAGACCAAATTGAGAAACTCGGTCGGACCAATTTAGCAAACCTAGTGACCATTAGGATTTTCGATGGGACTGAGATGCAACTCGGTAGGACCGATATGGTTAGGGTTAGTGCATAACGTAATCTCGGTGTGACCGATTACACAAACTCGGTGGGACCGATTTTGGTAATAAGATAACCAGAGAGTTGGTCAGGTAAACTCGGTGGGCCCGATTTGCTCATTTTGGTGGGACCGAAATGTTACAAAAGGGAAACAGAGAGTTTACATTGCAATCTCGGTGGGACCGATCGCTCATCTCGGTAGGACCGAAACATTACGAAGGGAAACAGAGAGATTACAACCCCATCTCGGTGTGACCGAGATCCCTATCAGTGAGACCGATTTGCCTAGGGTTTGTGGCAGTGGCTATGACATCTGAACTCAGTGGCGCCGGATAGAAAGAATCGGTGGGGCCGAGTTTGACTTTTGGTTTAGGTCATATGTGGATGTGGGAAGGTAGTTGAGGGTTTTGGAGCATATTACTAAGCACTATGAAGCGAGAACCTCATCAAGCAACACCTCATCCCTCCTTGATAGTATTGGCTTTTCCTATAGACTCAATGTGATGTTGGATCACTAAAATATAAAATGTAGAGTCTTGAGCTTTGAGCCTGAGCCAATCTTTTTGTCCTTAGTATTTTGAGGGGTCCACTTTCCTCATCCATGCCATGCCATTCATTGAGCTTTTCCTGAAATATTAATCTTGGAATAGCATTAGCTCAATGAGCTATATGTTGTTAGGAATTACCAAAACCACCTAGGGATAGTTGCACTTTCAATCTCCCCCTTTTTGGTAATTGATGACAACATATAGATCAAAGCTTCGACGAATGATAATAAGAGTGAAAACATTGTCGCTTTGAGAAGTATGTGAAAAGCAAGAGCTCCCCCTAAATTTGTGCATAGTTTATGATTTGCTTTGGACTGCAAGTGCACAGAGAGTTAGGCTCATGGGTTACTCTTCCATGTCACATACCTCTTGGTGAGCGCTCAAAATGATAATAATTAAATACATGCACTCATCACCAAGCAAAGTGAATGATCATATAGGGATAAAATGATAATGTCATCCAACAAGCATTAATGTAGCATATGATCAAACACACATGATCATCCAAGTATCACACAGACAGAAAGTATCTCAATCAAGCAAATAAATTTCAACCACCAAAGAAAGAGAGAATAAAAAAGCAACACTCCCTCTCGAAGCCTATGATCTATACATTTTTCTCTCCCTTTGGCAACAAGTTACCAAAAAGTTCATAGAAAATGCATAGCACTAAATCGTCTCTCAGGCTTGGTCTTCAGGTGGTGGTGTCCGGATAACTCCAAGAACGAAGGCTTCAGTCGATGTAGATGGAGCTGGTGGAGTAGGTGCTGGAGCTGGTGGCACTGAAGCTGTAGCTGGTGCAGATGAAGTTGCTCTGGTGTCTGGAACATGCACTGCAACAGATCTTTGTTCTCTGGGCACTCTAGCAAAAGCATTAGTGGTTGTCTTTCCCTTCCTCTCCTGCATATCATCCTGAAGTTGCTCCAAAACATACTGGATCTCAGTTACCTTCACATCCATGTCATAGAACTTCTGCTCCACGATCCTTTCCAAACTCTCCTGGTTTTGAGTCAGGGTGGCCAGCCCTTTCTCAATCCTTAGAGTGGATGCAATCAAGTAGCCAAGCTGATCTTGCTTGCTCTTCAGAAGATACTGAGATGCCTCTTCCATGGTTGGCATCTTTGCAGCTTTCTCAGCCTTTGCCTTCTCCCTCTTTGCTTGAACGTGCATAGAAGATGGTTCGTCCTCATTCATAACCACTTGGCTGTCCTCAAAGTCTGGATAGATAGGCATGTGCTCCTTGTCCAACAAGTATGTGCCAGTGCCATCTTGGAGTTAATCAACTCCTGGATCTGTGGTGCATACCCACAGCTTCTCTTTTGGTCAAGGCTGTCCTCTTGATAGTTTCAACTATAAGACTCATGACCTTGAACTTTTGTGGCACATCAAATATATGTAGCAGATTGATGGAGTGGCCTCTGATCATTCTGTGATCACCAGACTTGGGCAGAAGAGTGTGCCTGAGGATCCAATTGATAGTAGGCAGTCCTGACAGGAGGTGTTTCACTGATCCAAATTGGTGAGTCTCAAGATCTGCATCAGGAATCTCCTTGTACATGCTAGCCATGGAGTTGTGATCCTTCTTCTTCTTGGCATAGACATCCAAGTCATCTTCATTCTCCTCAGGAGCATTGATCAATTGAGCCCATTCTGCTACTGTTGACTGGTATCTAGTGCCTTCAGACATCCAGACTATCTTGTCATCTGGGTAGAAGTGAGCTGTGGAGTAGAACTGCATGATAAGCTCATCATTCCACTTTGTGAGCTTCTGAGCCACAAACTCATCAACTCCACAAGCCTTGAAACTGGCATATACTCTTGGATAGTGTTCTTCATTCTCCTTGATGTACTCCCAGTTGACCCATCTCATGTCACATACTATTGGTTTCTTGTCAAGCAACATTGTCTCGTAAAAATCCTGTTGTTCTTTGGTATGGAACCTGTAGTCCACAGCAGTTCTCCTTCTGGTGGCATATGGATCTGACTCTCTCCATAGCCTCAATCCTAAGTCCTTCCTGATCTTCATGTTTTCTGCTACAGGATGAGCATCATTATGATCTGGAATTTTTGGCTTTAACTTCCTCAAAACATGTGTCTCGTCATCTTCTTCTTCAGCAACAGTTTCAGGCACTAGGGCCTTGTTTTTCTCAGCAGCTGGAATGTTCCTGGTACTCCTCTTTGGTGCAGTTTTGGGTTTTGGAGAAGCTAGCTTAGAAGTTCCTTTGGGCTTAGATGGAGCAGCCCCAGATCTTATGGCATCTCCCATAAGTTTCTGTGCGTGCTGGTGCAGCATCTGTTGGGGAACGTTGCGGAAAACAAAATTTTCCTACTCGTTTCACCAAGATCCATCTAGGAGTTCATCTAGCAACGAGTGATTAGATGCATCTACGTACCTTGTAGATCGCGAGCGGAAGCGTTCAAAGAACGGGGATGATGTAGTCGAACACGACGTGATTCAAATCACCGATGATCAAGCACCGAACGGACGGTGCCTCCGCGTTCAACACACGTACGGAACGGATGACGTCTCCTCCTTTCTTGATCCAGCAAGGGGGGAAGAGAGGTTGATGAAGATCCAGCAGCACGACGGCGTGGTGATGGATGAAGGGCGTCACAGTAGCAGGGCTTCGCCTATACTACGAGAGAGAGACGTAACGGGGAGAGAGGAAGCACCAAAGGCTGAGGTATGAAATCCCTCCTCTCCCCCACTATATATAGGAGGGCCAAGGGGGGGGTGGTGCGCAGCCTAGGAGATCCAATCTCCTAGGTGCGGCGGCCAGGGGAGGGTTTCCCTCCCCCCCAAGGCACCTCGGGGTGCCTTCCACCACTTGGACTCCTCCGTGGTGGAAACCC
Source organism: Triticum urartu (assembly GCF_056163025.1). NCBI lineage: Eukaryota > Viridiplantae > Streptophyta > Magnoliopsida > Poales > Poaceae > Triticum > Triticum urartu. Next base: position 502,159,164 of record NC_141876.1, on the reverse strand, counting down.
TAGGCGCATGGGCCTAGTAGGGCTGGTGCCCTTGGCCCATGTAGTCCAAGGCGCACCCCTACAGCCCATGTGGCCCCCCGGGACAGGTGGCCCCACTCGGTGGGCCCCCGGGACTCCTCCGGTGGTCCCGGTACAATACCGATAACCCCGAAACTTGTCCCGATGGCCGAAACAGCACTTCCTATATATAATTCCTTACCTCCGGACCATTCCGGAACTCCTCGTGACATCCGGGATCTCATCCGGGACTCCGAACAACATTCGGGTTACTGCATACACATATCTTCATAACCCTAGCGTCACCGAACCTTAAGTGTGTAGACCCTACGGGTTCGGGAGACAAGCAGACATGACCGAGACGACTCTCCAGTCAATAACCAACAGCGGGATCTGGATACCCATGATGGCTCCCACATGCTCCACGATGATCTCATCGGATGAACCACGATGTCGAGGATTAATCAACCCCGTATACAATTCCCTTTGTCAATCGGTATGTTACTTGCGCGAGACTCGATCGTCGGTATCCCAATACCTTGTTCAGTCTCGTTACCGGCAAGTCACTTTACTCGTACCGTAATGCATGATCCCGTGATCAACCACTTGGTGACCTTGAGCTCATAATGATGATGCATTACCGAGTGGGCCCAGTGATACCTCTCCGTTATCCAGAGTGACAAATCCCAGTCTCGATCCGTGTCAACCCAACAGACACTTTCGAAGATACCTGTAATGCACCTTTATAGTCACCCAGTTACGTTGTGACGTTTGATACACCCAAAGCACTCCTATGGTATCCGGGAGTTACACGATCTCATGGTCAAAGGAAAAGATACTTGACATTGGAAAAGCTCTAGCAAACGAACTACACGATCTTTGTACTATGCTTAGGATTGGGTCTTGTCCATCACATCATTCTCCTAATGATGTGATCCCGTTATCAATGACATCCAATGTCCATAGCCAGGAAATCATGACTATCTGTTGATCAACGAGCTAGTCAACTAGAGGCTTACTAGGGACATATTATGGTCTATGTATTCACACGTGTATTACGATTTCCGGATAATACAGTTATAGCATGAATAAAGACAATTATCATGAACAAAGAAATATAATAACAATGCTTTTATTATTGCCTCTAGGGCATATTTCCAACAGTCTCCCACTTGCACTAGAGTCAATAATCTAGTTACATTGTGATGAATCGAACACCCATGGAATTCTGGTGTTGATCATGTTTTGCCCTAGGGAGAGGTTTAGTCAACGGATCTGCTATGTTCAGGTCCGTATGTACTTTACAAATCTCTATGTCTCCATATTGAACATTTTCACGAATGGAGTTGAAGCGACGCTTGATGTGCCTTGTCTTCTTGTGAAACCTGGGCTCCTTGGCAAGTGCAATAGCTCCAGTGTTGTCACAAAAGAGTTTGATTGGCCCCAACGCATTGGGTATGACTCCTATGTCGGTGATGAACTCCTTCACCCATATAGCTTCATGTGCTGCCTCCGAGGCTACCATGTACTCCGCTTCACATGTAGATCCCGCCACGACGCTCTGTTTGCAGCTGCACCAGCTCACTGCTCCACCATTCAACATATACACGTATCCGGTTTGTGACTTAAAGTCATCCAGATCTGTGTCGAAGCTAGCATCGACGTAACCCTTTACGACGAGCTCTTCGTCACCTCCATAAACGAGAAACATTTCCTTAGTCCTTTTCAGGTACTTTAGGATATTCTTGACCGCTGTCCAGTGTTCCTTGCCGGGATTACTTTGGTACCTTCCTACCAAACTTACGGCAAGGTTTACATCAGGTCTGGTACACAGCATGGCATACATAATAGAACCTATGGCTGAGGCATAGGGGATGACACTCATCTCTTCTATCTCTTCTGCCGTGGTCGGACATTGAGCTGAGCTCAATTTCATACCTTGCAAAACAGGCAAGAACCCTTTCTTGGACTGATCCATTTTGAACTTCTTCAAAATCTTATCAAGGTATGTGCTTTGTGAAAGACCTATGAGGCGTCTTGATCTATCTCTGTAGATCTTGATGCTTAATATGTAAGCAGCTTCTCCAAGGTCCTTCATTGAAAAACTTTTATTCAAGTAGGCCTTGATGCTGTCCAAGAGTTCTATATCATTTCCCATCAAAAGTATGTCATCTACATATAGTATGAGAAATGCTACAGAGCTCCCACTCACTTTCTTGTAAACGCAGGCTTCTCCATAAGTCTGCGTAAACCCAAACGCTTTGATCATCTCATCAAAACGAATGTTCCAACTCCGAGATGCTTGCACCAGCCCATAAATCGAGCGTTGGAGCTTGCACACCTTGTTAGCATTCTTAGGATCGACAAAACCTTCCGGCTGCATCATATACAATTCTTCCTTAAGGAAACCATTAAGGAATGCCGTTTTGACGTCCATTTGCCATATTTCATAATCATAGAATGCGGCAATCGCTAACATGATTCGGACGGACTTCAGCTTCGCTACCGGTGAGAAAGTCTCATCGTAGTCAACCCCTTGAACTTGTCGATAACCCTTAGCGACAAGCCTAGCTTTGTAGATGGTCACATTACCATCCGCGTCTGTCTTCTTCTTAAAGATCCATTTATTTTCTATGGCTCGCCGTTCAACGGGCAAGTCAGTCAAAGTCCATACTTTGTTTTCATACATGGATCCTATCTCGGATTTCATGGCTTCTAGCCATTTGTCGGAATCCGGGCCCGCCATCGCTTCTTCATAGTTCGAAGGTTCATTGTTGTCTAACAACATGATTTCCAAGACAGGGTTGCCGTACCACTCTGGTGCGGAACGTGTCCTTGTGGACCTTCGAATTTCAGTAGGAGCTTGATCAGAAGTATCTTGATCATCATCATTAACTTCCTCTCTAGTCAGTGCAGGCACCTCAGGAACATTTTCTTGAGTTGCGCCATTTACCGGTTCAAGAGGTAATACTTCATCAAGCTCTACTTTCCTCCCACTTACTTCTTTCGAGAGAAACTCTTTCTTTAGAAAGAATCCATTCCTGGCAACAAAGATCTTGCCTTCGGATCTGAGGTAGAAGGTATACCCATAAGTTTCTTTAGGGTATCCTATGAAGACGCATTTTTCCGACTTGGGTTCGAGCTTTTCAGGTTGAAGTTTCTTACATAAGCATCGCATCCCCAAACTTTTAGAAACGACAGCTTAGGTTTCTTCCCAAACCATAATTCATACGGTGTCGTCTCAACGGATTTCGACGGTGCCCTATTTAAAGTGAATGCGGCAGTCTCTAAAGCATACCCCCAAAAGGATAGCGGTAAATCGGCAAGAGACATCATAGATCGCACCATATCTAATAAAGTGCGATTACGACGTTCGGACACACCATTACGCTGAGGTGTTCCAGGCGGCGTTAGTTGTGAAACTATTCCACATTTTCTTAAGTGTGTGTCAAATTCGTGACTCAAGTATTCTCCTCCACGATCTGATCGTAGAAACTTGATTTTCCTGTCACGTTGATTCTCAACTTCACTCTGAAATTCCTTGAACTTTTCAAAGGTTTCAGACTTGTGTTTCATTAAGTAGACATACCCATATCTACTTAAGTCATCAGTGAGGGTGAGAACATAACGATAGCCACCGCGAGCCTCAACACTCATTGGACCGCACACATCAGTATGTATGATTTCCAATAAGTTGGTTGCTCGCTCCATTGTTCCTGAGAACGGAGTCTTGGTCATTTTTCCCATGAGGCATGGTTCGCATGTGTCAAATGATTCATAATCAAGAGACTCTAAAAGTCCATCTGCATGGAGCTTCTTCATGCGTTTGACACCTATGTGACCAAGGCGGCAGTGCCCCAAGTATGTGGGACTATCATTATCAACCTTACATCTTTTGGTACTCACACTATGAACATGTGTAGTAATACGCTCGAGATTCATTAAGAATAAACCATTGACTATCGGAGCATGACCATAAAACATATCTCTCATATAAATAGAACAACCATTATTCTCGGATTTAAATGAGTAGCCATCTCGTATTAAACGAGATCCTGATACAATGTTCATGCTCAATATAGGCACTAAATAACAATTATTGAGGTTTATAACTAATCCCGTAGGTAAATGTAGAGGTAGCGTGCCCACGGCGATCACATCGACCTTGGAACCATTCCCTATGCGCATCGTCACCTCGTCCTTTTCCAGTTTTCGTTTATTCCGCAGCTCCTACGGTGAGTTACAAATATGAGCAACGGCACCGGTATCAAATACCCAGGAGTTACTACGAGTACTGGTAAGGTACACATCAATCACATGTATATCAAATATACCTTTGGTGTTGCCGGCCTTCTTATCCGCTAAGTATTTGGGGCAGTTCCGCTTCCAGTGACCCTTCCCTTTGCAATAAAAGCACTCTGTCTCAGGCTTGGGTCCATTCTTTGACTTCTTCCCGACAGCTTGCTTGCCGGGCGCAGCAACTTCCTTGCCGTCCTTCTTGAAGTTCTTTTTACCCTTGCCCTTCTTGAACTTAGTGGTTTTATTCATCATCAACACTCGATGTTCCTTCTTGACTTCTACCTCTGCTGATTTCAGCATAGCAAATACTTCAGGAATGGTCTTTACCATCCCCTGCATATTGAAGTTCATCACAAAGCTCTTGTAGCTTGGTGGAAGCGACTGGAGGATTCTGTCAATGACCGCGTCATCCGGGAGATTAACTCCCAGCTGAGTCAAGCGGTTATGTAACCCAGACATAGTGAGTATGTGCTCACTGACAGAACTATTTTCCTCCATCTTACAGCTAAAGAACTTATCGGAGACTTCATATCTCTCGATCCTGGCATGAGCTTGAAAAACCATTTTTAGCTCTTCGAACATCTCATATGCTCCATGTCTCTCAAAACGCTTTTGGAGCCCCGGTTCTAAGCTGTAAAGCATGCCGCACTGAACGAGGGAGTAATCATCAGTACGTGTCTGCCAAGCGTTCATAGCGTCTTGGTTTTGTGGGACGGGTGGATCACCTAGCGGTGCTTGTAGGACATAATCTTTCTTGGCAGCTATGAGGATTATCCTCAGGTTCCGGACCCAGTCCGTATAGTTGCTGCCATCGTCTTTCAACTTGGTTTTCTCTAGGAACGCGTTGAAATTGAATACAACATTGGCCATTTGATCTACAAGACATATTGTAAAGGTTTTAGACTAAGTTCATGATAATTAAGTTCATCTAATCAAATTATTAATGAACTCCCACTCAGATTAGACATCCCTCTAGTCATCTAAGTGTTACACGATCCAAGTCAACTAAGCCGTGTCCGATTAACACGTGAGACGGACTAGTCATCGTCGGTGAACATCTCCATGTTGATCGTATCTTCCATACGACTCGTGTTCGACCTTTCGGTCTCTGTGTTCCGAGGCCATGTCTTCACATGCTTAGGCTCGTCAAGTTAACCCTAAGTGTTTTTGCATGTGTAAAACTTCTTACACCCGTTGTATGTGAACGGAAGGATCTATCACACCCGATTAACACGTGGTGCTTCGAAGCGACGAACGGTAGCAACGGTGCACAGTTAGGGGAGAACACTTCTTGAAATTGTTGTAAGGGATCATCTTATTTACTACCGTCATTTTAAGTAAACAAGATGCAAAACATGATAAACATCACATGTAATCAAATAATAATAGTGACATGATATGGCCAATATCACATAGCTCCTTTGATCTCCATCTTGGGGCTCCATGATCATCCTTGTAGATCGTCATACTCATCGACATGTAAGTCGTGATTCCTTGTACAAGAACATGATCAATCTCATACATCACATATATCATTCATCACATCCTTTTGGCCATATCACATCACATAGCATACCCTGCAAAAACAAGTTAGACGTCCTCTAATTGTTGTTTGCATGTTTTACGTGGCTGCTATGGGTTTCTAGCAAGAACGTTTCTTACCTACGCAATGACCACAACGTGATATGCCAATTGCTATTTACCCTTCATAAGGACCCTCTTCATCGAATCCGATCCGACTAAAGTAGGAGAGACAGACACCCGCTAGCCACCTTATGCAACTAGTGCATCTCAGTCGGTGGAACCTGTCTCACGTAAGAGTACGTGTAAGGTCGGTCCGGGCCGCTTCATCCCACGATGCCGCCGAATCAAGATAAGACTAGTAACGGCAAGCATATTGAACAAAATCAACGCCCACAACTACTTTGTGTTCTACTCGTGCAAGAGAACTACGCATAGACCTAGCTCATGATGCCACTATTGGGGAACATTGCAGAAAACAAAATTTTCCTACTCGTTTCACCAAGATCCATCTAGGAGTTCATCTAGCAACGAGTGATTAGATGCATCTACGTACCTTGTAGATCGCGAGCGGAAGCGTTCAAAGAACGGGGATGATGTAGTCGAACACGACGTGATTCAAATCACCAATGATCAAGCACCGAACGGACGGTGCCTCCGCGTTCAACACACGTACGGAACGGATGACGTCTCCTCCTTTCTTGATCCAGCAAGGGGGGAAGAGAGGTTGATGAAGATCCAGCAGCACGACGGCGTGGTGATGGATGCAGGGCGTCACAGTAGCAGGGCTTCGCCTATACTACGAGAGAGAGACGTAACGGGGAGAGAGGAAGCACCAAAGGCTGAGGTATGAAATCCCTCCTCTCCCCCACTATATATAGGAGGGCCAAGGGGGGGTGGTGCGCAGCCTAGGAGATCCAATCTCCTAGGTGCGGCGGCCAGGGGAGGGTTTCCCTCCCCCCCAAGGCACCTCGGGGTGCCTTCCACCACTTGGACTCCTCCGTGGTGGAAACCCTAGGCGCATGGGCCTAGTAGGGCTGGTGCCCTTGGCCCATGTAGGCCAAGGCGCACCCCTAAAGCCCATGTGGCCCCCCGGGACAGGTGGCCCCACCCGGTGGGCCCCCGGGACTCCTCCGGTGGTCCCGGTACAATACCGATAACCCCGAAACTTGTCCCGATGGCCGAAACAGCACTTCCTATATATAATTCTTTACCTCCGGACCATTCCGGAACTCCTCGTGACATCCGGGATCTCATCCGGGACTCCGAACAACATTCGGGTTACTGCATACACATATCTTCATAACCCTAGCGTCACCGAACCTTAAGTGTGTAGACCCTATGGGTTCGGGAGACAAGCAGACATGACCGAGACGACTCTCCAGTCAATAACCAACAGCGGGATCTGGATACCCATGATGGCTCCCACAAGCTCCACGATGATCTCATCGGATGAACCACGATGTCGAGGATTAATCAACCCCGTATACAATTCCCTTTGTCAATCGGTATGTTACTTGCCCGAGACTCGATCGTCGGTATCCCAATACCTTGTTCAGTCTCGTTACCGGCAAGTCACTTTACTCGTACCGTAATGCATGATCCCGTGATCAACCACTTGGTCACCTTGAGCTCATAATGATGATGCATTACCGAGTGGGCCCAGTGATACCTCTCCGTTATCCAGAGTGACAAATCCCAGTCTCGATCCGTGTCAACCCAACAGACACTTTCGGAGATACCTGTAATGCACCTTTATAGTCACCCAGTTACGTTGTGACGTTTGATACACCCAAAGCACTCCTACGGTATCCGGGAGTTACACGATCTCATGGTCAAAGGAAAAGATACTTGACATTGGAAAAGCTCTAGCAAACGAACTACACGATCTTTGTACTATGCTTAGGATTGGGTCTTGTCCATCACATCATTCTCCTAATGATGTGATCCCGTTATCAATGACATCCAATGTCCATAGCCAGGAAATCATGACTATCTGTTGATCAACGAGCTAGTCAACTAGAGGCTTACTAGGGACATATTATGGTCTATGTATTCACACGTGTATTACGATTTCCGGATAATACAGTTATAGCATGAATAAAGACAATTATCATGAACAAAGAAATATAATAACAATGCTTTTATTATTGCCTCTAGGGCATATTTCCAACAGCATCTTCTTCCTCTTCCTCTTCTTCAGAGTCTCCCAAGCACTCTGGCAGTAGTCTTTTTGACCCTTTCCTTCCTTTTCTTTTCTGCCACAACCTGCTCTTTGGGTGCAGATCCCAAAGTCTCTTGAGTGGATTCTCTGGCTTTAGACATTGGAGCTCTCTTGGCAGGAAACTTTTGCTTCATTCCTAGCTTGGTGGCAGCAGTTGTGCCATATTCCTTCTTCAGGACTTTCCTCTTTGAGGTGGTTTCTTCTTCCTCAGCCACATAGTCCTCATCCTCTGATTCTGAGGTTCTTTTCTTGCTGGCCCTGGTGGCATCCTTTGGTAGATTGCTTGGTGTGCTCCTGCTGCCATCATCTGAGCTGCTAGAGGGACTAGTGCCCTCACTCAAGTGAACCTACTCCTCTGACTTGTTCTGACTGTCACTCTGATCTGACATGATGCAAACACTGACAGCAGACCCTGTGAATAGATTATAGATGAGGTAGAGTGGATGAGCATCACAAAGTACAGAGGTTTTTGCAAAAGAATGAATTAAAAACTTAGTTTTAGTTTTCCACAGAAAGCATTTCGGATCTACCGATTTGCAAACTTGGTGATACCGAAGCAGCTTTTGGAACCTAAACTAGTGAACTCGGTCAGACTGAGTCACAGTTCGGTGGCACCGAGACTGCTAGGGTTTCACAAAGTGTTGAACTTGGTCACACCGATTTGCAATTCTCGGTCAGACCGAGAATCACATGTGCAATGGCCTGAGCCAAATCGGTGAAACCGATTTCATCAACTCGGTCGGTCCGAGATGGTTTCAGCGGAAACCTAACCCTAAATTTTCAATTCACGACTAAACTACGGAGTGTTTTCGATGGATAGAATGATCTCAATCGTGGCAAGATACATGGCAAAGCAATGTGTTGGGGAATCGGAGTTAGAACAACACAAAGTTCAAGTCCATACCCTAGTTAGGCAATGAACTTGCTACGGCGGCAACGGCGGAGATGATCCGTTGACGGTGGTGGAGACCAGCGACAGGAGGCGGCTGTCGACGAGGAGGATGATCCGGAGACCCAGGGAGGCAGAGCAGGCTAAGCGCGGACGAGGAGGTTCGGAAAGTTTTCCAAAATTTGACCCGTGGATATATATAACCTGACCCTGTCGGTGTGACTGAGTGTAACAACTTAGTGGCACCGAGATTCATAACTGCAAGCAGTTACTGAAACTCGGTGTGACCGAAAAGTTCGAATCGGTTGCACCGAGATTGAAAACCTAGATCGACTTAGTGATCTCGGTATGACCGAAATGGATGAATCGGTCAGACCGAAACACACAAAGAAGTTTTGGAAGTTTAAGTCTATGACGAATCGGGGACTCCGAGTGCTCCTCACACAGAGTGGTTCGAATCTGACTTGATCAAACTTTGTGATGCAGCATGAATAGAGTTTGAGACGAGAAAAGCATGGATAGCTAGAGAAGGTTCTTAGGCATTCTTGTCCATCCACTTGGCCAAAAGAAAAGGAAACCAATCAATCAAAACAACAAGTGGACGTCCTCGAATGATTAAATTAGGAAACCAACATGCTCACACAATAAAATGGCAATTGAAATATGTGGCAAAGCTTGCACAACCAATTCTAGCATCTATCAAGCAATTGGCGATGACTAGGTCATCTATATATGAGTATATTGACTTAGGAGTCAAATGAGAACATTTGATCATAGGTCATACTCATCGTTTAAGCACAAGTGGGGTTACCACTTTTACATAAAGCGTTGTTGTTTTCACACCATTAGAGTTGCTTTAGCTCAATTCTTAGAGTAAAGCTCCCCCTAGATGTGAGATCCCCCCTTAAGAGGGATGAACTAACCTTGGGTTTTGTCGATGATGACTTCATGTAGATGTTGAAGATGTGGATGCTCAATGTTGACGTAGATCATTTGGAGCTATCCTTTGGAGTGAGTTGCACTTTCAATACCTACACGGGTTAGTCCCACAAGGAACAAACAAGGATATCCATAGGCATAGAGTGATGCACACACAAGATGATGTCTATGAAAGCTTTAGGTTACCTTGTCCCTTGTCTTACCAACAAGAGGATTTGTGACTCCTTGAACTAGTGCAAGATGTGGAAGTTGATTGCACTCGTTCTTGCCAAAATGATAAGAGTGAAGTATGTTGGCGGAGTCACCCTCAAGAACTCTCTAGTTCTTCTTCTTCGGGATCCACACCATCTTGATGGGAATCCTCAGAGTTGTAGTTGTACTTGATGAGGTGGAACTTGCTGTAGTCTTGGGAACCCACTTGACCAAGGCCCTAGGAGCTTCTTCAAATGCATCAATTTCCTCTTGAAGCTTGTCCTCGCCCTTTTGCTTGTGGTCTTGTGGTGAAAGATCATCTTGAGCTTGTGTCCCTTTGAAAGAAGTAGGATCATACTTCTCTTGTTGAGGAACAAACTTCATCTTGGGGTATTGATCTTCTTCCCACTCAACTCCATTGGCATTGAACTTTCGTTCAAAACCAACACCTTGGTTCTTCCGATGCCTTCCTTGCTTGCGTACAATTTCCTCAAATTGCTTACTCCCAGCAAGGCTCTTGTAAACACCTTTCTCTATAATTCCCTTCAATAAGCTATTTTCTTGCTCAAGTGTAACTTGGCTAAGAGAATCATTAGTGGAATCAAGAGAACTACTAGAAGCAACAACATTGGATTTAGCATGATTATTGTTACTACTAGAGGAAGAATCTTTCTTGTTCTTGTTACTAGACTTGACTTGAGGCACGTAAGTGGATAAGAGTAAACGCTTGGCAATGTAAGAAGAAATTTTCTTGCGAAGATCATCATTGATTGCCTTTAAGAACTCATGCTCTTGCTCAAGATTGAGCTTCTCAAAACGTAATTTCTCATGAGTCCTTAAAAGTTCTCGATGATCTCCTAAGATAGTTTCATGAGCTAACTCAAGAGTGTTTAGTTCTTTAGTTAGAGACTCAATCTTCTCCTTATCATTGTCATTCGTTTCATATTTATTAGCATGATTAATTGACGTTTCACCATAGTATTCATCACTATAGTTGTCAACAAGTAAATCATCATCACCTAACAAGTCATCTTCATCACTATTGAAATCAACATACTCGGGGTGTGATACCTTTGTACCTTTGGCCATGAAGCATCTTCCAATTCCTTCATTTGGTGAATCAAATATGTCGTAGGAGTTGGTTGACACAAGTGCTAGACCGGCAACACCTTCATCTTGAGTATATTTGGAGTCAGAGTGATAGCTTCTCTCGGAGTCATTGTCAGAGTCGGAGTCGGATACCCATTCACCAACATGAGCTTGATGTCTTCATTTTGTGTAGCTCCTTGACGACTTGTCCTTCCTTTCCGAATCCTTGCTTCTCCGAGAGGGTCTTCGTTCATATCGATCATCCCTACTCCTTCTCTCCCTTGATGGTGATTCTTCTCTTCTACTTCTTCTTTTGGGAGAATCTTCTCTTCTCTTGTGGGGAGCCGTACACTCATTGGAGTAGTGTCCGGGTCTTCCACAATTGTAGCAGTTTCGCTCTCGACTAGAAGATCTTTTGTCATTGTAGGACCTTGACTTGGAACTTCTCTCTTTGCTTCTATTCTTGTAGAACTTGTTGAAGTTCTTCACCATTAGGCTCAATTCTTCATTGAAGGTTTGTTTCTCACTTGATGATGTGGGAGCTTCACATGAGGCTTTGTAAGCACCACTTGACTTGTTATGGAGCTCCTCCTTATCCTTGAGTGACATCTCATGAGCAACAATTCTTCCAATGACCTCCGTTGGCTTGAGATCTTTGTAATTTGGCATCATTTGGATCAATGTGCATACGGTATCGTATTTTCCATCCAAGGCTCTTAGGATCTTCTTGATGATGAATTTGTCGGTCATCTCTTCACTTCCTAAGCCGGCAATCTCATTTGTGATAAGAGCAAGCCTAGAGTACATTTAAGCGACACCTTCACCATCCTTCATTTTGAACTTGTCAAGTTGACTTTGAAGCACATCCAACTTGGATTCCTTGAAGGAGTCGGTTCCTTCATGCATATCAATCAAAGTATCCCAAATTTCCTTTGCATTCTCAAGACGGCTGATTTTGTTGAATTCTTCGGGGCACAATCCGTTGAAGAGGATATCACAAGCTTGAGCATTGTATTGTAGCATCTTCAACTCTTCCGTGGTAGCTTCACGATTCGGTTCTCTCCCATCAAAGAATTCACCTTGCAAGCCAACAGACACAATAGCCCAAACGGCGGGGTTATGTCCAAGAATATGCATTTTCATCTTATGCTTCCAACTAGCAAAATTAGTACCATCAAAGTAAGGACCTCTAAGGTGGTAATTTCCCTCGCTAGACGCCATACTCTCCTAGGTTGTGAAACCAATGCTATGACATCCAAAAGCTATGAAAATCAAAGCAAATGGAGACCAAAGCTCTGATACCACTTGTAGGATCGAAAGTATGTCTAGAGGGGGTGATTAGACTACTTGACCAATTAAAAATCTATCCTTTTCCCAATTTTAGTCTTTGGCAGATTTTAGCTATCTTAGCACAAGTCAAGCAATCTTAACACAATTCAAGCAAGCATGCAAAGAGTCTATGAGCAGCAGAAAGTAAAGCATGCAACTTGCAAGAATGTAAAGGGAAGGGTTTGGAGAATTCAAACGCAATTGGAGACACGGATGTCTTTGTCGTGGTTCCGATAGGTGGTGCTATCGTATATCCACGTTGATGGAGACTTCAACCCACGAAGGGTAACGGTTGCGCGAGTCCACGGAGGGCTCCACCCATGAAGGCTCCACGAAGAAGCAACCTTGTCTATCCCACCATGGCCATCGCCCACGAAGGACCTGCCTCACTAGCGGTAGATCTTCACGAAGTAGGCGATCTCCTTGCCCTTACAAACTCCTTGGTTCAACTCCACAATATTGTCGGAGGCTCCCAAGTGACACCTAGCCAATCTAGGAGACACCACTCTCCAAGAAGTAACAAATGGTGTGTTGATGATGAACTCCTTGCTCTTGTGCTTCAAATGATAGTCTCCCCAACACTCAACTCTCTCTCACAGGATATGGATTTGGTGGAAAGAAGATTTGAGTGGAAAGCAACTTGGGGAAGGCTAGAGATCAAGATTCATATGGTGAGAATGGAATATCTTGGCCTCAACACATGAGTAGGTGGTTCTCTCTCAGAAAATGTGCATTGGAAGTGTAGGTATGTTCTGATGGCTCTCTCCATGAATGAAGAGTGGGTGGAGGGGTATATATAGCCTCCACACAAAAACTAACCGTTACACACAATTTACCAATCTCGGTGAGACCGAATTGAGAAACTCGGTCGGACCGATTTAGCAAACCTAGTGACCGTTAGGATTTTCGGTGGGACTGAGATGCAACTCGGTAGGACCAATATGGTTAGGGTTAGGGCATAACATAATCTCGGTTTGACCGATTACACAAACTCAGTGGGACCGATTTTGGTAATAAGCTAACCAGAGAGTTGGTCAGGTAAACTCGGTGGGCCCAATTTTCTCATTTTGGTGGGGCCAAAATGTTACAAAAGGGAAACAGAGAGTTTACATTGCAATCTCGGTGGGACCGATCGCTCATCTCGGTAGGCCCGAAACGTTACGAAGGGAAACAGAGAGATTACAACCCCATCTCAGTGTGACCGAGATCCCTATCAGTGAGACCGATTTGCCTAGGGTTTGTGGCAGTGGCTATGACATCTGAACTTGGTGGCGCTGGATAGAAAGAATCGGTGGGGCCAAGTTTGACTTTTGGTTTAGGTCATATGTGGATGTGGGAAGGTAGTTGAGGGTTTTGGAGCATATTACTAAGCACTATGAAGCAAGAACCTCATCAAGCAACACCTCATCCCTCCTTGATAGTATTGGCTTTTCCTATAGACTCAATGTGATCTTGGATCACTAAAATATAAAATGTAGAGTCTTGAGCTTTGAGCCTGAGCCAATCTTTTTGTCCTTAGTATTTTGAGGGGTCCACTTTCCTCATCCATGCCATGCCATTCATTGAGCTTTTCCTGAAATATTAATCTTGGAATAGCATTAGCTCAATGAGCTATATGTTGTTAGGAATTACCAACTCCACCTAGGGATAGTTGCACTTTCACCCATGCCCGCATCGATGAGAATCCCGCGATAAGGGGACACGATCTCTGCTTTGACAGGACGTGCCAATAGCAACCGCGTCTCGAAACATGGAGCGGCAGACAAAGAGCGGTTCAAGGTTGTGACCGGACAGACATAATGTCGTGTTGTGAAGAGCTGTCAGCGGACGAAACTCGTGTGAATATATATATATATATATACATATATATATATATATATATTCTCTCTGCGGTTGTGTGTGGTATATGGCACGTCCGGATACTATCGTCACGTCTGAATACTATCTTGGAGTTCTGAGAAAGGGGAACCCGCCTTGCAATGCCGAAGACAAATCTGCGTGCCGGACTCCTCGTCATTGAAGCCAGGTACAGGGGCTACTGACGGAGTCCTAGACTAAGGGGTCCTCGGACGTCCGGCCTGTTATCTATGGGCCGGACTGATGGGCTATGAAGATATGAAGATCGAAGACTGCACCGTGTCCGGATGGGACTCTACTTGGCGTGGAAGGCAAGCTTGGCGACCGAAGATTCCTTTTTATGTAACCGACTCCATGTAAACCCTAGATCTCATCGGTGTCTATATAAACCGAAGGGGATAGTCCGGAAAGGACCCCAAATATACTCATTACCATAGCCACATAGGCTAGGCTTCTAGTGTTTAGCCATTATGATCTCGTGGTAGATCCACTCTTGTAACACTCATATTCATCAATATCAATCAATGAGGACGTAGGGTTTTACCTCCATGGAGAGGGCCCGGAACCTGGGTAAACATTGTGTCCCCCGCCTCCTATTACCATCGATCCTAGGCGCACAGTTCGGGACCCCCTACCCGAGATTCGCCGGCTTTGACACCGACACCCGCCCATACACAAGACAGACAGTACCCCGAAAGGAGGGATCTGCCATTACCAATGGTGAACCACTTCCGCGGTCTCCCTTCGACGTCATAGGAGAAGGGGGATATGCTACGATTGACTACCATGCTTTGCGTCCATTATGGGCCCCGGCGTGGTGTCGATCACGTACTCAATAAAATTGAAGCCACGGGCGGCCCGGCAACAAGCGCACCGGAGTCGCTACCTCCGGCGCTACCACCGCACCACCCGCGCACCCCCTGAGGCCTGTGTGAAGACGGGAGGGGGATCATATCCCAGCAAAGGCGTGCCCGTGCGCTTCTTCTACTCCCCGAGTGCCAGCATGAGCATTCGACGTCGTCAGAACCAAGCTTGAGTCCGGGGCCTGGCCCCGACCTCTCCCTTTCAGCATAACCAAAAGAAGGCGGAGAGTGGAGGAGGAGAGGGGTGTGGATGAACACTCCCGCTCCTCCCCCACCCCCTCTTTTATAGGCCGATCGAGGCTGGGAGCTAATCCCTCAGCGGGTAACCATCATCCTCCACCAATCCAAGAAGACCGGGCCCTTGCCTTGGCGCTCTCCCGCACCACGCACCTCCGTTACCTACCCCACTCAATGCATGCAACATACGTGGCCAAGGATAAGAGCGTGGTGGGAAGAGTGAATTGGCAGTTACTCATCCGTGCGTTAAAGTCATTCACGGGCCATTACAAAGGTGGCCCCACTGCGATTGGCGTTACGTGATGCACGGGAGACCCGAAGACATGGGCTTAGGTTAATGAAGAAGCAAAGAAGATCTCAAAGGACAAGCAACTACTACACTCTTGCGCGTGCACTGAATAGGGCCTACCCCGACGACGCCCGGCAGCGCGTTTAGGCCAGGCCCTGGGGCTCCTGTCTGTGTAACAAAGCATGGGCCTATTTCCTAGACTGTGCACGGGCCTAAGAACAAGGTTGAGGCATCCAAGATCAGATCAAGCAGAAGAGATCAGCTCTTTGAGGAATCAGAGAGCGGATCAAGAAGACCAAGACAAGCTAGAGGAAGCAAGATACCACTAAGGGAAAGCCTCCCTTGCTGGGCAGGCGAGCCTGGCGAGGACGAGGTTGCTCCAGAGACAAGTCTCAAGACTCCCCCAGCAAGCCTATCGGGGATGCCAAGGGTGGATTATCCCGCCAAAAGCTCCACCGCTCCACCTCACAGCAACACAAGTCATCGGTCGATGCGGTGTCAAGACCCCAAGTGACTAAGTGGCAGTTTCTTGACACATGGCAGCCACTTCCAAAGGAAATCACCTCCAAATGACACCCGTCCAGAGACGTGTCAAGCAGAGAGACAAGACGGTGGCCAAACTGCCCAACAAGGCTTGCCGGCCATGCCATGATGTGACACTAAGTGGCGCATTTAATACGCTCCGCCCTGTCCGCAGAGTTAGGTATGATAGAACTATTTGATATCTAATCAGTACACAATGATTGATTTTCCATTTGGGGTGACCCCTTGATCTATAAAAGGAGGACTGCGGCAACCATAGAAAGGATTCGAACCGGACCCATGTGCACTCATATGCGCGTAGCCGCTCTTGTCCCGAGGCGACCCTACCGGGCTAGAGCGTTGCGTCTCCACCACTATCCTCTCATCAATCCACCAAAGTAGGAGTAGGTTTTTATGCCTCACGGTGGCCCAAACCTGGGTAAAACTGACCGTGTGATCTCTGTCATGCTGTGCTACGTTCTCCACTCTTTGTGCAATATGCTCATCCCCCCTGCCGAACCAAAAGGGGCTGATGGCACCATGGGTGGCCGTGGTTTCCCACGACATTCTGTCACTCTCGCAACCCATCATCTAATAACTACTCCACAATGCATTCCCTTAGGCTCTAATAAGGTGAAGTGTCATGCAGTCAACGTTCACATGACACCACTAAGGGAATCACAACATGCATACCATCAAAATATTGAACACATATCAAGTTTACATGATTACTTGCAACAAGATTTCTCCCGTGACCTCAAGAACAAAAGTAACTACTCACAAATGATAACCATGCTCAAGATCAAAGGGGTATTAAATATCATAATGGATCTGAACATATAATCTTTCACCAAATAAACCATATAGTAATCAACTACAAGATGTAATCAACACTACTAGTCACCCACAAGCACCAATCTAAGGTTCCGGTACAAGAATTGAACACAAGAGATGAACTAGGGTTTGAGAGGAGATGGTGCCGCTGAAGATGTTGATGAAGATTGCCATCCCCAATATGGGAGTGTTGTTGGTGATGATAATGATGATGATGATGATTTCCCCCTCCGGGAGGGAAGTTCCCCTGGTGGAATCGCTCCGCCAAAGGGAAAAAATGCTCCTGCCCAAGTCCCGCCTCGAGACGATGGTGCTTCATCCCGAAAGTCCTCCTCTTATTTTTTTTCTAGGTCAAAATGACTTATATACCAGAAGAGGGGCATCAGAGGTGGGCCGAGGAGGGCACAACCCACCAGGGCATGCCTGGGGGCCTTGGCGCGCCCAGGTGGGTTGTGCCCACCTAGTGGGCCCCCTCTGGTAGTTATTTGCTCCAATAATTCTTATATATTCCATAAAAAATCTCCATGAAGTTTTAGCTCATTTGCATATGTGCAGAATAGGTAACTGATACGTCTCCAACGTATCTATAATTTATGAAGTATTCATGCCATGTTTACAACAATTTTATATGGTTTTGGTATGATTTGCATGGAACTAACCCGGACTGACGCTATTTTCAGCAGAACTACCGTGGTGTTGTTTTTTGTGCAGAAATGAAAGTTCTCCAAATGAGCTGAAACTTTTTGATGATTTTTTGGAACAAAAGAGACCCCCGAAGCTTCATGGGAGGGCCAAAAGAGCCACGAGGAGGGCACAACCCACCAGGGCGTGCCTGGTGGTCCTGGCTTGCCCGGTGGGTTGTGCTCACCTCGAGGCCCATCTTCGCGTGAAACCGACGCCAAAAATCCTATAAATAGAGAAACATCTCTGGCATGGAAAACCAATCTAGACCCCATTCTGGCACCCTGCTGGAGGGGGGAAACATCTCCGGTGGCCATCTTCATCATCCCGGTGGCCATCACGATGAGGAGGGAGTAGTCCACCCTCGGGGCTGAGGGTTTGTACGAGTAGCTATGTGTTTAATCTCTCTCCCTCTCTCTCTTGTGTTCTTGAGATGTCACAATCTTGATGTATCGCGGGCTTTGTTAATATAGTCGGATCATATGGTGTTTTCACCTCTCTATCTTGTTGTGATGAATTGAGTTTTTCCCTTTGAGACTTCGTTGTTATAGGATTGAATACTTTTATGGATATGAGAACACTTGATATATGTCTTGCAATTGGATACTCATGGTGACAATGGGGTATCGTATTGATTCACTTGATATATGTTTTGGCACTCAACTCGCGGATTCCCGAGGTGACATTGGGGTAATCTATGCATCGGGGTTGATGCATGTTCTTGTCTATGTTTCTCCGGAAGAAATCTTGGGGCACTCTTTAAAGTTATTTGTGTTGGATTGAGTATTATGAATATGAATTTGCTTTGGTGTTATTTTAGTAGAACTCTAGGATAGATCGAACAGAAAGAATAGCTTTGTGTTATTTTAGTAAGAACTCTTGAATAGATCAAACGGAAAGAATAGCTTTGAGGTGGTTTCGTACCCTACAAACAATTTATTCTTATGTTCTCCGCTAGATAGGAACTTTGGAGTGATTCTTCGTAGCATGTTGAGGGATGGTTATACGATCCAATTATATTAACAATGTTGGGAGATTGCACTAGCGAAAGTACAGACCTTAGGCCTCATTTTCAAGTATTGCAATAGCGTTTTTGTGCCTGTTTACTATTTCCTACCTTGCTGTTTTTATTTATTCAGATTATAAAAATATATTTCTTCCATCCATATTACACTTCTATCACCATCTCTTCGCCGAACTAGTGCACCTATACAATTTGCCATTGTATTGGGTGTGTTGGGGACACAAGAGATTTCTTGTATTTGGTTGCAGGGTTGTTTGAGAGGGACCATCTTCATCCTACACCTCTCATAGATTGATAAACCTTAGTCCATCCACTTGAGGGAAAATTGCTACTGTCCTACAAAACTCTGCGCTTGGAGGCCCAACACGTGTCTACAAGAATAAAGTTGCGTAGTAGACATCAAGCTCTTTTCTAGCGCCGTTGCCGGGGAGGTGAGTGCTTGAAGGTATATCTTTAGATTTTGCAATTGAATCTTTTAGTTTCTTGTTTTATCACTAGTTTGGTTTATAAAAGAAAACTACATAAAAATGAAATTGAGGCTGCATCATATTATTGATCATCTTTATAATATCTTTCTTGAAAATGATGGTTCAGAAAATTGTGCTCAATTGTTAGAAGAAGTGGTCAACAAAATGTTTGGCACAGAATATTTGAATGATGAGCATCATTGCAATGTTGTTAGTATGAATTCTTTGAATATCCAAAATGCTAATGATTATTGCACTAGTCATGAGAAAAATGTTTCTTATAAGCATGTCAATTTTTGCGGAGTGAATTGGGAGTGCATTTGCACACCAAAAAGGGAAGATGGATTTTGTAAGAAGCATAAATATTTAGAAACAAAAAAGTTGCAAGAGAGGCTAGATGATTGTGCTGAAAGATTTAAATTTTTTCGTCATCCTTGTGAACTTTGCAATGAAGGTGGTCATTTAAATCTCCAATGTAAATTTTTTCATGATCAAATCGTGTCCAAAAAATGTGATAACTTGATTACCCTTGAGCATCATAAAGAGCTTAGTCTTCTTTTGGGATATGAAGAAATGAAACGTATAACTAAGGGTATTCCAAAATTTAATCTCGAGAGATTTCTTGATTTTGATCTAGAGGAAATTTATATGTTTTGTGCGGTAAATTGCATTGAGAATCCTTATATTGCCAACTATCTAAAGTCAAGAAAACAAATAGAATATGAAGAGAGTACTAACAAAAGGGAAAATATTTCCCAATACCCTCCTAGTGTTTATTATGATGAATCAGGTAACGAGGAGGAGCTTCCTATCCAACCAATCTCATCAATAAGAAGCTTTAAAAGATTAATTAAACCCACACATGATGTGGTGAAGAAGAAGAAAATAAGAATGAATATTGGTAATAAGGTATCTCTCCCAAATAATGGTGCTCCTATTATCGTTGTGTCTCATGAAAATGAATCAAAAATAATTTTGGAAGATAATGCACTTGATGATGATTTTGTTAAGCCTATTGCTTGTTGTGATGATTGTGATTGGGAAGATAATGATACTTCTTATAATCTTGGAAATCTTTTTGGCACCAACTTGGGGAATTATGATGATAGCAATTATTATACCGTTGGTGTTATTCATACTATTAATGATGAGAATGATTATGCTTAATTATGATATGCCAAGCCACAAGCTTGGGGATGATATGTTTGATGAGAATGACATGTTTGAGAATTTATTTGCTGCAATTAATGTTTGTCCCAAGCTTGGGGGTGCTATGTTGAATGAAGATGATCTTTTTAGTCCCCTTACTTTGAATGATCGAATTTGCTATGATGATTGCAAGCCTCCTACTTAGGATGATTATTGTGATGATACTTATGTTATAAAAATTAGTGATAATTATTGTCATAATTTTAAATATCCTTTTACTGAACATTACTCTTTTAATGTGGGAACAATTTATAGCATTCAAGTTTCCTATGATACTCCCACTGTTATGAATGAGAATAAAATTGCTTATATGGAGAGTAATAAATTTTATATGCTTTTGGATCATGAAAAAAATGCTTTATGTGATGGTTATATTGATGAATCTATTCATGATGATACTGAAAATTATTATGAGAGAGGAACTTATGATTCATGATGCTCTCTTTATGTTTCAATTCTTATCTTTTATGCGAGCATCATTGAAACCATCATGCCTAACTAAAAGGCATTAAAGAAAAGCGCTCGTTGGGAGACAACCCAACACTTTTACCTACTGTTTTTGTGTGTTCACATGATTAGGCTACTGTAGTAATCATGTTTTATTGCTTTCGTTTCAATAAAGTGCCAAGTAAGACCTTTGGGATGGCTTACGGTGATAGTTGATTTGATCTTGCTGAAAAACAGAAACTTTTACGCTTAGAAAAAAAGTCTCATTTTTAACAGGAGCGTGATAAAATGCTGATTCTTTTTGCAGAAGATTAATAGACAAATAAACCAGGTTTTCCTATTTTTTCAGAAGTTTTGGAGTAGCAGAAGTATGGTTGGAGTACAAATTACTACAGGCTGTTCTGTTTTTGACAGATTCTATTTTCAATGCATAGTTTGCTTGTTTTCTAATTTCCATGGCTTATATTGCTCAATATAAATTGTGGAAATGATATGCTACAGTAGTCATTGTGTGAGAGCAATTGTGAATCTTGTCTTTGACAGTACCAAAAGTGAAATGTTTGCTCTTTATCGTACTAACCTATCTCACAAAGTTCCGTTAAGTTTTGTGTGATTGAAGTTTTCAAGTTTTGGGTGAGATGACGATATGAGGAGAATAAAGAGTGAAAAGACCCTAAGATTTGGGATGCCCAAAGCACCCCAAGGTAATATTCAAGGAAGATCCAAGCAACTAAGCTTGGGGATGCCCTGGAAGGCATCCCCTCTTTCGTCTCCAACATTATCGGTAACCTCACTTGGAGCCATGTTTTCATCCGTCACATGATATGTGTTTTGCTTGGAGCATCATTTTATTTTGTTAGGATTTTCTTGTTGTTATTTAGAATAATATTTTGCATCTTTATTTTCAATAAACATATCAAGTTTAGCCTTTTCCATGCTTATTTTGAAAGTCTCATGTTGCTGTTTCAAAACAGAAAATTTATCAATGTTGAAAAAATTCCCTGGAAAAGTCAGAATGTGATAAGATGTTGAAACTTTTTGAAAAATAAGATCTGATAAATTTTCTACAGTGTGGTAAATTTTCATAACTTTTGGAGTTAGGGAAGTATTGGTACTCTTGCATTCTTTACAGACTGTACCGTTTTGGTAGATTGTTGTTATGTTTGTATTGTTTGCATATGTTTGCTTGTTTAATGATCCTATTTGAGGATAGGAGTATTGAATAGGCAGAGGCATTTAATATGCAATGTTGAATAATAATTTTAGTGATTTTCTACAGAAGATAATGATAAGTTTTTTTGCATTGGTTTATACTAACTTATCTCACGAGTTCTTGTTGAGTTTTGTGTGGATGAAGCTTTTGAGATTTAGGAAAACCGTGATATGAGAAGAATTAAGGAGACACAAAAGCTGAAGCTTGGGGATGCCCAAGGCATCCCAAGATAATATTTCAAGAAGTCTCAAGCATCTAAGCTTGGGGTCGCCCCGGTAGGCATCCCACCTTTCTTCATTAACAATTATCAGTTAGTATCGGTTGAGCCTAAGTTTTTGCTTGTTCACATGATGTGTGCTATTCTTGGAATGTCGTTTTATTTTGTTTTGCTTGATGTTTTAATAAAAATACTTATAAGATTTTTTTTGAATAAGAGAGAGTCCTCAAATAGCTACCTATTTGCTTAACTACTCGCTTGATCTTCACTTATATCTTTTTCTGGAGTAGCTCGACATTTAATCTTGTGCTTCACTTATATACTACTCCCTCCGTCCCAAAATTATTGTCTTAAATTTTTCTACATACGTATGTATCTAGTTACATTTTAGTGTTAGATACATCCGTATCTAGATAGATCTAAGACGAGAATTTTGAGACGGAGGGAGTATGAGTAAATTGTTGAATAAATTGAATGTCATGAAGTTGAAATCATATCATGCCTAGTGGTAGCTTCACATTGGGTTTAGAAAGTGAATCTTTTGAGGCTTGACAATCACAATATTGTTCATACAAGAAATTCATGAATAATTAGTATAAGGAAGAGAACTTTCACATGCAAATACACTATCTTGGAAATCTTTTGTGATTGTGAGCCCCCATCAAAATATTATATGCCAAAATTGTTGACGTTGGACAAGGAAGACAATGTAATGGTTTATGTTTGTTCATATTCACATAGAAGTTATATTGTCATAGATCCTTCAACATGTGGTGCTTGCCCCCCATCTTTGCTAGCCAAAAATTCCGCACCAAGTATAGATACTACTTGTGCATCCAAAAAAAACTTAAACCCAAATCTTATCTTCAAGAGTCCACCATACCTACCTAAGGATTGAGCAAGATCCTTCAAGTAAGTTGTCATTAGTGCAATAAGGCAATAAAAATTGATTCTAAAAGTGTTAGATCATTTAGTGTAAGAGAAAATTGAGCGTAGTACGAACTTGTCATGGAAAAGAATAAAAGCGACAGACTGCATAATAAAGGTTGCTATCATAAGGGGCAATATAATGTGACGTTCTTTTGCACTAAGGGGTTGAGCATACAAATAAATAAGCACATGGCAACCTCCTTCCCTCTGCGAAGGGCCTATCTTTTACTTTTCAGTATTTATTTTTATGCAAAGAGTCAAAGTTTTTCTCTCTATTCCATTTTTATTTTTCTCTTATGGCAAGCATCATGTGGCGAGGAAAGATCTAGGCATATATATCCAGTTGGATGTGGGTAGCATGAGTTATTATCGTTGACATCACCCTTGAGGTGAATACGTTGGGAGGAAAAACAATAAGCCCCTATCTTTCTATGTGTCTGGTTGAAACATTTTGCTCATGTGTATGCGGTGAGTGTTAGTAATCATAGAAGACTATATGATGGTTGAGTATGTGGAGCTCTTACTTAAACTCTATTGAATAAGTTGAATTGCAATTACTTGGTGACTGAGAACATAGGTTGTTGAGTTTCAAGAAAATTCATTGTTTAAACCTTAACACGTGAATTGGTTGCTACTTTAACATGATAAATTTTATGAGAAAGAATTGTTGTTTTGATGCTAGGAAAAGTGATTGAAATTATCATTGATCAAACTTATGCACTTTGCTAGCATTCACACTTCATAAATTATTTCTTTTATCATTTACCTACTCGAGGATGAGTAGGAATTAAGCTTGGGGATGCTGATACGTCTCCAATTTATGAAGTACTCATGCCATATTTACAACAATTTTATATGGTTTTGGTATGATTTGCATGGAACTAACCCGGACTGACGTTGTTTTCAGCGGAACTACCGTGGTGGTGTTTCTTGTGCAGAAATGAAATTTCTCCAAATGAGCTAAAACTTTTTGACGATTTTTTGGAACAAAAGATACCCCTGAAGCTTCATGGGAGGTCCAAAAGAGCCACGAGGAGGGTACAACCCACCAGGGCGCGCCTGGTGGGCCTGGCTTGCCCCGGTGGGTTGTGCTCACCTCGAGGCCCATCTTCGCGTGAAAACGACGCCAAAAAATCATATAAATAGAGAAACCATCAAAAATAACCCGAGATCAAAAGTTCCGCCGCCGCAAGGCTCTGTAGCCATCGAAAACCAATCTAGACCCCATTCCAGCACCCTGCCAAAGGGGGGAATCATCCTCGGTGGCCATCTTCATCATCCCGGCGGCCACCACGATGAGGAGGGAGTAGTCCACCCTCGGGGCTGAGGGTTTGTACCAGTAGCTATGTGTTTAATCTCTCTCTCTCTCAGGTTCTTGAGATGTCACGATCTTGATGTATCGCGGGCTTTGTTAATATAGTCGGATCATATGGTGTTTTCCCCTCTCTATCTTGTTGTGATGAATTGAGTTTTTCCCTTTGAGATTTCGTTGTTATCGGATTGAATACTTTTATGGATTTGAGAACACTTGATATATGTCTTGCAATTGAATACTCGTGGTGACAATGCGGTATCGTATTGATTCACTTGATATATGTTTTGGCACTCAACTCACAGATTCCCGAGCTGACATTGGGGCAATCTATGCATAGGGGTTGATGCACGTTCTTTTCTTTGTTTCTCCGGTAGAAACTTGGGGCACTCTTTGAAGTTCTTTGTGTTGGATTGAGTATTATGAATATGAATTTGCTTTGGTGTTATTTTAGTATGAACTAGGATAGATCGAACGGAAAGAATAGCTTTGTGTTATTTTAGTACGAACTCTTGAATAGATCGAACGGAAAGAATAGCTTTGAGGTGGTTTCGTACCCTACAAACAATTTATTCTTATGTTCTCCGCTAGATAGGAACTTTGGAGTGATTCTTCATTGCACGTTCAGGGATGGTTATATGACCCAATTATATTAGCATTGTTGGGAGATTGCACTAGAGAAAGTACGGACCCTAGGCCTCATTTTCAAGCATTGCAATATGTTTTTGTGCCCGTTTACTATTTGCTACCTTGTTGTTTTTATTTATTCAGATTATAAAAATATATTTCTACCATCCATATTACACTTTTATCACCATCTCTTCGCCGAACTAGTGCACCTATACAATTTGCCATTGTATTGGGTGTGTTGGGGACACACGATATTTCTTGTATTTGGTTGCAGGGTCGTTTGAGAGAGACCATCTTCATCCTACACCTCTCACGGATTGATAAACCTTAGGTCATCCACTTGAGGGAAAATTGATGCTGTCCTACAAAACTTTGCACTTGGAGGCCCAACACATGTCTACAAGAATAAAGTTGCGTAGTATACATCAGTAACTCTAGTGTAGCTTTTTTAGGTCCAGAATTCCAGCTGCCGGCATTCTCCCTCTTTGTGTGAACCTTGCATATTATGTGAGAAAAGGCATTAGAATTACTCCATAAAGTATTATTATGCATAAAACATTATAAATTATATTAGGAAAACATGATGCAAAATGGACGTATCAACTCCCCCAAGCTTAGACCTCGCTTGTCCTCAAGTGAAAACTGAAATCAAAAAACATGTACACATGCTTAGAGAGAGAGGTGTCAATAAAAACAAAATACTAACATAGAATCATCATGTATATTATTATAATAGCAACAAACTTTATTGTAGAACTTTTATCATAGAATTTTATCATATAACTTCTCATGAGCAAGTAACAATTCATCACAACATCGAAGTATAAAGCATAAACTCTAATGAAAACCAACAAACTATG
Organism: Triticum urartu; assembly: GCF_056163025.1. Classification (NCBI taxonomy): domain Eukaryota; kingdom Viridiplantae; phylum Streptophyta; class Magnoliopsida; order Poales; family Poaceae; genus Triticum; species Triticum urartu. Next base: position 502,133,093 of record NC_141876.1, on the reverse strand, counting down.
TTCTCAGTCAACTTTGCAACTATAATTCATGATTTTTCAGGAAGGGTCACGTATTGGAGCCTTTTTGGCAAGTTCACATACTCAACCATCATATAGTCTTCTATGATTGCTAACACTGACCGCATACCCATGAGCAAAAAGTTTCAACCAGACACAATAGGAAGATATGGGCTTATAGTTTCGCCTCCCAATGCATTCACCTCAAGGGTGATGTCAACAATAATAACTCATGCCAACCCATATCCAACTAGATATATGTGCCTAGATCTTTCCTCACCACATGGTGCATGCCAAAACAGAAAATGAAAAGGAATAGAGAGAAATACTTTGACTCTTGCATAAGAAAATACATAAAAGTAAAAAAGATAGGCCCTTCGCAGAGGGAAGCAAAGGTTGCCATGTGCTTTTTTGTTGTATGCTCAATCTCTTAGTGCAAAAGAATGTCACATTATATTGCCCCTTGTGATAGCAACCTTTATTATGAAGTCTGTTGCCTTTATTATTTTGCCATCACAAGTTCGTACAATGCTCAATTTTCTATTACACTAAATGATCTAACACATTTAGAAGCAATTTTTATTGCCTTTTTGCACCGATGACAACTTACTTGAAGGATCTTACTCAATCCATAGGTGGACTCTCAAAACAAGATTTGGGTTTTAAGGGTTTTTGGATGCCCAAGTAGTATCTCTACTTAGTGTGGAATTTTTGGCTAGCAAAGATAGGGCCAAGCACCACATGTTAAGGAATCTATGACAATATAAATTCTATGTGAATATGAACAAACATAAATCATTACATTGTCTTCCTTGTCCAACGTCAACAATTTTGGCATATAATATTTTGATGGGGGCTCACAATCATAAAAGATGTCCAAGATAGTTTATTTGCATGTAAATCTTCCCTTCCCTTATTAACTCTTTCATGAATTGCATCACTGACCAATGCTATGTTTGTCAATATCCAATTAATTTTACTACTTATACTCTTCCTTATGTGATGTCATTACTTACCATAAGATTAGTATATGATCTTTTCCATTTACTTCCTTTCTTTTTATTGGATATGAGAGTAAAGAAAGCAAAACTCAAACTAAACTTTATTATATATCTCACACACGATTACAACGAAAGATCACTAAGCAAGCACTCAAAAAGAAAAGATCAAACTAAACTTTTATTCAACTAAATCAAAAGATAACTAAGGACCAAACTAAAATAGATAAGGGCAAAGATAGTGGTGGTGATATGATACTGGGACACCTCCCCCAAGCTTGGCACAAGCCAAGGGGAGTGTCCATACCATGAACTCGAGTCTCCTTTGGTGATGAAGATGTTGGTGGTGGTGAGGAGGTAGTAGCGATCTTATCTTCAGGTTTCCATGGCAAAGGCTCACCATCATAAGAGGAGGGAGTGAGTCTCGCGGGTCCTGCAACTGGCAGCCAAACTCATAGCTTTAAACCTTGCCTCATTTTCAATGACTTGGTTTTGGAGATCATAGGTTTAGCTTTTTAGGAAGTTGATTTGATCACTAAAGGTGAAGACGATGTCCTTCATGGATTTGCCATCCACCTTGAGATCACAGATGTAGTCCGCGATCATAAGCTAGGTGATTGGCATTGAGTCCATGTTCCACCATCCCCTTGCACTTGAAGACTTCCTGCTCCATAGCTTCGAGCCTGGCATCCACAGTCCTCGTCCCTTTGGGGCCCTGAACGTCACGAATGTGGAGCACCCCTCACACATCTCAATGGCTTGAGGGTGTTGCATCACTTCCCGCAAATACAGGTTGATTACTTTCTCGAAGAACTTGTCCTTGGAGGAGCTTGAAGCGGCCATGGTGATCTAGATCTGTGAGAAAACAACAAGAGACAAGAACAGAAGATTTCTCCGTGATATGGTGTTCAATGCGTTCGGGGGGTATATAAAGATTTTTATCTCGGGAAACAAGCAAACGGGAGAAAAATGGAGTCCGGAAGGTACCCAAGGTGGGCACAACCCACCTGGGCGGGCGCGCCCTGGTGTCTTGTGCCCACTAGGGTTACCTTCCTCGCTATTTCTTATTTTCCTAATTTTTAATATATTCCAAAACTGACATAAAATATTTTTGTGGATTTTTTGGAGTCCATTTACTTACCTATCACGTACCTCCTCCTTTTCGGTTATTCCAGAGTGTTCCGAAAGGTTTCTTTTGTGTGTTCTTCTGGTGTCATAGTTTGGATAATATTGCTTTCAATATTAATGGGCATACCTGAGATATAATGTTTATTCTTTGCCCGTTAACAACCTTTGGGTTAGTACCTTCGGAATTATTTATTTTGATGGCTCCAGAATGATAAACCTCCTTGATAACATATGGTCCTTCCCATTTAGAGAGGAGCTTTCCTGCAAAGAATCTGAAACAAGAGTTGTACAAAAGAACATATTCACCAACTTTAAATTTCCGCTTTTGGATTCTTTTGTCATGCCACCTTTTAACTTTTTCTTTAAAGAACTTGGCATTTTCATAAGCTTGGGTTCTCCATTAATCTAGTGAGCTAATATCAAATAACCTCTTTTCACCGGCAAGTTTGATGTCATAGTTGAGTTCTTTAATTGCCCAATATGCTTTACATTCTAACTCAAGAGGCAAATGACGAGCTTTTCCATAAACCATTTTATAAGGAGACATGCCCATAGGATTTTTATATGATGTTATGTAGGCCCAAAGTGCATCATCCAACTTCTTAGACCAATTCTTTCGGGACCTATTAACAGTTTTTTTGTAATATTAGCTTTATTTCTCTATTGCTAAGTTCAACTTGACCACTAGACTGGGGATGATAAGGTGATGCAATTCTATGGTTAACATCGTACTTAGCAAGCATTTTACGGAAAGCACCATGAATAAAGTGTGAACCACCATTAGTGATTAAATATCTAGGGACCCCAAACCTTGGGAAAATAACTTCTTTAAGCATTTTAATGGAAGTGTTGTGATCAGCACTACTAGCTGGAATAGCTTCTACCCACTTAGTGACATAATCAACAGCAACCAAAATATGAGTATACCCATTAGAGGAAGGAAAAGGTCCCATATAATCAAACCCCCAAACAACAAATGCTTCAATAGCAAGTGAATAATTCATAGGCATTTCTTGATGCTTACTAATATTACCAATTCTCTGGCATTCATCACAAGATAAAACAAACTTACAGGCATCCTTGAAGAGAAAAGGCCAATAAAAACCAGATTGCAATACCTTGTGAGCAGTTCTATCTCCCGCGTGATGCCCTCCATACGCTTTGGAGTGACATTTCCGTAGGATTTGTCCCTGTTGATGCTCAGGTACACAGCGTCTAAAAATACCATCTACTCCTTCTTTATAAAGATGTGGGTCATCCCAAAAGTAATGTAAAGCTAGGTGGTAAATAATTAGCAACAATATAATTAGCATAGTCAGCATACCAAGGGGTGTTATGAGAAACATTTATTGCAGCTAACTACTCATCAGGAAAGCTATCATTAATAGGTTGTGGGTTATCAAGAATATTCTCTAACCTAGATAAGTTATCAGCTACAGGGTTCTTAGCTCCTTTTCTATCAGTAATATGTAAATCAAATTCTTTTAGCAAGATAACCCACCTAATGAGTCTAGGTTTAGCATCTTTCTTTTCCAGAAGATATTTAATAGTAGCATGATCGATGCGAACAATAACTTTAGAATCAACAATGTAAGATCTGAATTTGTCACAAGCAAACACAACTACTAAGAATTCTTTTTCAGTAGTACCATAATTTCTTTGGGCACTGTCTAGAGTTTTGCTAGCATAATGGATTATATTTAGTTTTTTTATCAACTCTTGGTCCTAGAACAACACCAACAACATAATCACCTAGCATCACACATGATCTGAAAAGTTAAGTTCCAATCAGGTGGTTGAACAATAGGTGCAGAAATTAAGGCTTTCTTAAGTGTTCCAAAGGCTTCTACACAATCATCATCAAAAACAAATGGAACATCCTTTTGTAAAAGTTTTATAAGAGGCCTAGAAATTTTAGAGAAGTCTTTAATAAATCTCCTATAGAAACCAGCATGACCGAGAAAACTACAAATACCTTTAATATCTCTAGGACATGGCATTTTCTCAATTGCATCAACTTCAGCTTTATCCACTCAATACCTCGTTCAAAATATTTATGCCCCAAGATAATACTTCATTAACCATAAAGTGGCACTTCTCCCAATTCAAGACAATATTGGTTTGCTCACATCTCTGCAAAACTCGATCAAGGTTGCTTAAGCAGTCATCAAAATAAGTTCTATAAACAGAAAAGTCATCCATGAAAACCTCAAACAATCTTTTCACAAAAGTCCGAGAATATAGCAGTCATACATCGTTGAAAGGTAGCAGGTGCATTGCATAAACCAAAAGGCATACGTCTATAAGCATAATTTCCAAAAGGACAAGTGAAGGTAGTTTTCTCTTGATCAGGTTGTGAAACACGTATTTGAGAAAGACCAGAATATCCATCGAGAAAACAAAAGTGTGTGTGCTAAGATAGTCTTTCTAACATTTGATCAATAAAAGGCAAAGTGTAATGATCCTTTCTAGTTGCTTTATTTAATTTTCTAAAATCAATTACCATTCTATAGCCAGTAACAATTCTTTGTGGAATGAGTTCATTCTTATCATTAGGAATAACAGTGATACCTCCCTTCTTAGGGACACAATAAATGAGACTTACCCATCTACTATCAGTTATGGGATAAATTATACCTACCTCCGGAAGCTTTAATATTTCAGTTCTTACAACTTCTTTCATCTTAGGAGTTAAACGTCATTGATGATCAACAACTGGTTTAGCATCAGGTTCCATATTAATCTTGTGCTGACATAGAGTGGGACTAATGCCCTTAAGATCATCAAGAGAATATCCAATAGCAGCTCGGTGCTTCTTTAGAATTTTCAATAATCTTTCCTCTTCATGTTCTAAAAGGTTAGCACTAATAATAACAGGATATATCTTTTTCTCTTCAAGATAAGCATATTTCAAAGCGTCAGGCAATTGTTTTAATTCAAACATAGGATCACCTTTAGGCGGAGGTGGACCTCCTAGAGTTTAAATAGGCAAATTGTGTTTAAGCAGAGGTCGTTGTTCAAAGAATATTCTATCTATTTCATTCCTTTCACGCATATGCATATCATTTTCATGGTGTAGAAAATATTATTCTAGTGGATCAGTAGGAGGCACGACAATAGATGCAAGACCAATTATTTCATCCTTACTAGGCATTTCTTCCTTATGATGTTTTCTACTGAACTTAGAAAAATTAAACTCATGAGATTCATCACCAAAACTAACACCGACGATTTGTTTCTCGCAATCTATTTTAGCATTAACGGTGTTCAAGAAAGGCCAACAAAAGATAATGGGACAAAAGTCATCTTGTGGGGAACCAAGAACTAGAAAATCAGTATGATATCTTATTTTCCCACACAATACTTCAACATATCTAACAATCCCAAGTGGTGTGATGGTGTCTCTATTAGCAAGTTTAATAGTAACATCTATGTCTTCTATTTCAGCGGGTGCTATATCATTCATAATTTCTTGATATAAGGTAAAAGGAATAGCACATGCGCTAGAACCAAAATCACATAAACCATGATAATAGTGATATCCTATTTAAACTGAGACAAGAGGCATGCCAACAACGGGTTTATGTTTATCTTTTTCATCAGGTTTAGCAATTCTAGCAGCTTCATCACAGAAGTAAATAGCATGCCCATCAATATTTTCTACCAGGAGATCTTTAACCATAGCAACACCAAGTTCTACTTTGATTTGTTCAGAAGGTTTAGGTGCTCTAATATAGCTTTTATTGACCATGGTTGAAACCTTAGCATGTTCCTTTATTCTAACAAGAAAAGGTGGGTTTTCAATATAAGCAGTGGGCACAACTGGATCAACATTATAAATGATAGTTTCATATTTTTCTATTACCGGTTCTTTAATTTCTTCTTTGGTAGGTGGGTGATATTTAAACCACTTCTCCTTAGGGAGATCAACATGAGTAGCAAATGATTCTCAAAAAGAGGCTGCTATCTCAGAGTCAAGTCCATATTTAGTTCTAAACTTAAAGCATCGGTATTTATAAAAGATTTAACACAATCAAACTCAAGCTTAATACCTGACTCTTTACCTTCGTCGAGTTCCCAATCTTCAGAGTTGCGTTTAATTCTTTCTAAAAGATCCCACCTTAATTCAATAGTATTCTTCACAAAATAACCATTACAAGAAGTATCGAGCATGGATCGATCATCATGAGAAAGCCGAGCATAAAAATTCTGAATGATAATTTCTCTTGAGAGCTCATGATTGGGGCATGAATATAACATTGACTTAAGCCTCTCCCAAGATAGAGAGATAATTTCTCCTTCACGAGGCCAAAATTATATATGTAATTCCAATCACGATGAACTAGATGCATAGGATAATTTTTTTGGTGAAATTCCAATTTCAATCGATTCCAATTCCAAGATCCAATATCATCGCATAGCCTATACCATGCCAATGCTTTTCCCTTCAAAATAAGGGAAAACCTTATTCTTAGCTTCCTTCCGGGTAAACATGCAAGCTTAAATAATCAACAAATTTCATCTACATATATCAAGTGCATATCAGGATGTTCAGTTCCATCTCTTGCATAAGGATTAGCTAGCAGTTGTTCTATCATACTAGAAGGAATTTCAAAACCAATTTTTCAGTAGGTGCAGTAGGTTGAGGGGAAACTAATTGTGGTTCCGATCGAGGTGAAGATACCCCGAACAAACCCCTCAAAGGATTGTTCTCCATAGTAACAAGTGACAATAAATTTCAGCACGTAGTAATAATTTTTCCTTACCAATTTCCACTTACCAAGAGCGCTTCACTCCCCGGCAATGGCACGAGAAAATATCCTTGATGACCCACAAGTATAGGGGACAATTGTAGTCCTTTTAATAAGTAAGAGTGTCGAACCCAACGAGGAGCAGAAGGAAATGACAAGTGGTTTTCAGCAAGGTAATCTCTGCAAGAACTGAAATTGTAAGTAACGAGTAGTTTGATAGCAAGATAATTTGTAACGAGCAACTAACAACAACAATAAATAAATTGCAGCAAGGTAGCCCAATCCTATTGTGGCAAAGGACTTGCAAAATAGTCTCTTATGATAAGCAAAGCGTTCTTGAAGGTACACGGGAATTTCATCTAGTCACTTTCATCATGTTGGATTGATTTGTGTTTGCTACTTTGATAATGTGATATGTGGGTGGATTGGTGCTTAGGTGTTGTTCTTACTTGAACAAACATCCTACTTATGATTAACCCCTCGCAAGCATCCAAAACTACGAGAAAAGTATTAAGATAAAATCTAACCATAACATTAAACTTTTGGATCCAAATCAATCCCTTACAAAGTAGCGCATAAACTAGGGTTAAAGCTTCTGTCACTCTCGCAACCCATCATCTAATCGCTACTCCACAATGCATTCCCTTAGGCCCTAATAAGGTGAAGTGTCATGTAGTCGACGTTCACATGACACCACTAAGGGAATCACAACATACATACCATCAAAATATCAAACACATATCAAGTTCACATGATTACTTGCAACAAGATTTGTCACGTGACCTCAAGAACAAAAGTAACTACTCACAAATGATAATCATGCTTAAGATCAGAGGGGTATTAAATAGCATATTGGATCTGAACATATAATCTTCCAGGAAATAAACCATATAGTAATCAACTACAAGATGTAATCAACAGTACTAGTCACCCATGATAACCCACAAGTATAGGGGATCGCAACAATTTTCGAGGGTAGAGTATTCAACCCAAATTTATAGATTCGACACAAGGGGAGCCAAAGAATATTTGAAGGTTTTAGCAGATGAATTATCAATTCAACCACACCTGGAGATTAATTATCTACAGGAACGTGATCAGTAGAAAAGTAATATGATAGTTTTGATAATAGTGATAGCAGTAACAGTAACGGTAACAGTGATAGCAATAATCTTGTAACAAGTGCAACAGTAACGATAGCAGTGGTAACCTAGCAAGAACAATATAAGATAAGTTCATAGGCATTGGATCTGTAAGTTTTTGGATGATATTCATCATGTGACAGTTGTCGGTGTACAAAAAGAGGGGTACACTTTTTGTACCCCTATAACTGTGCACGGGCAGTCCGAGCCACGGGCACCACCACACCAGGCAAGGCAAGGGAGGTGAGCCAGGGTAAGACCGAAGCTCAAGAGAACTACGATGCCAAGGCCAAGACCACGAAGAGCAAAGGGGACGAAGCGGACTCCCCCGACAAGATCCTTGCCGGGAGACAGTTCTAGCAGCCCCGACAAGACCCTTGCCGCGGCGACTCGTCCCGCGCCTACGGAGCGAATCACCCTTGAGTCCACTGCCCCCAAAGGGCAAGGATTCGGGAGACATCCCCGTGGCAGCATGCAGATCTTCATGAAGACATTCAAGATCAGATACGCACTAAGGAGGCGACAACCCTTGGCGGGATCCCAGCCGAGGAAGACCACAAGGCCCCCGGCAAGCGCCTTGCCGGGGATGACAACAGGCGCCTCGGCAAGACCCTTGCCAGGGCCCCGGCAAGGCCCTTGCCGAGGACACCCGCAGGGCCACCATCAGGCCCACGCCGACTGAACCTCCACCGCCGTTCGCATGCAGCTGCCGACCCAACCAGCTGGGCAGGCACCTGCGTGGCGGCATGTAGATCTTCGTGAAGACCCACCACTACGCCACCTCAGCTGCCTGCCTACCTACGTGGCATCTCAGGCATCGCTGGCCAGGGTGCGTGTCGACACAAGAAGGAGCGGCGACGGACGAGACAGATCTCTCCCCCGTCCCCGATAAAGGAAGGACACCTAAGCAAGACGCATTAAATGTGCCTTGTCATGTAATGCGAGGGATAACCTCGCATCTCTATTCCCTTTCCACCTCCTGTGTGCCACTGTGGCAACCCCTTTTCCTATAAAAGGAGGCCCGAGGCGACCAGGAGAAGGATTTGGCTTTTTGGAGCTCCTCACGCCTCATAGCTAGCTCAAGAACACAGATATACAATCCACCAAAGCAGGAGTAGGGTTTTATGCATCCTTGCGGCCTGAACCTGGATAAACGAACCGTGTGCTACCTGTTAGATCCGCTCTTCTCACGACCCCGCGCCCCGCCAACCGTAGTAGGGATTCTTGTGATCCCATAGGTGTCGTTTCCCACCGACATCTCTGGCGCGCCAGGTAGGGGGAGCAGTTGTGAGAATCAGCTCTAGCAGTTAGTTCGGCGCTTCTTCATCATCATGATGCCCAAGAATAAGCCGACGGTGGTGGTTGGCCAGTCGGAAGCCGGACAGCCCGTCCCTACGCGGGCGAGCAGCGGACCGGTCGCAGAGAGGACCCGGGGGCGCTGCTCGCGAACACCAACACCATCCCAGCAGCCGGAGTTTGGAAGGCGGCGATGTTTGTGCGCCTGGTAATGGGCCACATGTCGACAAATCCAAAGGCGGAGCCAAGTCCTTCGCGGGCGGAGCGGGGCCTTCCAAGGTCATCGCCGCCCCGCGCGAAGGCGACGCGAGGGCCTCCAAGACTCCCACGCCGGCGTCAACAGCGTGCTCCTCCCGGGCAGCGCGTGACGAACGGCGTAATCACGCCGAAGATCCCGGGTGTCGCCGTGGGAAGAGCCCCGAGCGCCACTTCCGGGACGTAGAAGACCTGCCCACTCGCCGAGGCGCTGGTGAAAACGGCATGCGACCGCGGGGTCGTGACAGAGCTCCTTCTTACATGGTCAGAAGTCGAAGCGCATCGCGATCCGTGCAGGTTTCGCTGCCACCGACGCCAGCAGAGGCCCTGGCACACGTAGTTGCTCCTCGACTTTCCTCCCACCACGGGGAAACTCGATGAATGGAGAGCCACTATCCGAAGCCTTGTTGCGGTGGCCAACAAAGACGAACCAAGTCCGGTGGGGCCCCCGGGTCGATGCTCCGATGGAGTCCTGCAGACCAGTGGCGGAAAAGCCGACGGCGCCGCGACCACGGTGCATTCACCTCTTCCCCATCCGGTACCGCGGACGCCGGCTCGTCGCGACGTCGCGGGCGACGCCATCTCCATAGCATCGTCTGACCCGCGGACCCACTGTGACCAGCGCCAAGTTCTTCGGGAACGAGCCCATGAAGATGCTCGAACCACTATCGAGCGCCGGCGCGGAGTGCGCCACCAGTCAGACAGGCGAGCAGGGCCTGTTGTGAACCACCCGGCCCCGGAGAGCCCTGGAGGCCTACCTTACGAGATAGGTTGTCCGACTTTTACCCGTGAGCTGCGGCAGTTCCAGTGGCCCCCTCACCGCACCTTCAAACCTGACGTTGGCGAAAAGTACAGCGGCAAGACTCACCCGTCTGAGTTCCTCAGCATTTACACCATCGCGATGCAAGCCGCCGGAGCCCGCGACGATAAGGTGCTTGCGAATTACTTTCCATTGGCTCTTAAACCCAATGCCATGTCGTGGTTCATGCACTTGCCGGTAGACTCTATTTCCTCCTGGTCGGATTTGTGCCATGAGTTTGTGGGCGCCTTTACTAGGGGTCACCAAGCCCATGGCCGAGCAAGCGACCTGCATGTCATTCCCCAGAAGGGAGGCGAGAGTCTGTGCAAGTATATACAGAGGTTCAGCCGGGTACAGTACAATATCCCTGATGTTCACCCTGCCGCCATCATCAGCGCATTCCATCAGAACATGCATAACCGCAAGATGCGCAAAGAACTAGCAATGAACAAGGTGAAAGATGTGGCAGAACTCTATGTTCTTGCTGACAAATGTGCCCGAGATGAAGAGGGAAGGAAGTACCCCGGCGAAGATGCCGGCGTGGAAACCGACTCCTCAGATGAGGATACTGCCGCCCCGGCGAAGAAAGGCCGGCGCCGCAACAGGAAGCGCAAAGGTAAAGTTGTGCTTGCCATCGAGGGATCTGGCGACTCTGGCTCCGCCAAGAAAACCAAGGCAGATGACCCCGACAAGGAAATTGCCGGATGTGTCGCCTGCCGGGCCTTAGCGGCTGCTGAGAAGCCAGGAAACTCCGACAAGCAATACTGCAAGATCCATCGCACCAAAGGCCATGATCTCCAGAACTGCCGACAGGTAGAGCTCCTTGCTGAGAAGCAGAGGGCTGAATATGAGAGGCGGGACAAGGAGAAAGGCCAGGACGGTGCTGAGGGGTCCGGCAAGAAGCGTGACGGCCAGGCGGGCCGTCGCGGCAAAGATAAACAGCGGGAGAGGCCCGCCCGGGGCCGTGACAAAAAGCCAGAAGACGATGATCACGAAGAGGACGATGAGTCTGGTGACCAAGGATTTCAGAAAGCTACAGAGGCCATGTGCATCGATGGCGGCGCCTCGCTTCATACCTCTCACCACCAGCTTAAACAGTGGGCGCGTGAGATTACAGCGGTGGAACCGTCGTTTGATGCCCAAAGGCCGCTGAAGTGGTCCAGCACACCTATCATTTTTGACACTGAGGATCACCCTGATCGCACTACTGCAGTTGGGTGCTTGCCATTGTTGGTTTCACCAACAATACGCAACCTCAAGGTGACAAAGATGCTAGTCGATGGCGGGGCCGGTCTGAACTTAATCTCGCCTGCCGTGATCGAGAAATTGCATATTCTTGATGAAGACCTCGAAGAGACGGGCACGTTTCAGGGGGTCAACCCGGGAAGAAGTCAACCTAAGGGAAAGGTCACGTTGCCCGTGACTTTTGGGAGTGATCTGAACTACAGGACAGAAAGGGTTGTGTTCGATGTTGCCAAGATCCCCTTGCCTTACAACGGGATCCTTGGCCGCCCAGCGCTGGCCAAGTTCATGGCGGCGTCACATTACGCCTACAACACCCTGAAGATGCCGGGGCCTGTGACGATCATCACCGTCCCATCAGACAAGAAGGATGCGCTAATTTGCGCTGACCAACTCTATCAACAAGCAGTTGCAGCATCCGCCACTGCTAAGGCGCTTGCTCCTGCCGCTGGAGCCCCGAGAAGGCAAAAGAAGAAGACCGGTGAGACCTCAGGCACCCACTCCGGCAAGTGCACCTCTTCGGAGTGTAGCGCTCCCGTCGAGGACGTGCCAGAGAGCTCCACTGACAGAAACAAGAAGTCCAGGGCCAGACCGCCGGGAACCAAGAAGGTTTCTGCCAAGGAGGACGGCACGGGAGGAGCTTTTACCATGAGCTCCACCCTTGACGACAAATAGGAAGACGCGCTCGTCACCTTCCTGCGGGTGAATGTCGACGTGTTTGCATGGCAAGCATCCGACATCCCCGGCGTTCTCAGGAAGGTGATTGAGCACCACCTTGCTATCTGTCCTCATGCGTGGCTCGTCAAGCAGAAGGTCAGAAAGCAAGCTTTGGAACGACAAGAGTTCAGCACAAAGGAGATCCGGAAACTGGAAGCAACGGGTTTGGTAAGAGGAGTGCTCCATCCAACGTGGTTGGCCAATCCGGTGGTAGTGCGCAAGGCAAATGGGAAGTGGAGGCTGTGTATTGGTTACACAGATATTAATAAGGCTTGTCCCAAAGACCCCTTCCCGTTGTCGCGCATTGACCAGATTGTTCACTCCACAGCTGGGTGTGATCTGTTGTCATTCCTCGATGCCTACTCCGGCTACCACCAGATCTTCATGACAAGGGAAGATGAAGAGAAAATGGCATTCATCACCCCATGTGGTACGTATTGCTTTATACGGATGCCTTTCGGGTTAAAGAGTGCTGGTTCAACGTTTGCAAGGGCGGTCCAGATTGGTTTTGAACCCCGGCTCCATAGAAATATGGAAGCTTATATGGATGATATAGTGGTCAAAACCAAGAACAGGGCAACCCTCATATCGGATTTACAAGAAACATTTGCAAACCTACGCAAGATCAATCCCAAGCTGAACCCTGAGAAGTGCGTCTTCGGCGTCCCGTCTGGCAAGCTTCTCGGGTTCTTTATGTCACAGCATGGGATAGAGGCCAATCCGGATAAGATCAAAGCTATAGAGCAGATTGAAGCGCCCAAGCGAGTCAAGGATGTGTGTCGGCTTGCTGGTTGCATTGCCACCATGAGCAGGTTCATTTCCAAGTCCGCCGAGCGCGCCCTTCCCTTTTTCAAGATTTTGAAAAAGGCGGGCCCGATGGAGTGGACGCCAGAAGCCGAAGCAGCATTGCAAGATTTGAAGAGGTACCTCTCCTCCGCGCCAATACTAGTTGCGCCTAGGCCACAGGAACCGTTGCTGCTGTACCTGGTGGCAACAAACCAGGTGGTCAGCGCTGCACTAGTGGCGCAGAGAGAAATTGATGATGAGGTAATAGCAGCGACGGAGCCCGATGCCACCGATGCCGAGACGACGCAGCCGGTTGGAGTGCTGCCAAGGAAGAAGATGATGCAGCACCCGGTCTACTTTGTTAGCTCCCTTCTGCAGGGGGCTAGATCAAGGTACTCCGGTGTGCAGAAACTGCTCTTCGGCCTTCTTATGGCCTCGAGGAAGCTGCGTCACTACTTCCAGGTGCACGAAATCACTGTTGTCACTCGCCTCCCTCTGTGACGGATATTTTACAATCCAGACACAACGCGAAGGATCGTAGAGTGGGCACTGGAACTGTCCAGCTTTGGCCTCAAGTTTGAGAGTACCTCGACGATTCGAAGCCGAGTCCTGGCGGAGTTCGTTGCAGAATGGACTGCGACGCCTGATGAAGAAACCCAAGAGACTGCTCTCCCCGGCAAGGAGGCAAGTTGCGACTAGATCATGTACTTTGATGGAGCTTTCTCCTTACAGGGCGTCGGGGCTGGCGTACTGCTTGTTGCGCCCACCGGAGAGCACCTCAAGTACGTGATCCAGATGCACTTCCCCAGGGAGGTGTCAACAAACAATACGGCTGAGTACGAAGGGCGGCTTGCTGGTCTTAGGATCGCGGCGGACCTCGGAATCAAGAAACTCGTCGTCAGAGGCGACTCGCAACTTGTCGTTAAGCAAGTCAACAAGGATTACCAGAGCCCGTTGATGAAGGCCTACGTCGATGAAGTGAGAAAGCTGGAAGGGCGTTTTGATGGTATACAGGCGGAGCACGTTCCCCGAGCGGAGAATGATATCGCCGATTACCTGTCAAAACACGCTGCCCTCAAGCTACCTGTGGAACCAGATACCTTTGTGCTTCAGCTAACTCGGCCATCCGTTGATCCATCAACAGAGCAAAACAAGAGGAGGAAATCAGGGCCCGACAAGTACTTTCCCACCGAGCTCCCCGGAGCCGCCGGCAAGGATGTTGCCGGAGATACTGAGCCCGCCACGGGACGACTAGCTCTGGCGGAGCATCAAGCTCTTGCCGTCGAGACAGCCGCTCCAGTAGCGGAGGAAACGCCTTTAGTCCTTGCCGTTGAGCCCCAGGCTCCAGCATGGGCACAGCGTACCGTCCGATTCCTCCAAACAGGGGAACTTCCTGAGGAGCAGGAAGAAGCGGAAAAAGTAGCCCGTCGCTCTACTATGTACCAGTTCGTCGATGACGTCCTGTACAGAAAGAGGCCGAATGGCGTGAAATTGAAGTGTATCCCTCGAGAGGAAGGACTGGGGCTGTTGGCGGAGATACATGGAGGCATATGTGGATCCCACATCGGGTCAAGGGCCCTTGCCGGCAAAGCGTTTCGGCAAGGCTTCTTCTGGCCCACCGCCCTCCAGGATGCGACGACACTAGTCACCAGGTGTGAAGCGTGTCAGTTCCATTCAAAGAAGCTTCATCAGCCAGCTCAAGCCCTTCAAACCATTCCTCTCTCCTGGCCCTTCTCGGTCTGGGGGCTCGACATACTAGGCCCTTTCCCCCGTGCTATCGGGGGCTTTGAGTACTTGTACGTCGCAATCGACAAGTTCACAAAGTGGCCAGAGGTGGAAGCAGTGAGGAAGGTCACAGCTCAGTCAGCCGTCAAATTCTTCAAGGGACTAGTGTGTAGTTTTGGTGTACCCAACAGGGTCATCACCGACAACGGTACACAGTTCACAAGCCGCACCTTCATGCAATATACCCAAGACCTCGGCAGCAAAGTCTGTTTCGCTTCCGTTGCTCACCCACGAAGCAATGGTCAAGCTGAGAGGGCAAACGTTGAAATACTGTGAGGCTTAAGGACAAAGACCTTTGACAGGCTGCACAAGAGTGGAAGGCGCTGGATTGATGAATTGCCGGCGGTTCTTTGGTCAATCAGAACGACACCAAATCGAGCCACCGGCCAGACACCCTTTGCACTGGTATACGGGGCAGAAGCAGTTCTCCCCACTGAACTCATATACGGGTCACCTCGAGTACTCGCTTATGATGAGCTTGAGCAAGAGCAATTGCGGCAAGATGACGCAACGCTCCTTGAGGAAGATCGTCTTCGGGCAGCTGTGAGAGAAGCACGCTACCAGCAAGCCTTGCGCCGCTACCATAGCCGCAAGGTTCATGCCCGGAGCTTTGAGGAAGGAGACCTTGTTCTTCGGCGCGTTCAATCGGCCAAGAATTCCAACAAGTTGACGCCAAAGTGGGAAGGCCCTTATCGGGTAATACGAGTCACCAGGCCCAGCGCAGTCCGCCTGGAGACCGAAGATGCCGTTCTGGTGAGTAACTCCTGGAACATTGAGCATCTTCGCAAGTTTTAACCATAAGGCGCGGCTTGCCGGGCCCCTGGCAAGCCACCTTTTGTACGAGCATTGCCGATGACACATGTAACCCTTTGTACAAAGCCAGGCGTAGACCCTGAGCATAAGTAAATGAAGCGCTGGCGCCCTAAGTTATAGCATGCATGCTAGGTCGAGTCTCGTCCTTGGTTAGGGTTGATAGTGCTTAGCGGCGACTAACCCCTAGCTTAGAGGTCGAGTGTGCATCTCTTTGTCTTTCTTTTGTCTCCTTTGGTTCGCAGGACACACAGATATCCGTGTCGAACCGCTTGGGGAGGAAAAAAAGAGGAACAGACCAGCATCTAGCCCCCGGCAAGCCAGTATTGCCGGGGGCTGCAAGAGCAAAGATTCACCCACGGCGAACCAGGGTTGCCGGGGACTGCAGCTTCAGATAAGTTCTTCATCCCTTATCATGCATTCCATTATGGACTGAGGTATGTGAAACCTCGTTTTCCCCTAAGCTACCGTGCTCCCATAACTCTAGGCCCTAGGGCTCGTTCCTGGGGCCAAGTTTGGTCGTAGTCGCGGCAGCGAAAGGATGCAACAAGGAGCCTGAACCCGCCTCATCCCTGCCTCCGCCAAAGGCGTGAGGAAGGTTGAGCGAAGTGGGGAGATGGCAAGGCCTGTTGCCGGGCAAGGAAATGTTTATCTTGAAGATATCAAGGATTTACTCCTTGTCGTGGGTTCCACCCGCAAACAAATGACCCGACAAGCATCCCTTTTTTATTAAAAACATTCCACTCAGGTACAGTCCATAGGGAATGAAAAACATGAATGATGGGATTACAAGTTTTAAATTCAACAAAGGCCCGAAGGCTTACAAACTAAAAAGAGATAAGGTGCTTGTAATCCCTTTCTTGTCCCTCTCCTCAGGAGGCAGGTCAAGGAGGCGAAAGAGACAAAAGGAGCACCTAGGCGAGCTACGGGTGGCAGAAGACACCAAGAGAACATCTTGGTGGCCGTCCAAAGGCTGGATGGTGATGGCGGCGCCGGAAGCAAAGCTCGAAGACGAGGCGGCAAGACGTCAGCACGCGTCGAAGGCGTCGGTGCCCGCGTACTCCGACTTGCTGGCCTTGACGCCCGCCCTCTTCCTCTTCCGCAGCCTCCCAACGCTAGCCGCCCAAGGAGACGACCCCGAGAAGTTCAGGGAGCCGGCGACGCGGATGATGGGGTCATCGATGCCGCACGCAGCGGCACCCGACACCTAATCGGACCCGTCATCCTGCCACCTACTACCCTTGTTGTTGCTGCCGCTGTCCTCCTCGTCACTCCCGCCCGAGGAGGAGTCTTCACTATCAAAAGAGCTCTCCACGCAGCACCTTGCACGGGTCCCAAAGCACCCAAAGACCTTGACAGAGAGAAGGCCACCCTCCATCAGCTTAAAATGGAGAATCAGCCCCTCCGTCAAGAGGTGGATATGGGAAAACGTCTTCCATCCCCGACGGAGATACATCACGTGAGGGGTGGGGAAGTCGACGCGGGCCCGCGGGCCATTGATCCCGCAGCCCCTCATGTCCAGCCACAACGACTCCGGCGGATCCAGCTCCATCTCCCGTGCAAATGGAGTCGGGAGACGAAGGCAATGGCGCGGCGGCCAGCGCAGCCTGACGAAGAACTCACAAGGGTCATCCCCAACATGGCCCTCCATTGGAGGAGGAGCTGCTGGCGGAGGCGAGGCCGGCACGCCACCCCGTCCTCCTCTTCCCCGAGCGCCCCGGCCTCGCCCACGGCCTCGCCCCCTCCCCCTTCCCCTCGCGGCTGGCTCTGCCACCGCAGACACAGGAGAAGGAGGGACGCGTTGTCGAGCGGCGACCCTCACCGCCACTGTTGAAGGACCGGGGTTCCCTCTCTCCATGACGGATGGAAGGGAGGAGCAGAAGCTGAAGGAAGAAGAAGATGAAAGAATGCGGGACGCCATCCCCCCCTCCCGCTCTTTATAAAGGATCGGGGTTGGGGCTTGGCCGCCCCGCTCGGCCAATCAAGACACGGGAGGCGCAGGGAGCCAGGGCCGACCCGCTGCCCCAACCAGCGACGGCCCGGTTTTCCGCCTCCACCGTTTGCCACCCCAAGCGCATGGGAGACACGTGGCGAACGTGCAGGACCGAGGGGACGGGTGAGGCGACCTCTCCCCACCCCGTGATCGTGGGGAGTGGACGCCTCGAGGACCGCGCCTCGGCCCCATTCAGTAAATGGGCCACGCCTCCACGCCTCCCTCCGTTTATGGGGAAGGCGTGAACCGCCCCCTTTACTACGACATGACGCATGCCTGCGGGAACCAACCCCACGCATACCGCCCACGTCACACGCGCCTCCCCACGCCGCGCCATGCGCGGGAATCGTGGGAAGCGTAGCGCGCAAAGAATCTTACCACGGTAAAAACCGCCCCGCCTGCCCGCGCACCATTTTTGGGCCTAGCCCAAACAACGCGTTGCGCTTATGTGTGGACCAGGCCCGGGGGCTCCTGTCGGTGTACAAAAAGAGGGGTACACTTTTTGTACCCCTATAACTGTGCACGGGCAGTCCTAGCCGCGGGCACCACCACACCAAGCAAGGCAAGGGAGGTGAGCCAGGGTAAGACCGAAGCTCAAGAGAACTACGACGCCAAGGCCAAGACCACGAAGACCAAAGGGGACGAAGTGGACTCCCCCGGCAAGATCCTTGCCGGGAGACAGTTCTAGCAGCCCCGGCAAGACCCTTGCCGCGGCGACTCGTCCCGCGCCTACGGAGCGAATCACCCTTGAGTCCACTGCCCCCAAAGGGCAAGGATTCGGGAGACATCCCCGTGGCAGCATGCAGATCTTCGTGAAGACATTCAAGATCAGATACGCACTAAGGAGGCGACAACCCTTGGCGGGATCCCAGCTGAGGAAGACCACAAGGCCCCCGGCAAGCGCCTTGCCGAGGATGACAGCAGGCGCCTCGGCAAGACCCTTGTCGGGCCCCGGCAAGGCCCTTGCCGAGGACACCCGCAGGGCCACCATCAGGCCCACGCCGACTGAACCTCCACCGCCGTTCGCATGTAGCTGCCGACCCAACCAGCTGGGCAGGCACCTGCGTGGCGGCATGCAGATCTTCGTGAAGACCCACCACTGCGCCACCTTAGCTGCCTGCCTACCTACGTGGCATCTCAGGCATCGCTGGCCAGGGCGCGTGTCGACACAAGAAGGAGCGGCGACGGACGAGACAGATCTCTCCCCCATCCCCGATAAAGCAAGGACACCTAAGCAAGACGCATTAAATGCGCCTTGTCATGTAATGCGATGGATAACCTCGCATCACTGTTCCCTTTCCACCTCATGTGTGCCACTGTGGCAACCCCTTTTCCTATAAAAGGAGGCCCGAGGCGACTAGGAGAAGGATTCAGCTTTTTGGAGCTCCTCACGCCCCATAGCTAGCTCAAGAACACAGATATACAATCCACCAAAGCAGGAGTAGGGTTTTACGCATCCTTGCGGCCTGAACCTGGATAAACGAACCGTGTGCTACCTGTTAGATCCGCTCCTCTCACGACCCCGCGCCCCACCAACCATAGTAGGGATTCGTGTGATCCCATAGGTGTCGTTTCCCACCGACAACAGTCATAACCTAGGGCGATACGGCACTAGCTCCAGTTCATAAATATAATGTAGGCATGTATTCCATAAATAGTCATACATGCTTATGGAAAGAACTTGCATGCCATATTTTGTCCCGCCCTCCCGTGGCAGTGGGGTCCAATTGGAAACTAAGGGATATTAAGGCCTCCTTTTAATAGAGAACTAGAACAAAGCATTAACAGACGGTGAATACATGAACTCCTCAAACTACGGTCATCACCGGCAGTGGTCCCGACTATTGTCACTCCGGGGTTGCCGGATCATAACACGTAGTAGGGAATTACTCACTCCCGGTGGGGAGCATCATGGAGTTGGTGATGGAGAAGGGTTGGTGATGACGAAGAACGAAGATACCCCTCTCCGGAGCCCCAAACGGACTCCAGATCTGGCCTCCCGATGAAGAACAGGAGGTGACAGCGGCTTCATCTCATGGATCGTGATAATTCGTTCTCCCTAATTTTTTCTCTAAATATGTGATTTTATAGTATCAGGGCTGAGGTCTGCGGGGCCACCAGGTGAGGACAACCCACCTGGGCGCGCCAGGAGGGGGCGCGCCCTGGTGGGTTGTGCCCACCCAGGTGCCCCCCTCTGGTGGATCTTGGCTCGAGAAATCTCTTTATTGATATAAAAATTCCTCGCAAAGTTTCATTCCATTCCGTGAACTTTTATTTCTGCACAACAACAACACCATGGTAGTTCTGCTGAAAACAACATCAGTCTGGGGTTAGTTTCATTCAAATCATGCAACTTAGAGTCCAAAACAAGAGGAAAAGCGTTAGGAAAAGTAGATACGTTGGAGACCTATCAACTCCCCCAAGCTTAAACCTTTGCTTGTCCTCAAGCAATTCAGTTGATAAACTGAAAGTGAAAAAGAAAAACTTTTACGAACTCTTTTGCTCTTGTTTGCATAAATAAGCTTAAATAGAACCTAGGTTTTCAGCCAACATTATAACTAACCATGCCGACAATAAATCTTAAAAATTATATTAACTCATATTAATGACATAATCAGCTAGCGAGCAATAATAAGATATCTCAAACGGCAACACGTTGTCAAAATAACCATGATATAATATGACAATAGTGGTATCTCGCTAGCCCTTTCTAAGACCACAAAACATAAATATAGAGCACCTTCAAAGTTCAAGCAGCGACTAAACATTGTAATTCATGGTAGAAAAGATCCAGTCATGATGCACCCAACATTAGCTACAGACAATGCATCAGCATGACAGCAGTGTTCTCAGGTTCTGGCACTTATTTTAGAGGGTGATGACACAACATAAAAGTAAATAGGTAGTCCCTTCATAGAGGGAAGCAGTGATTTGCAGAGGTGCCAGAGCTCAAGTTTTAAAATAGAGGTAAATGATATTTTGAGACATGCATCCTTCTTGTTTACTTCACGACCTTCAGTTATCAATATCTTCCATGCTAAGAACGCTAGTGGCGGTTCCCAAGCGATAAAAGTAAAGGTTTTGAATCTATTGGGAGTTTTTGTTTGATTATTTGTAAGCTTTTTCTGTTTGCAGTTTGGGACTGGGCATCCCTATTACCGCCCTTTTCTCATGCGATGGCGAATGAATAAACACTCGACCTAAGAATAACCCGCTTAGGATGAAAGATACCGACCACCTCCTGTCAATCCATGAACGATCCAGACACACAAAAAGGATATTTATTAGAAGTTTTTAGAGGTGGCACATGTAAATTTACTTAGGACGGCAGAGTAATACCGCATATAGGTAGGTATGGTGGACTCATCTGGAATAACTTTGGGTTCAAGGTTTTTGATGTACAAGCAGAATTCCCACTTAGTACAGGTGAAGGCTAGCAATTAGATTGGGAAGCGGCCGGCTAGAGAGCAACAACGGTCATGAACATGCATTATGCATAAGTAACATTGGACACTAGCATGAGTAGGATATGAACACCATGAACATAAATTTCATAGAGGCTATGTTGGTTTTGATTCAACTACATAGATGAACATGTGCCAAGTCAAGCCACTCGAACATTCAGAGGAGGATACCATATCATCGTACTACATCATAATCATTTTAACGCAGTGTTGATATCGAAGATAAATCATTATCCACTCCTAGCTACTTATGCATGGCATGAGAAACTATAATCTCTAATTGTCATTGCAAACATGTTTAATCATAATGGGCTGAATCATGGATACTAGGTTAAACATATTTACAAAAACAGAACAAGTCGAGTTCATACCTGTTTCTCTCTGCCATGGCCAGTTCATCAAATGTCGTCATTATTGTCTTTTCACTTGAACGACCTCACGATGTGAAAATAATAATAGTGCAAGAGTGCCATGGACTAAGCTAGAATCTGCAAACAATTTTATTCAATAGGAGAAGACAAGGTAAAATAGGCTCTTTATTAGATCAACAATTATTCAAACGAGAGCCACTCAACATTTTCATCGTGGTCTTCTCCTCGGCAAGACTCGAATAAAAGAAAAGAAATTCAGAGAAACACAATGAAATATTTTTGGAGTTTTTGGTTTTCTTGAACAAACAAATAAAAGGGAAAGCAAAAATGAGAAAACTATTTACACGGGAAAACTCCCAACAAGCAAAAGAAGAACAAGGAAATCTTTTTGGCTTTTCTTTTTAGTGCTATAGCTAAGCATGCATACAAAGTAAATTAACTACAACTATTTTTTTGTTTTTTCTAAGGTTTTTCAAACACACAAGAAGAAAGCGAGAAAATAAAATTAAGCATGGGTGATACAATGAAAAAGTGGAGAAACCAACAAGTGGAATGAAATATGTGAACATGAATATAATGTCGGTGGAAAACACGTACTCCCCCAAGCTTAGGCTTTTGGCCTAACTTGGTAGTCGATTAGAAGCCTGCATAGTATTCGGCCTGGTGAGGAGCGGACATCCATGCATCCCACTGCTGAGGCTCCTCCTCTGCTATAGCCTGGTCGTTTCGGTAGGCGATGATATCCGCAAGCATAATCCTATATCTGCTCCTGGCAACAGGATCAAACAAAGCAGGAGCAGGTAATGGAATAATATCATGAGTCCTCACACTAAAAACCAGGTTATATGGAATAGGGATGTTAGGATATTTGATATCAGTAAAATGGTGGTGATCCATGGCTGCGCGATCTAGGTAAACCTTGGTCAGAGGGTAATCATGAAGGCGTATCTCAACATTAAAGTGAGCTGCCAAACGAGTAGAAAAAATCCCACCATGTATTTTACCCTTGGACTTATTAACGTGGAGGCGACGTGCCACAATAGCTCCCAAGCTATAAGATCGCCCTCTAGTGCACGACGTAGAACAGCAAAGTCTGGTGCGCTGAGCGCACCTACCTTTTATCTAGCAAGCAAACACTTAGCAACAAATAAAGCAAAATAATGCAAGGCAGGAAAGTGTGTGCTAGTGGCAGTGACGGCCGACACCCCTCTCTCATCTCCCACTGTCAAGGTACGATAAAAGGCCTCAAACTCTACCAGCCTAGGCTCAACCAAACTCCCGTCAGAAGGGATCATGCATATGTTACAAAATTCAGTAAGTGGTATCTGACGGGTTTCAGCATATAAATTAAACAGCACCTCAGGAGGATTATTCCTAATAAACAAATTAAAACTTTGAACAAAGGTGTTTGTGAGGAGATGATATTGTTCACATTCAGCTACGATGAAGTCGGTGACGCCGGCAATAGCAGCATATTGTGTAAACTCTTGCAGGATTCCAGCCTCTTCCATGAATGGGGTATGTGGCCATTCGCACGGCCGTACTTCTGCCAACCTCTGGGGGTGGAGATCACTGTCCAACGACTCCCCAATAACTCCCTTGGAGTTCTTCTTGGAACCAAACTTCCTAAAGATATTCATGTTTTTTCCTATGAAAAAAATTCTGAAATTTTTAGTCCACCAAATTTTCTCAACAGAACTTCACAAAAATGATACCAACTCCTCACAGGGATACATAGAGGCCATAGCAAGCATTCAAACTACTTAGAACTCTAAGAATTCAACATGCAAGCTCATGTACAGCAGCACCAAGAGTAGCTAATTATTCAAAATATAGACAACTAAAACAAAAACTAATTGGACAAATGGTGGAGTCACATACCAAGCAACAATCCCCCAAAACAGTTTCAGAAACGGAGCTTCGAGCAAAGAGATCGAAATCCGTGGGTTTGAGAGCAAGAACACACGAGAGAGAGCAATGGTGAATTTTTTCTGGAGGTAGGTGATGATGTGGTGTGAAGAGATAAGTGAGGGAGGCCACATGGGGACCACAACCCACTAGGGCGCGCCTGGGGGTCCTGGTGCGCCTAGGTGGGTTGTGCCCACCTGGTGCACCTCCCTCTGATATTATTTGCACCAGAAATTCTTAAATGTTTAGAAAAAATGTACCAAATTTTCAGAGCATTCTGAGAACTTTTATTTTTGGGTCATTTTTTTATTGCACGGGAAATTCAAAAAACAGACAAAGCATGGCATTTTATTTTTATTTAACTAATAAAAACAGAAAACAAAAGGTAGGGACAGAAGGTAGTGCTTACTAAATTCATCAACTTCATTCCTCTCAAAAATGATCCATTAATAAGGTCGATCGGGTCTTATTAACAACCACTTTTGATTAGCATGAAACTGAAGAACTTTCGTAAATCACTAAGTTACCTCAACGGGGACATGAATGCCCCTAACAATAAGCATTTCATATTTATTTTTAACAGTAGGTAGAGGTAGTTGAAAACTTCCAATAGTGATTGTCGGAGATTTTTCAATAACATTAACACCATTCACTTGGAATTGTTTCTTCAGAAAGTGCACCGTATGCTCATTACCATTGATATGAAAAGTGACCTTTCTTTTATTGCAATCAATAACAGCCCCTGGAGTATTCAAGAAGGGTCTACCAAGGATAATCGACATGTTGTCGTCCTTGGGCATCTCAAGTATAACAAAGTCAGTCAAAATAGTAACATGAGCAACCACAATGGGCACATCCTCACAAATACCAATAGGTATGGCAGTTGATTTGTCAGTCATTTGCAATGATATTTCAATAGGTGTGAGCTTATTCAAATCAAGTCTTTTATATAAGGAGAAAGTCATAATACTAACACCAGCTCCTGAATCACATAAAACAGTTTTCACATAATTCTTTTTGATATAGCAAGGTATAGTTGGTATCCTCGGATCTCCAAGTTTTTTAGGCACTCCATCCTTAAAAGTATAATTAGCAAGCATGATGAAGATTTCAGCTTCCTGTATTTTTCTCTTATTAGTGATGATGTCTTTCATATACTTTGCATAAGGAGGCATTTTAAAGATATCAGTCAAGCGAGTACGCAAAAAGACTGGCCTCGGCATTCCAGCAAAGCGTTCAAATTCTTCATCATATTTCTTTTTAGTTGACTTAGGTGGAAAGGGCATAGGTTTTTGAACCCATGGTTCTCTTTCTTTACTGTGTTTTCTAGCAACAAAGTCTCTTTTATCATATCTTTTATTCTTAGTTTGTGGGTTATCAAGATCAACTGGTGGTTCTATCTCAACATCATTGACTGGTTCATTACTATTTGTTTGAGTATTTTCAGGAACCTCATCATTATTTTTTTCATTATCAGAAGGTGAGTGTTCATTACTAGACTGAGTTTCAGCATCAGAGATAGAAACTTCATTATCATTATCAGGAGGTTTTTCTACTTCAGGTTTACTAGAAGCATGTGAAGTCCTATCATTTTTCTTCTTATTTTTCTATCTAGAAGGACTAGGTGCAGTGGTGTGTTCCTTTGTGAGTCTTGTTCAATTCTTTTTGGGTGTCCCTCAGGATAAAGTGGTTCCTGAGTCATTTTACCTCCTCTAGTTGCAACTCTAATAGAAAAGTCATGTATATTATTGTTCATTTCATGTAGCAACTCTCTTTGAGATTTAACAACTTGTTCTAACTTGGTTTGTACCATAGAAGCATGCTTTCCAACACCTCTAACATCATTTGAGATTCTAAATAACAAGTCACTCAAGCGAGCAATCATATCAGAATTGTATTTCAATTGTTTCATGGCATTCGCATTGAAGTGAACTTGTTTTCTAATATAGTTTTCAAACTCATAAAGGCATTTGCTAGGGTGCATATTGTGAGGATTGTCATTATCATTGAATTTCATAAGAGAATTTACCTCTACCACCTTAGGCAGTGATGGTGTATTAAGCCCATGTATTCCTTCAATCGAAGGTAAATTTTTAACATCCTCAGCTTTAATACCTTTTTCCTTCATAGATTTCTTTGCCTCTTGCATATCTTCGGGACTGAGATATAATATACCCCTCTTCTTCGGAGTGGGTTTAAGCGGTGCTTTAGTAAGAGTCCAATCATCATAATTTTTCAATATGTTATTCAATAATTCTTCAGCTTGCCCAACAGTTTGTTCCTTGATAACACAACCAACACAACTATCTAGGAAATCCCTAGAAGCATCGGTTAGTCCATTATAGAAGATATCAAGTATTTCATTTTTCTTAAGAGGATGATCAGGCAAAGCATTAAGCAATTGGCAAAGCCTCCCCCAAGCTTGTGGGAGACTCTCTTCTTTAGTTTGCACAAAGTTAAATATTTCCTGTAAAGCAGCTTGTTTCTTATGAGCAGGGAAATATTTTTCAGAGAAGTAATAAATCATATCCTGGGGACTATGCACACAACCAGGAGCAAGAGTATTGTACCTTTTGACTTGATACACTTGGAAGAGCACCTTTTGACTTGATATTTTAGTGAGAGATCACCCTAATAATTGACTACGGCGCAATCAAAGGGTGTAAACAACAAAGGGATAAACATCTCAGGCAATTCATAATAGCATGATATGTTATAGCCCTGGGCGCCGGGAGTCCCATGATCATCTTCAATCTCTAGTTGCAGCGACGTGACGACCAAATATTTCGTTACCGAGACAATTGTTTCAAAAAACATTATCGTGGCGGCAATCTCAGAAAATATGCCCTAGAGGCAATAATAAAGTTATTATTTATTTCCTTATATCATGATAAATGTTTATTATTCATGCTAGAATTGTATTAACCGGAAACATAATACATGTGTGAATACATAGACAAACAGTATGTCACTAGTATGCCTCTACTTGACTAGCTCGTTGAATCAAAGATGGTTAAGTTTCCTAGCCATAGACATGAGTTGTCATTTGATTAACAGGATCACATCATTAGAGAATGATGTGATTGACTTGACCCATTCCGTTAGCATAGCACTTGATCGTTTAGTTTGTTTCTATTGCTTTCTTCATGACTTATACATGTTCCTATGACTATGAGATTATGCAACTCCCGTTTACTGGAGGAACACTTTGTGTGCTACCAAACGTCACCACGTAATTGGGTGATTATAAAGGTGCTCTACAGGTGTCTCCGAAGGTACTTGTTGGGTTGGCGTATTTCGAGATTAGGATTTGTCACTCCGATTGTCGGAGAGGTATCTCTGGGCCCACTCGGTAATGCACATCACTATAAGCCTTGCAAGCATTAAAACTAATGAGTTAGTTGCGGGATGATGTGTTACGGAACGAGTAAGGAGACTTGCCGGTAACGAGATTGAACTAGGTATTGAGATACCGACGATCGAATCTCGGGCAATTAACATACCGATGACAAAGGGAACAACATATGTTGTTATGCGGTTTGACCGATAAAGATCTTCGTAGAATATGTAGGAGCCAATATGAGCATCCAGGTTCCGCTATTGGTTATTGACCGGAGACGTGTCTCGGTCATGTCTACATAGTTCTCGAACCCGTAGGGTCCGCATGCTTAAAGTTCGATGGCGGTTATATTATGAGTTTATGTGTATTGACGTACCGAAGGTAGTTCGGAGTCCCGGATGAGATCGGGAACATGACGAGGAGTCTCGAAATGGTCGAGACGTAAAGATCGATATATTGGACGACTATATTCGGACATCGGAAAGGTTCTGAGTAATTCGGGTATTTTTCGGAGTACCGGAGAGTTACGGGAATTCGCCGGGAGTATATGGGCCTTATTGGGCTTTAGGGGAAAGAGAGATGAGAGGTTGGGCGCCCCCCAAGGCCTAGTCCGAATTGGACTAGGGGGAGGGGCTGCGCCCCCTCCTTCCTTCTCTTCTCTCTTCCCTTGCCTTGACTCCTACTCCTACTACTTGGAAGGGGGGGAATCCTACTCCCGGTGGGAGTAGGACTCCTCCAGGGCGCGCCATAGGGGCCGGCCCTCTCCCTCCTCCTCCACTCCTTTATATACTTGGCCAGGGGGCACCCCATAGACACAACAATTGATCTCTTGATCTCTTAGCCATGTGCGGTGCCCCCCTCCACCATAATCCACCTCGGTCATATCGTAGCGGTGCTTAGGCGAAGCCCTGCGTCGGTAGAACATCATCATCGTCACCATGCCGTCGTGCTGACGGAACTCTCCCTCAAAGCTTGGCTGGATCGGAGTTCGAGGGACGTCATCGAGTTGAACGTGTGCAGAACTCGGAGGTGCCGTGCGTTCGGTACTTGATTGGTCGGATCGTGAAGACGTACGACTACATCAACCGCGTTGTGCTAACGCTTCCGCTTTCGGTCTATGAGGGTACGTAGACAACACTCTCCCGTCTCGTTTCTATGCATCACCACGATCTTGCGCATGCATAGGAATTTTTTGAAATTGCTACGTTGCCCAACAGGAATCTCCCTCCAATTCGACCTCCCTCTCCCCTTTCCATGGGGAGAAGGGGGCGCCACCCTTATTGGGCCTTTATGGCCCAAGTGGTCTTCTGCCACTTGGCCTTATTAGGCTCATCGATATTAAATTAAATATATATTTGTTGTAAACATTTTTAGAGAATTATATATATAATTTAACATTCCCGGAAACATTTTCCACACACACACACACACTACAAAAAAAATACACTTCCGTGATGATACGTGTTTGTCACAGTAGGTCGCGTTTTTTGTCATGCATGTACATCCATGACAAATTTATGACAGAATCAAGATAGTCGTACCTGTGTTGTCGTAGAAGTGTTCCATGACATTACCAAAATTATCATCACGGAAGTGTCCACTTCCATGACGATAAATCGCGCGTCACAGTAAGTGCTTTCGTCAAGGGTGACTGACACGTGGCATCCACCGTAACGGAGCGCCGTTAAGCTATCGTGTCAGATTTTGGATCCGATAACCCGTTAACAGCCCCGACCAATGGGGATTTTCCTCGTGTAAAATCATCATTGGCTGGAGGAAACATGTGTCGGCTCACCGTTGGGACAGATGTCATCCGCTCATTGGACCGAAGGCGCCTATGATACGGCGACACGTGGCACGGCCCAACAGAGGCCCATTCCTGTGAAAAGGCCGACCCATTTGACTTGGTCAAAAGGTGGCGGGCCGGCCCATGGAAAGCCTGTTAACGGCCTGTTCGCATATAGCCCATTTACAGCCCGCTAACCCAGGGCCCGTTATGCCCTTTCCGAATTAGGCCCAGTAGCGTCATCTGGGTCGTCCAATATGATTCAGCCCGTTTTAACTTCCGGCCCATGTGTGGCCCATGACTTCTTTCTACCCATATGAGGACCTTTGTAACTCTTGGCCCATTAACGGCCCATGGTGAAACTGGCCCGTAATGAATAGTGTATCACTTTATACCCATTAACGGCCCGTTATTCCATTGGGCCGTTTCCAGCCCAAGTTATCTTTCGGCCTTCTCAGGGCCCATTGATTCTTGGGCTCATTTGCAGCATTCGGTTACATACGGCCCGTTACTATCATTTTCTGCTTGTGGGCCAAATTCAGCCCGTCGTTACAGTCGCCCGTTTGTGGACCGTTAATACGTTCGGCCGTTTTCATGTAAAAAAACCCGTTGGGCTGTTTTCATAGAGTTATCAAATGCGGCCTATTAACGGCCCTTTATGGTCCACGAATAGTACGGCCCATGATTGGCGAAATGATGATACACCCCGTAGAAGGCCCATGGATCCTACGGCCCATATGAGGCCCATGGATAGTATGGCCCGTAGAAGGCCCATGGACCCTACGGCCCGTAGAAGGCCCATGATTATTTTGGCCTAGTTACCAAAAATAGGCTATTGTGGCCACTAGAAAAAAACAGAAAAAGAACTACAGTGACTACAAGCAAACAACTAAACAAGACAATAAGGAAATAAATAAGCAAGCAATTAACGCTAGCCTATTACCGCTATTACACATATTACATCCACTGGGCATCAAAGTTCGCCACCAGTGCAAATATAGGGAACAAAGAAGCACATTACATACACTGGCCGTCAAAATTGGCCACCAGTGCAAATAAACGCGGCAGAAAAACAAGAGCATAACTGAAAAAACTTCAGAAGAGCTCAAGAAACGTTATCCTGGGTATCCACCATGCTAGCAATAAGCTTAGCAAGCTGATTAGCTTTGTCCTGTTTGGCGCTAAAATCCTCCAACGCTTGCTGTTGCACCAGAAAGTATGCATCTGAATGCTCCAGGGACTTCCGTAGTCCTTCCGCTTCTTGTCGCAGCACAGCTGATCGATGTCTTTCAGCTTGTAGTTGAGACTCAAGAAACCGAACTGATTCAGACAGTGAGTTTGAATAGCTTGTGCAAGCGGTAGTGGCCAGTAACTCGAACACTAAACCAAGACAGGACTTTGGGGTTGTCTCGCTATCTTCAAGATAGTCTTCCTTAGTTGTTTTATCAGCTTTGTTGGAGACCAACAAGGATGTGTCACTATCCTGAACCTTATCTGCATTACTTCCTTTACCATTGCTTAATAAGGCACTCTTCCCCAATATTCTGTCAGCATTATAAAAGAAGAAACAAGCAGATACATAACAAGTTTAGCATGTACTAGTATATGAAACTCATTTCGGTGAACTAGTTCATTAGTAAGGTGGACAGGATTAAACTACCAAGTCTTCTATTGCCAAGTACTAGTACATAATAAAAGCATCAAACAAACATATATCTATGTCCTATGGTCACTGCATTGTCTTGCCAAATCAAAATAGAGACACGGTTCAAATCATGTCAGTTCAAGACAAAGCAGCAATGAAAGAATACAAAACGTGGGAAACTACATGGCACAACAAGATTTCAGATGGGTACCACGGGTCTACATGTACAACAACACTATTGGCTCTGTTGTGATGCTAGTAATGTGCATGATATGAAAGTCAACTGTATACACAATTGAAATTGAAATCAACAGAGCTATTGATAAGAGCAAACCTGTTAAAGAAACATGCGTGAACATACCTGCTGTGCCATTGGAGTTTCGATTGGATCCTTCAATTTAAAAATATGTTTGTATGAGTAAATACAGTGATACAAGAGCAAAGCAATCGTAGTTAAAAAAGGCGCGCCTAAGCGAGCGCTTAAGCGCGCCTAGGCTCCAGGCGTTGGCAAAACGCATTGTGCATAACTATGCATAATCTGTGCATAACTGCGCATAAGCATGCGCTTTAGTCAGTAAAGCGCAAGGCGGTGGCAAAACGCACAATTAACGCCTAGCGCTTTTTTGAACTATGATAGCAATGGAATCTTAAATTAGAACAGTTGTTCTTCAGGTTTAGGCACTTGTTCTACATGAACAGAGTACAGTAAGATGCAAGAATATAATACTTAAAAATAGAAAATGAGCTCATAGACCTTACCACATTCTTGGTTCGGGACCAGTACAGAACAAGGCGTTCCCAGTCATCGTCCAGTAAATGTGTCTTAGGAGAACGTAAGGGAATTTGATGAGTTTGTTTGCCGGTGAAGTATGTTTTCTTCAAGTAATTCTGATACTGCCACCAAGCATTCTTGAAGATAGCAGAGGTATTAGCACAGGTTACCTCATCCTGGTTTCCAAATCGGTCCTTCTCTATAGAGAAAAATGGGAAAATTTGTTGTGTTTTAACCATCATGGAGGTAGGATGCATGAGATGAAGCAAAGTAATTGCCATGAATAACATTACTTACACATAACTCCTGGACAAACACCTGCAACTGGCATTTTCCTTCATCTTCAGTATAATATTTCCAAGATGGGAAGATACACACATACGATTTAACAACATCAAATGCGATAGATGCTAAACTACAACTAGCTGGTTGTGCTTCCTCCACAGCAATAGGTGTACTAACTGGTGGAGTTGGGGTTCGCCGTGATAGTATTGGCCCTTTGGGCACTGGAGTTGCCTTACTAACTGCTCTTGTTTGGGAGCTCTGTGGTGGAGATGGTGCTGTGTCAACAGGAACTGGGTTACTATCGGCTGGGGTTGGGGTTAGATTGGGTGAAGCTGGTTCTCTGTCCATGGCAGTAGGGGTACAATCTGCGAGAGTTTGGGTTATGTGTGGTAGGGCTGGTTCTTGTGCATGTACAACCGGGGTGCTATCTCCACCAAGAGGTAGCACTATTTTATTTGAAGATCGTGTTTTTAGTCCGCTAGATACTGGCATCACCCACTCCAATTCAAATGGCTGATAAACAGGAAACATAGTTGAATGTACAGACATTGTATGAGAGACAGATGCAATAGATAGTGTGGAAAAAAGAGGGCATGAAATAGTTGACATGTATATTGTTTAACTAAAACGGATAGCATGACATAATTTCACATATATGATGTCTATCTAAACTGGATAGCATAGCATAACATAATCCAAAGATATGATGAATAACTAAACATGATCGCATGACATTATTCACCTACATGTTATCTAAGTAATCAGGATCGCATCATTTAATTCACATATGTGATTTATATGCTAAACAGAGGGCATTCAATATGATGTCTGAACTAAGAACATGGTGTTGAATATTGTGTATATGATGTCTAAACTATGCAATGCAAGACACCGTATGCATGATATGAGCAGTATAACTGTGCCAAGTTAGAGCATACACCTCAGTGGGGGAATAGGGTTGGTCATCTGTCTCTGAATCCATCTCTGAGGAGCTATCGGGACCCAACAAGAGATCTGCTTTGACAGGTAGCACTGTCTGCTCTGAAGGCCTTGTTTTCACTCCAGATTTTTCCATCTCCCACCCAAATGGCTGATTCACAGGAAGAGTAGTTTAATGTACAAACATTGTCGACAAATGGAAATGTAATGAAGAAAAGGATGGGCAAGATATCATTCAAATATATGATGCCTGGTTAAACAGGATGGCATTGCACATTTCACATATATTATGGCTGGCTAAAAGACATGAGACTGCATAATTCCCATATATGATATAGACTAAACAGGTGGCATTACAGAACATGTCTCAACTAAGCAGATGACATATATGATGTCAAAAGTAGGCACTGCAAGGCAACATATGCATGATATGACTAACATCATCATGCCAAGGTAGAGCAAACACCTTGGGGGGAAATAGGAGTGGTCAGCGGCGTCTGAACCCACCTCAGAACAGATATCTTCCTCTGGATTACAATTTGGAGAGGGGTGGGAAGGGTTTGCCATTGAACCCACCATGGAGCGATGTCTGCATGACATTGTATTGCCGCGCAAAACTCTTCTCTTTTTCTCTACATGTTCAGCATGACCGTGTACAATATCTGACATGCATACGAAAAAATATGGTGAGATTATGTAAGGAGAGCATGCAGAAATTTAGAGTGATGGTAACAACCAGTGGATCGACGTTTTTCCGTTGAACCAAAATAGCCCTAATGGATCGACGCGAATGTATAGTAATAAGTGATGCAACAAGTGTACAACCTCTTTGCCATAGCCGTGTCGACCTCAGCATCATTGGGTTGGTCGCTGAAGCAGTTGAGGCAGAGGTGGCTGTCAGAGGTGTGGAGGAAGATCTGAGGAATCTGTAGACGGCGTCCAGGGCACTGCTCTGTTGTGATGGGTCGTTCTGTCGTTGGATCAGCTCCGGTGAGCCGTAAGACATCAAGGCTGAAGCAACACAAGACAAACATCGTCAATCTCAAGTGGGATTCTAATAGCATCTCCAATAGATGATGTAAAATGGATGTAAAATTAACATCACAAAAAACCACCTGACTATAACAGATGAGGTAAAAACTGTTGACTCTAAACTTAACTGTCAAAACTGAAATTTACTATGGAATCTAAATGCTACTGTCGAAACTAAACGCAATGGTAGCAAAGAGGCACTTGACATGTAGTTTAGGAAGGGCCAGTAGTTCATCTTCAACATGCACCCCCTGAGCTGCCAGCCACCACCGGTCGAACCGCCGGCCCCAGCGCCGCCTTGCCGCCCTGAAACAACTCGCCACCGCCGCCTCAGCCAGCCCTCTAGGCCCCCCGCCCCCACCCCCCGCCCCCACCCTGAACCCTAAGATAGATAGTGGGGTGCCTCTCCGGCGAGCCCCCGTCCCCGATGCGGGTGGTTCTTCCTTAACTCTGGTGAGCCCCCCAACCCCTGAAAATCGACTGACCCAAAATTCAATTCAGTCGACTGAAGTGTGGCTTAATCGGAGCAGAGCAACAGCACGAGCGAGGGGGAGAACAGCAACAGCTGGGCGAGCGAGCGATCGAGCGAGAGCCGGAGCAGCAGCAGCATCGTGAGCGAGCGAGAGCCGAAGTAGCAGTAGCAGATCCGGCTGGTATGGACGCCACCGCCGAAGGGGCCTCGCACTGGGGGAGATCCGTCGTGGAGATGTCGCCCGCAGCGCCGGCTTCAAGGTAGCCGCTCCATGGGGGTGCGAGATGGAGCACCATCGGCGCCGGGAGGTCGAGTTAAGGAGAAGGTGCGACGCGATGAGTGTACAACCTCTTTGGTGGCGCCGAGTAGGCCTCGGCTTCGTCCGAGGAGTCGGTGAGGATGCTGCGGTTCCGGTGGAGCAGGTTAAGGCGGCGCTGTGGGGATGGAGCTGTCGCGATAGACGAGGCGATCGTCGGAGCAGCTCCTTGGAGGTGGAGGACGGGGCAGCTGAACCGGCGGGACGGCAAGATGGACGACGGATCCTCATCTGGGGAGGTGGACGAGGGACGTCGAGCTGTTGCGGTGGACGACGTCGTCGGGGAAGAGGCTCCGGCTGGGCAGCGGTGACGTGGCGGACGGAGGAGGGTGGGGTTTCACGGCTGGAGCGGAGAGGTTATGGCGGCCTGAGATTTCGAATGGCGAAAAGGGGGCGATGGGAGGGGTGAAGCATGACTTAGGGACACGCTTGTCCAAAATGTAGGGTGTGTTACAAAAGTACCCCCACCGATTTGAACTAGCGGCCCTTTCGGCTCAGGGTTATAAGGGGGATTTCGCGTGTCGGGATTTGGCAGCTGGAGGGAGTTTTCACGCGCGTTGTAATTTCGGGATAGCAAGGCGCGGGTTGTGAAGGCGCCAGTTTTGGGAGCACGATATCTGAATTTTCGCGATATAACAAGACGCGGGTTGAATTTTAGGGACAAGCCTAACGTGTAGTAATATTGTACTTGTACGTACCAAATCAATTCGCACTTCCCTCAACCAAAAAGAAAACGAAAAAAATAAAACTATTCACACCACACAAAGAGATAGTCTTGCCCCGTTTTACTATACAAATGTTATTCAAAGATACTCCCTCCTTCCATCTATATAGGGCCTAATGCGTTTTTCGATGCTAACTTTGACCAAATATTAGAGCAATGATATATGACATGCAACTTACACAAAGCACATCGTTAAATTCGTCTGTGAAAGGTTCTTTAAATGATATAATTTTCACATTGTGCATGTCATGTACTATTAATCTTGTCAATAGTCAAAGGCGGTCTTAAAAATCTCATTACACCCTATATAGATGGAAGGAGGGAGTATGAATCCATGTTATGTCCGATTAAATTTTTTCGCTTGCTGTATAATGCATGTAACCTACTCATACCAACATTTTAGTGCATTCCAAATGTCTATACTACCACTACAATTCGAACTAAATTTGAATTCGTTTCTCTATTTCAATAAGAATCTACAATCATGATTGTTGCCAACTTCAACCATCATAGTTTCCTTGCTATCCGCCAGATATAAATCGGACGGCCTATAATGCAGGATGGCAGGCACACTATCATCAACAACTCCGTTTTTTTATAAGAGTAGAGATAAAATATATTAAATGTAGTATAACATGTTCATAACCACACCATGTGTATCACCGTTATATATATTCACACATGCGTCGGTTTGAAACACTATGATAAATTCTTCAAATATCCGAATTCGCTTTTTATAATGAAGTATATATGATCTCTATTGGTCTTTTACGCCCACACAACCCTCTTATCTTTGTAGCTAGCGCTAACTTTCTCTTGTGCATGCACACGCCCGCATCCCTCTCACCCTCCCTCAGCATTCTCTAGCTCCATCGCGCAAATTCGTCTTTTCACTTTAGGTCGTTCACCCACGGTGTGTGTAGGCCCCCAGCTCCTTCACGGCACACATCAATCGATACGCCTCTCTAGCCAGGTGTGCCTAGCACAAACACAAGCTTTCCCTCTTCTCTTGTCACCGTCCATGCCACACTCCCACCACTCTTTTCATCGTTCTCGTACTCGCACACTCCTCCCCCCTCGATATAGTATGCCTCTCGTACCACCTCCTACATGCATCCCTCTCTCTCTCTATCCTTCTCCTCGTGCCTCATTTGCTTCTAACACACACATGCATGTATACCGATCGATCTCCCAACATATACCTAGATCGACTTTAACTACCCCCCCATCGATCGACGTACCTCACAAGTTATGTCTCTCCTTTCTCTAACAAAGGGCGATTGATCTTCCTATATAGTTACGTCTGCTTACCACAGCCACATCGCGCCCCCTCGTCATTCGTGCATGCCTCCTGACCCGTCTCTCACACGCACGTGCACAGACAACAAGCAGCCATCTCCTCTCTTATTGATATTGTGGGCGTGCCCTCCGTTTGTCTAGCAAGCCTATCCCACTATTTGCTAGAAGCAACTCCACTACCACCCCCTCCAACACTCTAGCTCTCTCTCTCTCTCTCCCAACCTTATTCCTCTCCTGCACATATGCATGGATGCCGATTGATCTCCCTTAATACATGAGGCAGATCGATCTCCTTAATACATGAGGTAGGCCTCTCTCCTCCTCCACACATATACCAGCCATTGTACCTCTATAGTTAATTGGGCCTCCCTCTTCCCCCACCACACATCGATAGTCGAGCACTGCAGGTAGGTATCCATGCCACAGAGACAAACTGCACATGTCCCATCTCACGTTCCAGTAGGCCAGCCACTCTATATTTTTGATGTGGGCACACACAAATTCGATGGCACTCCTTATCGATCGCGCGCGCACACACACACACATCATCCCTCTCTTCGATTCTATGGACACCTCAAGATGCATTTGTATGAGTAGTTTATCTTGTGAGAGAAAAGTTTGAACGAGGGAAGGCCTTATTTGTGAAAGTGGAGAGACGTGTGGGTATATTTTTGCAAAATTGCCATAGTTTCTTTCCTATCCGTTAGATACAAATCTGACGGCCTATATTGCAGTATGGTACGCACACCATCATCACCAACTCTGTTTTCTACTCCCTCCGTCCGAAAATACTTGTCATCAAAATGGATAAAAAGAGATGTATCTAAAACTAAAATACGTCTATATACATTTCCTTTTATCCATTTTGATGACAAGTATTTACGGACGGAGGGAGTATTTGTCTTTTTAGAGATTTCAACAAGTGACTATGTGTCATATCCCTAGTTCTGGTATGACCTAGGCTAGCCCTTCATGCTTGCATCATGTTTAAATTACATTTAAATTTGAAATCGGGATTTGTTAAACCCTCATAATCATTTCTGAAAATGACCCAAGTAAAAATTGCTCCAAAAGGGTCCAAGAAAATGCTCATGTTGCTCTCTAAAAATATTGGAAAGAGATAAAAATGAAACCAATATTTTAAAGAGCTCATAAGTATTTATTTTGGGCATTTCGAATTAATCCAGTATTTATTTGCGTTGGATAAATATTTTTTATATACAAAATATTGTCCAATAATTCTGAATTTTGGTGAGGGGATTTGGATTAATTCCTTAGGTCCCTGTAAAATTTTACATAATTAAATAAAATGATTTGGTATTTTTATTAAATCAAAACAAATGTCAGAAAAATAGAAAAGGAAAACAAAAGGGAAATACCTACCTGGACCTTACCTGCAGACTGGCAGCCCAGCGGCCCAACAGGCCGGCCCAGCTGACTGGCGCTGCCAGTCCTCATCTCCACCACGCCAGAAGGACGCCGAGCGCGTGCTCGCCGCGCGCGAGCACACGCCGGCCACCTCCTGCTTCCCCGCTCGCCGCTGGATGCCCCACGCGAGGCCACGCGCTGCCCCGCACCGCTCTCTCTCTCTCTCTCCCCTGGCCTCCCCTCCTCTCCCTCGCTCTTTCTCGCGCGACGTCCGAACACTACCGTCGCCCCCGCTCGCTGTTGCTGCAGCCACCGCCTCCCCCTCGACCTCTCTCTGTGCCCGAGAGCTCCACCACGACGTCCTCTACGTCCTTGACGAGCCAGGCAACCGGGGACGCACCGTATCGTCGCCACCGCCGTCGTCTTCATCTCCGGCCACGCAGATCGCCGCCGTCAAATTCGTTGCCGTCCGGACCTCCCCGAACTCGCCGTCAAGCCCTTCGTGCTCACTGTGAGGCCATGAACCTTTTTCCCCTAACCTCGTAGCTTGCCGCTTGCCGTAGCCGTCGTTTCATAGATGGCCGAAGCGCCCCACCGCCGTCCATGTCACCGTCGTCGCCCTGGCCACCGCAGCCCGCAGCCGAGCGCGTCACCCTGCTCCTAGTGACGCCAGGAGGCCGTAGAGCCTCTCCGCTCGCTTCCCCATGCACCGTAGCCCTCGCCTGCACTTGGCCGTGCTCCGGCCGCCGCCCCGAGCTTTGCTCCGACGAGCTCCGGCCGCCCCTGCCTCTCCCACTTGCTCCAATCGGTGTGGACGAGCGCGGGCTATGCCCCGGTGGTCCCCGCCATCCTTTTGGTCGCCGGAACGGTGATCCCGAGCCCCTCTACCGCGTTCGGCCTCGCCGGTGGTTAAACGCCGGTGGGGTTGACCAGGTCTAACCCCCCCCCCCCAGTTGACCTGGTGTTTGACCCGTGTGGGTTAGTGACATGTGGGGCCCGGCCCTGCTAACTCTTAGTTTAGGATTAGTTTAGCAACTAATTAACCCTGTGAACTA
This sequence comes from Triticum urartu, assembly GCF_056163025.1. NCBI lineage: Eukaryota > Viridiplantae > Streptophyta > Magnoliopsida > Poales > Poaceae > Triticum > Triticum urartu. The sequence continues at coordinate 502,094,618 of NC_141876.1, read as the reverse complement.
ACTATGACACTGGCGTGTGGCCCCACACGTCAGGTTTGACCCAAGTTGACTGCTGACGCAATGCTGCTGTCATGCTGACGCAATATATCATTTTCTGGTATTAAATAAATTAGGAAATTCCAGAAAATGATATAAACTTCAAAAATTCATAGAAATTCAACCGTAGCTCGGATTGAAATAATTTATATATGAAAAATTATCAGAAAAATGCAATCTATCCATCTGTACCAGTTTCATGCATGAAAAACCAACTTATACCTGCTGTATAAGTGAAAACCTATAAATGGCATTTATAAAGAGCTTATTTTGGAGATGCATTTGAATCTTTGGTTCAAATGGATTTCATCCAAATAAAAGCCAGTTGCATTAGCTCAATCAGCATCACATATTCATGCCATGATCATGCATCATATTGTTGCATGTGCTTGTGTTTGATTATCGACATCGTTCCTTCTTGATAGGTCCTGCTCCGGAGACCGATCCAGAGTACCTGTCAAAGGAGCAGTGCCCCCCTGTTGATCTACCAGGCAAGCAAACCCCCTTGTTCATTCCGATACAATCCTACTCTCTCGCTCCTGCTCTCATTTATTGCATTAGGACAACAACGATTCAACTGCTACTTTATGCTGCGGCAGTTGAACCCATTCCTCTGCATGACCTGTCATTGCCAGAGTAAATAGTTAAAACCCACTAGCATGTGTAGGAGTTGATTGAGCCATGTTGTGTTCTTTCCATGCCATGCCTGCTATTTCTTAGAGTTGTGTCAGGTCTGATTCATCGGGAATGAATTCGAGTGGTACGATATGTTCTGGTGTTGAGAGTTAAGCGTGTGAACACATTTTGGTAAAGGTAGCGGTGAGAGGCCATGTAGGAGCACATGGTGGGTTGTCTCACTGGAACCGTCCTTAAGCACTGAGTTCCGTGTATGTTGTCCAATGACTAGCTACTACCACACATTGGAATGCTTAAGTGCCCCTCTCGACTTATTAGCCAACTTGATCTCTGTCCAGGAGTCGCAAATAGTTTCTGGTGTTTGTAGGTAGTATTAGTAGTCTACCAAGTGGCACCCGGCCAGGTGGGCTTGGGACAGACTAGGCACAAGTGGCACGGTGTACCAAGCGTAGATCCATCCGGCGAGGTGGGCTTGGGAACCCTGCACATATCGTTTGGGGCCGTGAGCGACACCCCGGCCGGATCTCCTTGCGGATGGAACCCAAATAGGAGATAAACCTGGACTAGAGTCTTGTGTGGTTAGTCAGGTCATGGCCGACACCCTCGCTAGGATTCCGCTTGAAGGTTGCCGAGGTACAGGACGTGTACATGGTGATAAGTGGTGAGAGCGTGTGTGAAGAAGTACACCCCTGCAGGGTTATCATGATCTATTCGAATAGCCGTGTCCTCGGTTATGGAATTCTTGGACGCTTACGTGCTACGTAGACAACTTAAAGTGGATACTCTAAAATGCTCAAGACAAGTGTGAGTGCTATGGATGGCCTTCTCGTAAGGAGACGAGGATGAATCCATAGTAGTGTATGGATGTGGTGACTAGTGGACTCGTGTGCGCCGCCTCACCTCAAAGAAGTTTCTCGTTGTCGTAGAACAGGATAGCCACTGAGTCAAAGCTGGCTTGCCGCAACTAAACCCCACATTACCTTCTTGATACAAATGCATGTATGATAGGATCTGATGTAAGTCTTGCTGGGTACCTTTGTACTCACGTTTGCTTTATTTATGTTTTGCAGGTGAGACATCTGTCTCACTAGTAGTACCGCTTGGACTTTGACGAGTAGCTTGCACCTCAGCTACGATCTTGTGCCCTTGGGAGGGACTTGTAGATAGTCAGGCCTCTTAGCCTCTTCTTTTGTAGTTGTCTGTACCCAGACATGTAATGCTTCCGTTGCTTGTATGCTCTGAATGATGGGTCATGTGACCCCTATTTGTATTTTATGCTATGTGGCTCTTCTGAGCCTTTATCTATATGAGTTTGCATTATGTTGTGATGCCATGTTGTACAGCACATACTTGCATGTTATGCGTATGTGTGACGTGTATTGCTATGTGTGGGATCCAACAATCTAGTTGTTTATCCTTGGCAGTCTCTCTTATGGGGAAATGTAGTCTAGTGCTTCCTTGAACCATAGTAGTCCGCTACAGCCCGGTTCACCGGAGTCCTGCTAGCCCAGCACTACTGCTCAGGACACTTGACTGGCTGGCATGTGCTTCACTTCGTTCCTGTGTCTGTCCCTTTGGGGAAATGTCACGTGGTGACATCCAGAGTCCTGCCTAGCCTGCTACAGCCCGGGTTCCCGGAGTCCTGTTAGCCAGTGCTACAGCCCGGATTCACACGCTGCTGACCGACATGCTCGGTGTGATTCATGTATGCCTGTCCCCATGGGTTAGTGTCGCCTTGGGTTCACGACTAGCCATGTCGGCCCAGGTTCTCTGTCATATGGATGCTAGCGACACAATCATATACGTGAGCCAAAAGGCGCAAACGGTCCCAGGCCAGGGTAAGGCGACACCCGTGGGAACACCGTGCGTGAGGCCGCAAAGTGATATGAGGTGTTACCGGCTAGATCGATGTGACTTGGAATCGGGGTCCCGACAACTTTGGTATCAGAGCCTGACTGCCTGTAGGATTTCCAAGCCAACCTGGTCGAAGTTGAGTCTAGAAATTCTTTAGCTATATAGGGGAATTGATTGTGGAAGGGATCATAAGGCTCTTTTTACTCCTTTCACCTCTTGTCCCTCTGATCGGAGTCATCCTATTTTTCCTACGGGGTTAAGGAACTAGGCTTCCTCTTCTGTCTATCAGGATCACGTGTTACTACTCCGTAGTCCCATAGGATTGGTTGATCAGAGTCATATTCCAGTTTTCAAGTACTTCCGGTATAGTCTGCTTAGTAATATCTCAGAACCCTGAGTGATGATGTGAGTTTGGTGCTACCCCGCCCTTGCAGAATGTTTCATTTTGAGCATTCTACTGCCGTTATGCTGCCAGAATTGTCCTAGGAGTTCAAGAGATAGTATTTTCCTCGTACTATGTTCTACATCCTTATGATGACGCTGAATCCATCCTTGTTTTCCTTGGTTTCGTTCTTCAGGATGTTGTCGGTTAATCGAAGTTCTGTTGCTCGTAGCCGGAACCACGGAGATGGTAGGGATGAGGTTCCTCCCGATCAGCCTTTGTTGGCAAAGTTCATGTTAGAAGTTGAGATGAACAAGCGTGAGACCAACCGCTTGTTAGCACGTATCGAGGAGAACACTGCACCCCAGTGCAAGGAGTCAGCGAACATTTATGATTTCATTGGTCTGAAACCACCTACCTTCCATCATTCCATGGTACCACTCGATGCAGATGACTAGCTTCGTAGTATCACTCACAAGTTGCGTTCTACGAACATAGCTGAAAGTGACAAGGTCACCTATGCTACATATCACCTGGAAGGTCCTGCTAGTCTTTGGTGGCAGAACTATGAGGCTATGCTTCCAGCTGGCCAGATAACCACCTGGAGAGATTTCACTGAGGCCTTTCGTGAGCATCACATTCCTCATGCTCTCATTGACCGCAAGAGAGAAGAGTTCTGTAGTTTCACCCAGAGTAAGATGGCTGTTGATGCTTACAGTAGAGAGTTTGAGAACCTTGCCCGCTATGCTACAGAAGAAGTGTCCACAGATGCCAAGAAGCAGGCTAGGTTCCGGAAGGGTCTCAACCCCAAGTTGCGTCATGATCTACACTTGCATCATTGCAATACATTCCAGGCTCTTGTGAACAAGGCCATTAATGTAGAGACAGCTCAACTCCCTTACGAGGAGTCTTGTAAGCACACCCGTGATTTGGGTTCTTCCTCCGGTTCTAGTTCTCAGAAGCGCCGGATTTGGTTTCCGAACTCCGCTCTTCCACCCGGTTATACACCAAGGCCTTCTTGTGTGGCACCTCACCCAGTTCAACCGTATGCTACACCCATGCCTATTGGTAGACCACTTGTCAATGCGGGTCCATGTCATACCTCCAAGATTTGTTACAAGTGCGGAGAGCCAGGCCACATTGCCCGTATTTGCACTCAAACCCATGTTGCTCCACCCCAGCCCGAGAAGTCTGTTGGTCGTGGTAGTAAGCCTTCACACCAGATGCTCAGTGCCAAGTCAGCTCCCACTGAACTTGGACGTGTGCATCACGTCTCAGATAAAGACACTCATGATGATCCAGATGTCGTTCTTGGTACACTTCTTTTCAACTGTCACCCAGCTTCGGTTCTATTCGATACTAGAGCATCTCACTCCTTCATTTCCTAAAGTTATGCCCGCGTGCACGACATGTCATTTTGTGATATGCCCTCCCCACTACTCATTCAAACTCCTGGATCCAAGTGGCAAACTTCTAGGATAAGTTATGGCAATGAAATACATGTTGACATACTTGTATTCCTAGCTTCCTTGATATCCCTTAAGTCTTCAGATATTAACATCATCTTGGGTATGGACTGGATGAAAGCTCATTATGCCAGGATTGACTGTTACACCAGGTCTGTTCAGCTCACACACCCCTCTGGCAAGATAGTCACTGTCTCCACCAAAATTGCAAAGCGTCAACTCTATTCTCTAAATGCCAGCCCTCTTCCTGACCTTGAAGATATCCCGGTAGTCTGCGACTTTCCGGATGTCTTTCCAGAGGAACTGCCAGGTATTCCACCTGACAGAGATGTAGAGTTTGTTATAGATATTATCCCCAGCACTGCCCCAATTTCTAGGAGACCTTACAAGATGGCACCCTTAGAGCTAGCCGAGCTTAAGGAACAACTTGATGAGTCCTTGCAAAAGGGTTTCATCTGTCCTAGTTCTTCTCCCTGGGCTTGCCCCGTCCTCTTTGTCAAGAAGAAGGATGGTACAGACCGGATGGTTGTAGATTATCGTCCCATTAATTTGGTCACGATAAACAACAAGTATCTGCTCCCCAGGATCAACGATCTGTATGATCAGCTCGCTGGATCCTCAGTCTTCTCCAAGATGGATTTGAGGTTAGGCTACCACCAAATCAAGATCAGAAACGGGGACATTCCTAAAACGGCTTTTGTCACTCGTTATGGTCAGTACGAGTACACCTTCATGTCCTTTGGTATAACCAATGTTCCAACTACGTTCTCCCGCTTGATGAACTCGATCTTCATGGAGTACTTAGATAAGTTCGCCGTGGTTTACCTCGATGATATCCTTATTTACTCGAAGAACGAGGAAGAGCATGCTGAACATCTTAGACTTGTGTTAGAAAAACTCAGAGAACACCGCCTTTATGCCAAGTTCTCCAAGTGTGAATTTTGGTTGCCAGAAGTAACCTACCTAGGCCACGTAATCTTTGGTAAGGGCATTGCTGTCAATCCCGAGAGAGTTCAGGCCGTTCTTGATTGGACTCCGCATGAAACAGTTAAACAAGTTAGGAGTTTCCTTGGTCTAGCCAGTTATTGTCGCTGCTTCGTTGAGAACTTCTCCAAAGTGGCCAAACCTCTCACGGAACTTCTCAAGAAAGATAAAAAGTTTGAGTGGTCCCCATAGTGTGAGTACAGTTTTCAGGAACTGAAAAGACGCCTGACTTCTGCTCCCGTACTTGTGCCACCGGATTTCACTAAAGACTTTGTTATCTACTACGACGCCTCATGACAGGGACTAGGTTGCATCCTTATGCAAGATCGCCATGTGATTACCTATGCATCTCGACAGTTGCATCCACATGAGGAGAATTATCCTACACATGATCTAGAGCTTACAGCCGTAGTCTATGCGCTTAAGATTTGGCGACATTACCTTCTCGGTAAACGTTGCGAGATATAGACCGACTGTCGGATTTCGGGTTCCGGTAGACCCTTGAGGTTCGAACACTGGGGTGTGCGCGGAGATTTCGCCTTCTACCTAACTGCACCCCTCCGCCTCGCTAAGATCTAAGCTATGGAAAGAACAACACAAGAGACACAGGGTTTATACTGGTTCGGGCCACCGTTGTGGTGTAATACCCTACTCCAGTGTGTGGTGTGGTGGATTGCCTCTTGGGCTGATGATGATGAGCAATACAAGGAAGAACAGCCTCGCGAGGGTCTGTTCTTGGTTGGGGGGATGAACTGCTAGAGGGAGTTCAGTCACCCTTCTCTCTCTCTCTCTCTCTCTCTCTCTCTCTCTCTCTCTCTTCTCGATGGCGATCCTGGCTAGTTTCTGGGTTGGCCGATTCTCGATCGTCGATCCTAGCTAGTTTCTGGGTTGGCCGATTCCCCATCCTTCTACCCTGTGGGTGGCTAGTCCTATTTATAGGCAAAGGCCCTGGGCCTCTTCCCCAAATATTGAGCGGGAAGGGCGCCAACAATTGGCCATTTTGAAGGGGAACATCTGGTACACTTATCCTGACTAAAGTTGGTCCTCGCCTGCCAAAGACTCTGGTGGTGACGCTGGCTTGGGCTCCACAATGACTTCCTCCCTGCCGTTGGACTGGTCTTGGTCTCGTTGCACTGAAACGGGTGCCTTTGCTTGATGCTCTCGCCTGCGCTTGCTCCCTTTGCACCAAAGAGGAAAGGAGGACACTGCGTGGGCTAGCGCCCGCCTGGCGCCCTTGGTCGTCATGGCTTGCGTCACGGGCACCTCGTGAGGTACCCCGCCTTGATCTCTCCGCCTCCTCGCGAGCCAGCCTAATGAGGTCGTGCCTGAGGAAGCTCCGTGTCGTCCGCCCCGCAAGGCTTGGCCCCTCGCGAGGGTCTTGGGTCTGTGTTGATGAAGACGGGCCGTGCTGGGCCCCCTTTGAGCCACGCCGCAGGCAGGCAAGTCTGGGGACCCCCGTTCCCAGAACACCGACAGTAGCCCCCGGGCCCAAGGCGCGCCCGGACTTGGCCGTGCAGGGAGGCGAAAGGGCAATGGCGAAGCGCCGCGGGCCCTAATAGCCTGCGGCCTTAGGCGCCGCGTCGCGGTTGACTGGACGTGGGCGTCTCCACAACTACGCGAGTTGATAAGGAGCGGTATCTGCCTAGGCTTTGCTTTTTGCTTTCTCCGGTTGCTGCTCAGATCCCATTTCTTGCGCCTCTCCTTCCTTCCTCCAAAATTTCCAGATCTACTCCGACCGCGTGACCTAGGAAGCCATGGCGCCTCGTCAGTCCCCGGCCGGAGCTTGGTACTCGTCTGCCCTGGACTCGCCGAACGTGTCAGAGGCGAGCCTGGCCCGGTTGCGCCAGATGGCGGCGGCGCAGGGCATCGACGGGGCGAAGGTGTTCAAGGCCGGCTCCTCCACCCCTGAGGGCCAAGGGAGCACCTTCTATCCGTTCATTGTAAGCGCCATTGCTGCTGGCCTGGTGCCTCCCTTCTCCGAGTTCTTCTTCTCCGTCCTCCGCCATTATAAGCTACATGCTCTGCATCTCCACCCCAACTCTGTCCTTCTCCTGGCAATCTTCACCTATTACTGCGAGGCTCACGTAGGGGTGCAGCCCTCGGTGGCCTTGCTGCGCCACTACTTCTACCTCTGGACCTCTCGCGGTCCTGCTTCCGCGTGCGCGAGCTTCATCGCGTACGGTGGCGCCATTGCCATTTCGAACCCCGGGAAAAGGATTGAGGGCTTCAGGAGCAAGTGGGTCTTGGCAGATGCTGGGCGCATCCACCCTCGGCTGATCTTGCCCACGGAGCAACCCACGAGCTCCAGCGATTGGGGTCGAACGGAGCTCGCGGACCCCCGCACGAAGCTGGTGTTAGAGAAGATGGACGCGGATCTGAGGCCGGCCAACATGGCGGCGGCGAAGCTGACCGGCGCGTCGCTGCTAAGGGAATTCCTGGAGCACCAGCTGGCTCCGCTTCGGCGGTACTCACTTCCGATGTGGAGGCCCCATCCGAGCCCCGTGGCCTTGGCCGACGAAGATCTGGCTGCGGTCCTCCAATCTCTGGTCGGGGGCGATGTGGTGAGGTTGGAGGGCGCTCCTACGCCCTTGTTCCTCCGCGACGACTGGGGGCAGGTAGTGGAGTCCATGCCCGTCTTCAACGGGGACAGGCCCGTGCCCATGGAAACTCCCGGGGAATCGGTGGACATGTCCTCCGACGACTCCAGCGAAGAGGAGGAAGGAGGGGAGCGGGAAAAAGGGCCTGACTTCGAGGCGACTGATGGAGAGTCGAGGGCTCCCCTCCCCCGGTGCAGGTCCCGCGTTCTCCGCCTCTCTCCGAGCGATGACGACGAGGATGATGACGAGCAGGACGGCGGGAGCTTGCCCCCGATCCCGAAGAAGGACAGGACCGGGCTGATCTCCCACCGGTCTGCCCCAGCCCCGAGGCGGACCGCATATGTGCCTTCCGCTTCCAAGCTTCCCGAGGTTGACCCTTCCAGCCGGCTTTCAGGCTTCAAATATGGCCGGAGGCCGCTTGATCTTACTGGCGACGACCCGTAAGCGCTTGATTCTTGTCTTTATTTCTTGTTATGCTTCTGAGGCTTGACGTCTGCATCTCTTGGATAGGCTGGCGCCCACAGCAAAGAAGCCGAAGGGAGCTCCTGAGGTTCCATCCGTGGCAGCGCCTCTGCCCGCGAAGGAAGGTGACCGCGACGCGCGGGATTCTCCTGCCCGGTCGTCCTCGTGAGGCCTGGCTGAGCCGGCTGGGGCGAGCTCAGCCCCCATGGCCCAAGTGACTCCCGAGGTGCCTTTGCCTGCTGTCGCCACTACAGCCGTTGGGGCGCAGCAGGCTTCGCCTCAGGATGCTGTGGTCGTGCTGCCGCCTTCTCCTCCTACTCCACCGACTATTGTCTCTCCGACTCCTCCTGCCGTTCTGGATCATGCTGCTGCTGAGCTGGACCGACTGCGGCAGGATCTTCTTGGCACCGACCCTCACTTGGTGGCCGGGTGCTTGGAGCTGGCTTCAGGATGGATTCACTCCGACGCTTCGATTCGGGCGGCGCTGGTCCAGGCCTCGACGGCTTGCGATGAGGAGAGGCAGGCCGTCCTTGAGGCGAAGGCTGCTCGTGACGCAGCCCTGGGGGAGGTGGTCGACGTCCGTGGTCGCTGCAAGGCGCTGGAGGACGAGCTGCAAGGCCTGCGGGACCAGCTCGCGAAAGAGGTCCGCCTTCGCCAAGAGTAGGAAGAAGGCGTGAAGGCTCGCGAGGCGGCCGTCGAGGGCCGGGAGGCCAAGCTCAGGAAGCGCCGTGACCGCCTAGGCGCGCTGGAGCAGGAGCTGGGGGCGAGGAAGGTCGAGCTGGACGACAAGGCCCAGGTTCTTGTCGAGGACCGCGTGGCCTTCGCGGAGATGGAGGCGAAGGCTCGCTCCTCGCTGAGGTCGCTTTACGACAGCGGCCTGGAGAGCCCGCTGGCTGGCGCCAAGGACGGCCCCGCCAAGCTGCTTCCCTTCCTGGTTCGCGCTCTTGAAGATGTCGCCCTTGGCCTTGGCCCCATGGCCGAGGCCGAGGCGCGTGTCCTGTCTTCTGCAGCGCTGACGCGGGTCCTCACCCACATCTACCTTCGCGATCCCGGCGTCGACCTCGACAGCCTGCTGGAGCCAGTAAGCGGCGAGCGTGCCGCTGCCGCTGCCGAGGCCGTGAAGGGTCGCGCGGAGGCTCTGCTAGGGAAGTTCCGGGCCTTCAGCACCAAGCCGAAGCAAGGCGCTGCCGCCCCTGCTGCTGCGAAGCCACTCCGCGCTGCTCCACCGCCGACAAGTGACTCCGTTGTGGCTCCTGTCCTGCCTTTAATTCCTGCACATGTATCATGCCTCGGGGAGGCGTTTAAACTTGCGTTTGGCATTGAGATAACAGTGTGAACTGTAATATTTTCTTTTTAATTCCTTGAAATTTACGCTTTTCCTTCCTACTTGCTTATGTTCTACGCCGGCAGAGCCCGGCCCCGCGCATACCTCAGCCATCGTTAGCCCCGACCGGAAACCAGGACGAGACCAAGGAGTGAGGGGCTATGTGACAAGTTAGGCTCCTGAGTCGTGATGCTCAGGAGCCCCCCTCGATGCACGAACAGCAAGTAGGGAGGTGTGATGTGGGTGGATCTACCGTTCTACATCTGCAGAGCCTGGCCGCGCGCATACCTCAACCGCCGTTAGCCCCGACCGGGAACCAGGACGGGACCAAGGAGTGAGGGGCTACGTGACCAGTTAGGCTCCTGAGTTGCGATGCTCAGGAGTCCCCCTTGACGCTCAAATGGCCTTCGTACCTTGGCTCCGCTCGAGGAGAGATGCGCGACGAACCAGGCCCGGGGGGCCTGGCTGGGTGGCGTGCGTCTGGGCGTGACCCAGGCGCAGCCCCAGTGCCCAGCCCCCTCGCGCGGCACTCCCGAGGGGAGGCGTTATGATGAGGCTAGACACTGAGCTCTGGGCTCCCTGAGGTTGATGCCGCCCGGGGGCCGCCCTCAGTTGTTTATCACCAGCGCGGAGCATAGCGCTTCCGTACGTGTACGGGCATAGCCGCTCCTCGGCAGTGTCATCAGCCAGCGCGGAGCATGGTGCTTCCACTGGTACGTGGGAGGGGGCTTCCCTCTGAGAGGAGCCCCCGGGGCGTGTACAGCCCCGCCCTGACACGTGGCTGGCACGGTAGGGCCTAGCGAGGTGTATCTGGGCACCCGTGAGCCAGCGCGAGACTCACAGGGCCCTACCTCTAAGAGGGTTGCGCCTGACACTGGGCCTTATCTTGTGATGTGTCCCTACAAACTTGGTTAGATGCCGGCACTCTACGTCCTCGGGTCCCGGCCCTCGAGCTGGTCTCAGCCATCGCTGGTATGCCAGGTCGCGATGCCGTGGACAAGGCCAGAGGGTGAGGGCTGGAGAGCCAGTAAGAGCCCTGAGTCGCGATGCTCAGGCACCCCCGTTTAACGTGCAAGTGGTCGCCATGGAGAAGAAGAGGTGTCGTGGACAGGCATCAAATAATCAAGCATGGTGGGTCGAACGCATAGCCGGAAATAAACGCAAAAGGGATACATGCCGCTGGGTCTGGCCCGAGCGACTTGGGGATGACGCAGCCCGTGGGGCGCCCCCAACAAGGTAAGCTAACAACATGAAATAAAAGGGATACATGCCATAGGGACGGGCCCACGCGGCCTGGGAATAATGCAACCCTGGGGGGGCGCTCCCAGCTGGAAATGAAACTTGAAATATGTCACCTGATGATGTTGAGGACGAAGGAGTGTTGGTGTAGCTGACTCGGTGGGCTGCGGAAGCCGATCCTGGGGAGGCTCCGGAGGCGCTGGTGGCCCCTCGCGGACCATCTCCATCTCCGTCAGGGCTGCGGAACGCCTGGCCTCTTGAGACTCCATGATGCCCCTCATGAGGCGCTGGTACGTGGCAGCCGCGTTCGGCAAGTCGTAAGGCATGCGAACGTAGCTATGGGGTGGACCTTCGCAGCGCCCCACTCGCGAGGGCCAGAGGCGCTCCAGAGAGGTGACTCGATTGAGCCCTGGTATGTCGATGCAGACGCGCAGCCCACCATCCTCGCCTGGATGGGGAGCCACAGCTGGTAGGCGGCGGCCGCCTCTCATGACTCTTGACTCCTGTAGCTCCTGAATGGCCTTGCTGACGAACTCCTAAGGGTCTGGCCCTCCTTGCCTTACTCCTTCTTGAGGGAAACGTGCTTCGAAACACGCCTCCATGTGGTGCCCAAGTGCCTCCCTCGTGACCTTAGCCAGGTCGGTGGCCCTCCAGGGGAGAGCCCCCGAGCCCTGCCTGAGGAGGGCGCCGGGTGCGCTTTCCTATGCGATGGAAGGAGGTTCCCCCTGGGCAGGCGCGGGCCCTGAGGGGCCTGCCTCCTGAGGGACCGGGCCGGACGATGTCTTCTTCTTCTTGGGGGCGGTCTCGTGAAGCCTCCTGCTTCCGCGATCCGGGTCTTCCAGTGATGCGGCCTGAAAGGCTCGTTCCAGGGAACACACCGCGTCCTTCTCTTCACAGGGCACCGTGATGACTCCGCCACTTCCTGGCATCTTGAGGACGTTGTAGCCGTGGTGAGTTACGGCCATGAACTTGGCCAGCGCTGGGTACCCAAGGATGGCGTTGTACGGCAGGCGAATGTGGGCGACGTCGAAGTCGATGAGCTCGGTGCGGTAGTTGTCGCGTGCCCCGAAGGTGACAGGGAGGCGGACCTGCCCAATCGGGACCGTGGAGCCATCGGTGACTCCGGAGAAAGGCTTGGTTGGCTGAAGCTGGGTGTAGGGCACTTGGAGATTGTTGAATGTTTCCACGGACAGGACGTTGAGCCCTGTCCCGCCATCGATGAGGGTCCTGGTGACCACCACGTTGTTGATGATTGGGGAGCAAAGCATTAGGAGGACTCCGGCTGTGGCCGCACACTTAAGCTGATCTGCTGAGCTGAACGTGATGGCGCACGCCGACCACCTGAGAGGGCGCGTGGCTTCCAGCTTGGGGAGGACTGCATTCACTTCGCGGGCGAACTACTTGAAGATGCGTTGAGAGGCTGGGGCTTGAGCCCCGCCCAGGATGCAGGCGATCGCGCGCGGCTCCTAGAAGCCCCCAGCCCCCTCGTCCTGATTGCGGTCCTCATTTCTCCTTGACTGCGGCGGCAGCGGAGGGAGGCCTGTGTTGCCTTGCGGGCGATCCTCGCGAGGCTGATCCCTCCAGTCTCCCTCGCGAGGCGGGTCTTGCCAGCGATCCTCGCGAGGTTGATCGTGCCACACTTGGCGCGGGCAGCGGTCTTCCCAGCGTCCTGCGTTCCTTCCTCCTCCTCGACCATAGCCCCGGTCACCGCGGTCGGGGCGACGGCCGATCCTTCCTTCTCGCACGGCTCAGAGCTCTTGACATTCGTTGGTGTTGTGAGAGTGGAGGTCGTGGTACACACAGTACCGACTGCCCTTGGAAGGTTCGGGCTGATCTCTGCCCCGCTTGGTGTCTGGTTCTGCTGCGAGCACGGCAGCCCCCTGAAAGTGCAACTATCCCTAGGTGGTTTTGGTAATTCATAACAACATATAGCTCATTGAGCTAATGCTATTCCAAGATGATTATTTCAGGAAAGCTCAATGATTGGCATGGCATGGATGTGAAAGTGGAACCCTCAAAATGCTAAGGACAAAGGATTGGCTCAAGCTCAAAAGCTCAAGACTCTTCATTTTATATTTTAGTGATCCAAGATCACATTGAGTCTTTAGGAAAAGCCAATACTATTAAGGAGGGATGAGGTGTTGCTTAATGAGCCTCTTGCTTCATGTGCTTAGTGATATGCTCCAAAACCCTCAACTACTTTCCCATATCCACATATGACCTAAACCCTAAGCCAAGCTCGGTCCTACCGATTCTTCCTATCCGGCGCCACCGAGTTTCACTTGTCATTAGCCACTGCCAAACCCTAGCAATTCGGTTCTACCGATAAGGATCTCGGTCTCACTGAGATGGGGTTGCAAACTCTCTGTTTCCCTTTCATAACTTTTTGGTCTCACCGAAAGAGCGAATCGGTCCCACCGAGATTGCAATGTAAACTCAGTGTTTCCCCTTTGTAACTTTTCGGTCTCACCGAGTTCCACTCGGTCTCACCGAAAGAGCAAATCGGTCCCACCGAGTTTGCCTGACCAACTCTCTGGTTAGCTAATTACCAAATTCGGTCTCACCGAGTTTGTGTAATCGGTCTCACCGAGATTACGTTATGCCCAAACCCTAACCATATCGGTCCTACTGAATTGCATGTCAGTCCCACCGAAAATCACTAACGGTCACTAGGTTTACATTTTCGGTCCGACCGAGTTTATTGATTCGGTCCCACCGAGATTGGAAAACTGTGTAACGGTTGGATTTTGTGTGGAGGCTATATATACCCCTCCACCTCCTTCTCATTTGGTGAGAGAGCCATCAGAACACACACACCACTCCAATTCATATGTTCTGAGAGAGAACCACCTACTCATGTGTTGAGACCAAGACATTCCATTCCTACTATATGAATCTTGATCTCTAGCCTTCCCAAGTTGCTTTCCACTCAAATCTTCTTTCCACTAAATCCAAATCCTATGAGAGGGAGTTGAGTGTTGGGGAGACTATCATTTGAAGCACAAGAGCAAGGAGTTCATTACCTACACACCATTTGTTACTTCTTGGAGAGTGGTGTCTCCTAGATTGGCTAGGTGTCACTTGGGAGCCTCCGACAAGATTGTGGAGTTGAACCAAGGAGTTTGTAAGGGCAAGGAGATCGCCTAGTTCGTGAAGATCTACCGCTAGTGAGGCAAGTCCTGTGTGGGCGATGGCCATGGTGGGATAGACAAGGTTGCTTCTTCGTGGACCCTTTGTGGGTGGTTGCTTCTTCGTGGACCCTTCGTGGGTGGAGCCCTGTGTGGACTCGCGCAACCGTTACCCTTGGGTGGAGCCCTGTGTGGACTCGCGCAACCGTTACCCTTCGTGGGTTGAAGTCTCCATCAACGTGGATGTAGGATAGCACCACCTATCCGAACCACGGGAAAAACATCCGTGTCTCCAATAGCGTTTGAATTCTCCAAACCCTTCCCTTTACATTCTTGCAAGTTGCATGCTTTACTTTCCGCTGCCAATATACTCTTTGCATGCTTGCTTGAATTGTGTGATAATTGCTTGACTTGTCCCAAAATAGCTAAAATCTGCCAAGAACTAAAATTGGGAAAAGGTTAAGTTTTTATTTGGTCAAGTAGTCTAATCACCCCCCTCTAGACATACCTTCGATCCTACAAGTGGTATCAGAGCTTTGGTCTCCATTTGCTTGATCTCCATAGCTTTTGGTGGTCATAGCCTTGGTTTCACAACCTAGGAGAGTATGGCGTCTAGCGAGGGAAATTATCACCGTAGAGGTCCTTACTTTGATGGTACTAATTTTGCTAGTTGGAAGCATAAAATGAAAATGCATATTCTTGGACATAACCCCGCCGTTTGGGCTATTGTGTGTGTTGGTTTGCAAGGTGACTTCTTTGATGGGAGAGAACCAAACCGTGAAGCTACCGCGGATGAGTTGAAGATGTTGCAATACAATGCTCAAGCTTGTGATATTCTCTTCAACAGATTATGCCCCGAAGAATTCAACAAAATCAGCCGTCTTGAGAATGCAAAGGAAATTTGGGACACTTTGATTGATATGCACGAAGGTACCGACTCCGTCAAGGAATCCAAGTTGGATGTGCTTCAAAGCCAACTTGACAAGTTCAAGATGAAGGATGGTGAAGGTGTCGCTGAAATGTACTCTAGGCTTGCTCTCATCACAAATGAGATTGCCGGCTTAGGAAGTGAAGAGATGACCGACAGATTCATCATCAAGAAGATTCTAAGAGCCTTGGATGGAAAATATGATACCATGTGCACATTGATCCAAATGATGCCCAATTACAAAGATCTCAAGCTAACAGAGGTGATTGGCAGAATTGTTGCTCATGAGATGTCACTTAAGGATAAAGAGGAACTTCACAACAAATCAAGTGGTGCCTATAAAGCCTCATGTGAAGCCCCTACATCATCAAGTGAGAAACAAGAGTTCAATGAAGAATTGAGCTTAATGGTGAAGAACTTCAACAAGTTCTACAAGAGTAGAAGCAAAGATAGCAGCTTCAAGTCAAGGTCCTACAATGAAAAAAGATCTTCTAGTCGAGAGCGAAACTGCTACAATTGTGGAAGACCCGGACACTATTCCAATGAGTGTACGGCTCCCTACAAGAGAAGAGAAGATTCTCCAAGAAGAAGAAGCAAAGAATCACCACCAAGAGAGAGAAGGAGTAGAGATGATCGTTATGAACGAAGATACTCACGGAGAAGCAAGGATTCGGAAAGGAAGGAAAATCATCAAGGAGCTACACAAGAAGAAGACATCAAGCTCATGTTGGTGAATGGGTATCCGGCTCCGACTCCGAAAGCCACTCCGAGAGAAGTTATCACTCCGACTCCGAAGATACTCAAGATGAAGGTGTTGCCGGTCTAGCACTTGTGTCAACCAACTCCTACGACATATTTGACTCACCAAATGAAGGAATTGGAAGATGCTTCATGGCCAAAGGTCCTAAGGTAACACACCCCGAGTATGTTGATTTCAATAGTGATGAAGATGACTTGTTAGGTGATGATTTGCTTATTGACAACTCTAGTGATGAATACTATGATGAAATGTCAATTAAACATGCTAATCAAGATAAAACGAATGACAATGATAAGGAGAAAATTGAGGCCCTAACTAAAGAACTAAACACTCTTAAGTTAGCTCATGAAACCATCTTCGAAGATCATCGAGAACTTTTAAGAGCTCATGAGAAATTACGCTTTGAAAAGCTCAATCTTGAGCAAGAGCATGAGTTCTTAAAAGCAATCAATGATGATCTCCGCAAGAAAAGTTCTTCTTACATTGCCAAGCATTTACTCTTATCCACTTACATGCCTCAAGTCAAGTCTAACAAGAAAGATTCTTCCTCTAGTAGTAACAATGATCATGCTAAATCCAATAGTGTTACTTCTAGTAGCTCTCTTGATTCCACTAATGATTCTCTTAGCCAAGTTACACTTGAGCAAGAAAATAGCTTATTGAAGGGAATTATAGAGAAAGGAGTGTACAAAAGCCTTGCCGGGAGTAAAAAATTCGAGGAAATTGTGCGCAAGCAAGGAATGCACCGGAAGAATCAAGGTGTTGGTTTTGAACGAAAGTTCAATGCCAATGGAGTTGAGTGGGAAGAAGATCAATACCCCAAGACAAAGTTTGTCCCTCAACAAGAGAAGTATGATGCTTCTTTCAAGGGGACACAAGCTCAAGATGATCTTCCACCACAAGACTACGAGCAAAAAGGGAAGGACAAGCTTCAAGAGGAAATTGATGCATTTGAAGAAGCTCCTAAGACCTTAGTCAAGTGGATTCCCAAGACTACTTCAAGTTCCACTTCATCAAGTACGACTACAACTCCAAGGATTCCCATCAAGATGATGTGGATCCAAAAGAAGAAGAACTAGAGAGTTCTTGAGGGTGACTCCGCCAACATACTTCACTCTTATCATTTTGGCAAGAACAAGTGCAATCAACTTCCACATCTTGCACTAGTTCAAGGAGTCACAAACCCTCTTGTTGGTAAGACAAGGGACAAGGTAACCTAAAAGTTTTCATGGACATCATCTTTTGTGTGCATCACTCTATGTCTATGGATATCCTTGTTTGTTCCTTATGGGACTAACCCATGTAGGTATTGAAAGTGCAATTCACTCAAATGGATAGCTCCAAGAGATCTACATCAACATTGAGCATCCACTTCTTCAATATCTACATGAAGTCATCATCGACAAAACCCAAGGTTAGTTCATCCCTCTTAGGGGGGATATCACATCTAGGGGGAGCTTTACTCTAAGACTTGAGCTAAAGCAACTCTGAAGATGTGAACACAACAATGCTTTATGTAAAAGTGGTAACCCCACTTGAGCTTAAATGATGAGATGACCTATGATAAAGTGTTCTCACTTGACTCCTAAGTCAATATACTCATATATAGATGACCTAGTCATCGCAAATTGCTTGATAGATGCTAGAATTGGTTGTGCATGCCTTGTCACATATTTCATTTGCCATATTATTGTGTGAGCATGCTGGTTGCACATTTTACTCATTCGAGGACATCCACTTGTTGTTTTGATTGTTTGGTTTTATCTTCTTTTGCCAAGTGGATGGACAAGAATGCCTAAGAACCTCCTCTAGCTATCTATGCTTTTCTCGTCTCAAACTCTATTTGTGTTGCATCACAAAATTTGATCAAGTCAGATTCGAACCACTCTGTGTAAGGAGCGCTCGGAGTCCCCGATTCGTCATAGACTTAAACTTCCAAAACCTCTTTATGATTCTCGGTCTGACCGATACTCCACTTTCGGTCCTACCGAGATCATTAAGTTGATCTAGGTTTTCGATCTCGATGCAACCGATTTGAACCTTTTGGTCACACCGAGTTTCAGTAACTGCACGCAGTTATGAATCTCGGTGCCACCGAGTCGTTCCACTCGGTCACACCGACAGGGTCGGGCTATATATAATCACGGGCAAAATTTGGAAATTTCTCCGAACCCCTTCGCCCGCGCGATAGCCTGCTCTGCCCTCGTGGTCTCTGGATCGTCTTCTCGCCGCCAGCCGCCTCCAGTCGCTGGTCTCCGTCGCCATCAACGGGAATTCTGCCCCGCCGTTGCCGCCGTAGCAAGTCTCCGCTGAACTAGGGTATGGACTTGATCACAGTGCTATTCCCCGTCCAATTCCTAGCACATTGTGTTCTTCATGATTCTTGCCACGATTGAAACACTCCTATCCAGTCAAAATGCCCGTAGATTAGCTTTGATTCGAAAATTTTAGGGTTAGGTTTCCGCCGAAACCATCTCGGACCCACCGAGTTGAAAAACTCGGTCCCAACGATTTGGCTTATGCCATTGCACAAGTGAGACTCGGTCTGACCGAGAATTACTTATCGGTGTGACCGATTTTGGAACTCTGTGAAACACTAGCAGTCTCGGTGCCACCGAACTGTGACTCGGTCTTACCGAGTTCACTAGTTTAGGTTCCAAAACTGCTTCGGTATCACCGAGTTTGAAAATCGGTAGATCCGAGATGATTTCAGTGGGAAACTAAAACTAAGTTTTTGGATCATTCTTTTGCAAAAATCTCTACATTTTGTGATGCTCATCCACTCTATCTCTTCTATAAACTATTCACAGGGTCAGCAGTCAGTTTGCAGCATGTCTGATCAAAGTGATAGCCAAAATATGTCAGAGCAGCAGGTGCACATGAGTGAGGGCACTAGTCCCTCCAGCTCTTCTGATGAAGGCAGCAGGAGCACTCCTAGCAATTTGCCAAAGGATGCCACGAGACAAAGGAAGAAGAGGACTTCAGATTCCGAAGATGAGGACTATGTGGCAGAGGAAGAGGCCACTTCCAAGAGAGTTGAGCCAGCTCAAGGCACTAAGCCAGGCCTGAAAATCAAAAGGCCAGCAGGCAGGCAGCCAATGTCAAAGGCCAGAATGTCAACTGAGAAGCCCATAGAGCCAGTTGCAGCTGAGAGCAAGAAAAGAAAGGAAAGGGTGAAGAAGACTGTGGCTAGAGTGCTTGGCAAAGCTTCCATCATGGAAGAGGAAGAAGAAGAAGAGGCAGCTGCACCAGCACCCAAGGCACCCAAGCTAATGGGAGATGCCATAAAATCAGGGGGAGCTGCTTCCAAGGCCAAGCCAGCTCCAAAGCCAAAGCCAAAGAGGAACACAAGAAGCATCCCTGCAGCTGAGAAGAACAAGGCCCCAGTGCCTGAGACTGTTGCTGAAGAAGAGGAAGAGAATGTCCTAAGGAAGCTAAAGCCCAAGATCCCAGACCACAATGATGCTCATCCTGTGGCTGAGGACATGAAGCTCGGGAGAGATTCAGGGCTGAGGAAGTGGAGAGAAGCAGACCCATATGCTTCAAGGAGAAGGACTGCCGTGGACTACAGGTTTCACACCAAGGAGCAGCAGGATTTTTTATGAGACAGTGCTGCTAGATAAGAAGCCCATTGTCTGTGATATGCGATGGGTTGATTGGACATACATCAAGGACAATGAAGAGCACTATCCTGGAGTGCAAGACAGCTTCATAGCTTGTGGAGTAGCTGACTTTGTTGGGCAGAAGCTCACAAAGTGGAACGAGGAACTCATCATGCAGTTCTACTCCACAGCTCACTTTTATCCAGATGGGAGGATCACATGGATGACTGAGGGTACGAGGTACTGATCCACTATTGAGGAATGGGCAAAGTTGATTAATGCCCCAGAGGAGCAAGATGATGACTTGGATATCTATGCCAAGAAGAAAATGGACCACAACTCAATGTCAAATATGTACAAGGAGATCCCAAATGAAGCACTTGATACCTTCAAGTTTGGCTCAGTACATTACCTTCTGTCAGGGCTCCTGACTATCAATTGGATCTTGAGGCACACCTTATTGCCCAAGTCTGGAGATCACAAGATGATCAGAGGCCATGCTATCAACTTGCTACATGTGTTTGATGTGCCTCAGAAGTTCAAGGTGATGAGCCTCATAGTGGAAACAATCAAGAGGACTGCAGCAGACCAGAAGAGGAGCTGCGGATATGACCCTCAGATTCAGGAGCTCATCAACTCCAAGATGGGCACGGGCATATATTTATTGGACAAGGAACATTTGCCCATCCGTCCAGATTTTGAGAACAATGAAGTTGTGATGACTGAGAACGAGCCATCGTCTGCACAAGCTTACGCAAAGAAGGAGAAGGCGAGGAAGGAGAAAGCTGCCAAGATGCCAACTCAAGAGGAGGCATCTGAGTATTTCTTGAAGACTAAACAAGAGCAGCTTGGTTACTTGATTGCATCCACGCTGAGGCTTGAGCAAAGTCTGGCCACCCTCACTCAAAATCAGCACAGCCTAGAGAGAATCATGGAACAGAAGTTCTATGACTTGGATGTCAAAGTAACGGAAGTTCAGTCTGCAGTGGAGCAGCTCCAGGAGGACATGCAGGAGAGGAGAGGCAGGACTACTACTCATGCCTTTGCCAGAGTGCCAAGAGGTCCGAGGTCGTCTGTCGTGCCAGTTGCTGACACAAGAGCCACCACCTCAGCACCAGCCACAACCTCAGTTCCACCAGCTCCAGCATCTACTTCATCTCCAACTCCAGCGTCTACTTCAGCATCTACCGAAGCCTTCGTCCTTGGAGTGATCCGGACTCCACCACCACCTGAAGATCAAGCCTGAGTGTCGATCTAGTGCTATGCATTTTCTAGGAACTTTTTGGTAACTTGTTGCCAAAGGGGGAGAAGATGTATACATCATAGGCTCCGAGAGAGAGAGAGTGTGTGTTGCTTTTCTCTCTTGCTTTATTTGGTGTTTTTTTTTAAACTTGTTTGCTTTTGAGTGCTTGAGATACTATGCTTGTGAGACATTGATGATCATGTGTTTGATCATAAGCTACACTTAATGTTTGCTTAATGCTATTATCTTATCTATCTTATGTGATCATTCATTATTCTTGGTGATGGGTGCATGTATTTCATTCTTATCATTTTAAGCGCTCCACCAAGATGTATGTGACATGGAAGAGTAACCCATGACTCTAACTCCTTGTGCATTTGCAGTCCAAAGCAAATTTTTAAATATGCACAAATTTAGGGGGAGCTCTTACATATCACATACTTCTCAAAGCGACGATATATTTCATGCTTATTATCATTTGTCGAAGCTTTGATCTATATGTTGTCATCAATTGCCAAAAAGGGGGAGATTGAAAGTGCAACTATCCCTAGGTGGTTTTGGTAATTCATAACAACATATAGCTCATTGAGCTAATGCTATTCCAAGATGATTATTTCAGGAAAGCTCAATGATTGGCATGGCATGGATGTGAAAGTGGAACCCTCAAAATGCTAAGGACAAAGGATTGGCTCAAGCTCAAAAGCTCAAGACTCTTCATTTTATATTTTAGTGATCCAAGATCACATTGAGTCTTTAGGAAAAGCCAATACTATTAAGGAGGGATGAGGTGTTTCTTAATGAGCCTCTTGCTTCATGTGCTTAGTGATATGCTCCAAAACCCTCAACTACTTTCCCATATCCACATATGACCTAAACCCTAAGCCAAGCTCGGTCCTACCGATTCTTCCTATCCAGCGCCACCGAGTTTCACTTGTCATTAGCCACTGCCAAACCCTAGCAATTCGGTTCTACCGATAAGGATCTCGGTCTCACCGAGATGGGGTTGCAAACTCTCTGTTTCCCTTTCGTAACTTTTCGGTCTCACCGAAAGAGCGAATCGGTCCCACCGAGATTGCAATGTAAACTCAGTGTTTCCCCTTTGTAACTTTTCGGTCTCACCGAGTTCCACTCGGTCTCAACGAAAGAGCAAATCGGTCCCACCGAGTTTGCCTGACTAACTCTCTGGTTAGCTAATTACCAAATTCGGTCTCACCGAGTTTGTGTAATCGGTCTCACCGAGATTACGTTATGCCCAAACCCTAACCATATCGGTCCTACCGAGTTGCATGTCAGTCCCACCGAAAATCACTAACGGTCACTAGGTTTACATTTTCGGTCCGACCGAGTTTATTGATTCAGTCCCACCGAGATTGGAAAACTGTGTAACGGTTGGATTTTGTGTGGAGGCTATATATACCCCTCCACCTCCTTCTCATTTGGTGAGAGAGCCATCAGAACACACACACCACTCCAATTCATATGTTCTGAGAGAGAACCACCTACTCATGTGTTGAGACCAAGACATTCCATTCCTACTATATGAATCTTGATCTCTAGCCTTCCCAAGTTGCTTTCCACTCAAATCTTCTTTCCACTAAATCCAAATCCTATGAGAGGGAGTTGAGTGTTGGGGAGACTATCATTTGAAGCACAAGAGCAAGGAGTTCATTACCTACACACCATTTGTTACTTCTTGGAGAGTGGTGTCTCCTAGATTGGCTAGGTGTCACTTGGGAGCCTCCGACAAGATTGTGGAGTTGAACCAAGGAGTTTGTAAGGGCAAGGAGATCGCCTAGTTCGTGAAGATCTACCGCTAGTGAGGCAAGTCCTGTGTGGGCGATGGCCATGGTGGGATAGACAAGGTTGCTTCTTCGTGGACCCTTTGTGGGTGGTTGCTTCTTCGTGGACCCTTCGTGGGTGGAGCCCTGTGTGGACTCGCGCAACCGTTACCCTTGGGTGGAGCCCTGTGTGGACTCGCGCAACCGTTACCCTTCGTGGGTTGAAGTCTCCATCAACGTGGATGTAGGATAGCACCACCTATCCGAACCACGGGAAAAACATACGTGTCTCCAATAGCATTTGAATTCTCCAAACCCTTCCCTTTACATTCTTGCAAGTTGCATGCTTTACTTTCCGCTGCCAATATACTCTTTGCATGCTTGCTTGAATTGTGTGATAATTGCTTGACTTGTCCCAAAATAGCTAAAATCTGCCAAGAACTAAAATTGGGAAAAGGTTAAGTTTTTATTTGGTCAAGTAGTCTAATCACCCCCCCCTCTAGACATACTTTCGATCCTACACCCCCTTGTGCTTCACATCCTTGGCCTTGGGCTTCTTCTCTTTTGGGTCTGCGGCAGGCAGCTCGAGGAGGGAGAGACGCCCTTATTTAGCCCTGGCGCACTTGGTTGCCAAGTTGAACAACTCCAAGGAGGTGCACAGGTCTTCATGCATCGCCAGCTCCTCCTTCATCTTGACATCGCGCACGCCGTCGGAGAAGGCTGAGATGATGGCCTCCTCGGTCACCTTGGGAATCTTGAGGTGTGCGTTGTTGAAGCGCTGGATGTACTTCTGCAGGGTCTCTCCGAGTTGTTGCTTGATGCGGCGCATGTCGCTCACGGGGGGTGGCCGGTCGCGAGTACCTTGGAAGTTGGCGATGAAGCGGGTGCGCATCTCGTCCCAGGAGGAGATCGTGCCTGGAGCCAGGTTGAGGAGCCAGGTGCGGGCCCCGTCCTTGAGAGCCATGGAAAACCAGTTCGCCATGACCTTCTCGTCTCTGTTGGCAGCTTCGATGCCCAGCTCATAGAGCTGGAGGAACTCCGCAGGGTCGGTCGTGCTGTCGTAACGAGGAGGCAGGTCTGGCTTGAACTTGCTGGGCCACGCGACGCTGCGTAGCTCGGTGGTGAAGGCGCGGCAGCCTGCTGTGGCCACGGGAGGCCTTGGGTGACGGAGAGCTTGGTCTTGCATGTCCCCACGCGCTGTAGCTGGGAGCAGCGCGGGGTCTTGACGTGCGGGAGCGGGAGCATGGTCGCGACGTGCTGGAGCAGGGAGCGCCCGGGCAGCTTCTTGCGGGCGAGGGACTTCTTGGCAGCTCTGCTCTTGCCGCGCTGGCACCTGACGGAGCGGGTTACGCCCAGGGGCCACGCGCCTTGGAGCCATGGCGCCTTCTTGAGGAGGAGGCGGCCGGGGCGCCGCCGGAGCTTCGTTGCCCGCGCGGGGCGGGGTGCGGTGCAGCGGAACGGACGGCTCAGGAGAGCCCCCTTCGACGCGGTCGAGCCATTCTTCGTAGACTTCGTCGACGGGACGGTAGCGCAGGAGCTCATTTGCCGCGATGAGCGCAGCTCGAGCCTCCATGGGCGCGCGGAGCGCGCGGGACGAAGAACCAGCTGGGGTGAGCGAGGGAGTAGCGGTGCGGCCGCCTTGCCGCACGGACGGATGCTGAGACGACGCTTGCCGCTCGTCCCCCACCGGGCCGGTGGCGGTGTTGACGGCAGGTGACGGGGAACGGCGAGGACGCCCGCCGACAGGAGCCGTCTGGGCGACGCGGGAAGCGAGAGCGGCCCAGCGCTCGGCGCGGGCCCGACGAGCGTCAGACATGGACGCGATGGTCGGAGGAGAACGGGGTGGTGGAAGACGAATTCCGGCGCACCCCTACCTGGCGCGCCAAATGTCGGATTTTGGGTTCCGGCAGACCCTTGAGGTTCGAACACTAGGGTGCGCACGGAGATTTCGCCTTCTACCTACCTGCACCCCTCCGCCTCGCTAAGATCTAAGCTATGGAAAGAACAGCACAAGAGACACAGGGTTTATACTGGTTCGGGCCACCGTTGTGGTGTAATACCCTACTCCGGTGTGTGGTGTGGTGGATTGCCTCTTGGGCTGATGA